>NW_025814896.1:75738669-76338669 GCF_022079265.1 Lynx rufus | reverse complement strand
TCATCTCTCAATACCAAAAACTGGTCTGGTTGAGTTTTTGACTCTAATTGGTTGTCTTTCCAGTTGGGGCACGGAGACACACACACAAACACACACACACACACACACACACACACACACACACAAACACGCACCTAAGCCTACACAATTATTTGTGCGAGCCAATAATTCATGTCAGTTCATTCCCAGGTAGTCTGATGTATGCCAATATAGATACATCTCACAAACATAGAATAAGCAATGAAGGTAAGGTGCATAAGGATATGTAGAGTAAAATAGCATTTTACTGTCCATTTACCAAAACTATACTGTATGTTGTTCATGGATGCAAATTTATGTCAATAAAAGCACAGAACGTAAATAGAATGGATATTCATTAAGTGTGCAAGACTTGTGCATAAGAAATGGTTGGAAGATTGGGGCAGGGGCAACAAAATGGCAGAAAACAAGGGGCCATGTTATGACCAAAAATGATTGGTCACAATAGTGTGATTGATCATAGTAATCCTACAGTAGAATGCAAAAGCTAGAATCTTTGTTTTAGAATATGGGCATTTTTCAAGCTGACTTAAACCTATTTAGCATTTGAAATGACACAATGGTGTCGCTCCATTTCCCCTGTGCCAAGTTCAGTGTGGAAATGATAGGCGTCCCTTAAGTAAGCATCCCAGTTCCAGCTGGACCTCAAAAATCCTTTTGATATGAACTGGCTGCTAATTCCAAACTCCACTACACACCTTGGCTGATCTGGCTGTTTGTGCTGGTGAGGAATGTTTTCTTCACTAAAATTTGTGTTATCAATACTTTCCACCACTAATAGATTTCATGTAAAATTCCACAGTCAGGACATCATCAATTTAGCTTCATTGTTAAAAGAATAGTTAGTGGAACACATTTTGCCTTACAAATACAAAATACCATAGAGAACATGACGCCCTAATATTTCGACACAGAGAGCACTTTCAGTGTGATAGGCTGTAGAGAGTTACTCTTCTTAGAGGTTCCAAAGATGAATGCAAACGGGTTTAAGATTGTTTGTGTCCTGATTTGTTGCAAAGTTAGTAGATCTCAACAGTGCAACTTGATTGCCAATCTGACTTTGTCCATACTACATTCTAAATCATAGAGTGTTCATATTTACATTAAACTCTTTTTGTGGACACGTACATTTTACTTTGTAGCTGTTTATCTGACATAGTAACTTTCAAGGGCCACTTTTTTCCCCTTTAAGCCTGGTGTTTTGAATATAGTACAAAAAATGTGGAATAAAACTGTAGCCTATTCATGCTGATGCATTCATTTCACAGAGAGGTCTTCCTTTGAGATCAATCAAATCAAGAAAGAGAAAATTCTCTGTAGTCAACAAAATATACAGTGCATGTGTCTGTTTCTTGTCAAGTACCTCAGATCTGCATATGAGGATGCCCTAAAACCCTGTTAACAGACTTCAAGAAGGAAAAAAAACCAGCAGGAGTAAAAAAAATGTAAATAATTGCCCATTTCTATAGCAAAGTTCAAACTTTTCTCTTGAAATGGTGAACCAACTTAAATAACAACATTAGGGAATGTCCTTGTTTAGGGATAATTAATGGCCTTGTACTTTTCTCACTGTTTATTGTGTACAGTCAAATAGGAAAGGAAAATGTTAAGAGCTCAAAGGCTAAAGCTACAGTGAAATGTATACAGCAGATTTTATGTGTTCAGTTTTTATTTTAAGAAGGTGCTCATTTTAATTTCACATGTTAGCTCTATTATACAGAACAAAGAAAAATACATTTGTTACTCATGCAGGACCCGTAGGCATTTTTTAAAGAAAAACTTTAAGCTGTGTCAAATTATTGAGGTGTCTTCTACTTAATAATGTCAAACGACTGAGTTAGTTTTACATTTCAGACTTTAAGGTGGGTAGGTAGGAAATAATGTTTATCGCTAATAACCCAGCAACAATGACAAAAACCCACAATACAGAGTGATGCTCAAATATTCGAAAATGTTAAAATATAAACAGAATCCTAGAAAATATTGTACAAGATAGGGAAAAGATAAACATTATTGTTACCTCAATGGTTGGTAATAGCAATTGACTAGTGAAATGGTTTGCACAAAACTGTGCTTTTCTGAATGCAATTTCAGTAATATGGAATGATATATCCCAAGAAATATGGGGGAATGTAGGAAATTGTTGCATAAACTGCTTTGACTAAAGTAGACATTGTGATGAAGTATAATCTCCCCAAGTAAACAGTTATTATGTTAAGAATGGAGAAGCAATCACACAATTTAACTATTTTGCCTTGGCATCTCTACTCTTATTTCCCAGCCCTGCTTTACCCTGGGATGATGCATTGCAGCTAGTCCACGACTTACAAAAAATAGGCAAGGGGCCAATACATATAGGAATCAAAACCTGTAAAGAAAGCAGTCCTTTTTAGCGAGCTGCTAAATGTACTTAGACCTACTGTCTTTACCTTGACCGAAAAGACTACTAATGGACACTGCATCCAGATGAGATATCTCAGTTGACTGAAAATATTTCTGTGGCATAAATCACACTGTGCGGCAGATATCAGCCCGAGCATCACCTTTTGAAATAAGCAAGGAGAGAAAATTATCACAGACCCCACTTGTTATATTCCCTGTACGGTAGGCTAAATATACTTCCCTCAACACCTGTCCTGTGCTCCTTCCCTCATGCCCTCATTTTTCCCCTCAGCTCTACACTAAATAGATCTCAAAATTGCCTCACACTAAGGCAGTCAAGACTTGACTGCAAAAAAATGTATATGTACTTAAAATATCATCAAGTGTCCTATGCATCCCTAATAGTAGTTTTTCTTTCACTTCAGTAGGCACTGATTTTCCTTTAAATATTCTGGGAATCCTACCCAGGACGTGGCATGCATTCTTTTGATTATCTGTAGTGATGGTAAAATTTTGTTCTCCAGAGCAGAATTTGATTTGGGGTGAAGTCATACAGATAAGATGGATGCTGAATCTTTTTGGCATTCTTTTGGCTTAAGAGGACAAAAAAAAAAAAAAGGATAGTGATTTTATTTTGCAACTTAGAAACTAGTCCTAAAGGCAGTTACTAAAGAGGTTTCCAAAACATGTTGAATAACAGTATTTGGAACTAATCTATGGCCATCTAGTGTGACTACTTTGAAAAGCAAGATGGTGTGTTTGTCTATAGAACCTCCGGGTGCTTTCAAAGCTCTCTAATAGAAAATTTCCATTACTGAGGCATTGAGTTTATCTCCTGGAAGATATGCAGATTCTCTACTTGTTAAACTGTCATTTACATACACCAGATGATATCCCTAGCATTTGAGGAAACTGCTGAAGCATGTCACAGTTGCTGCTACCGGGAAGGAAAGAACACACTCAGCAATTCAGTATTTTTTAAATCTTACTAGTTTTTAGCATAAGTCGCATATCTTGAGTTCAAATTTCAATTCTCTCATTTATTAACTATGTGGCTTTTGGACAGTTTACTAAAATGTTTTGGGTATTATTTTCTTCATCTATAAAATGGGGATAATAATTATACCTGCTTTGTAGGACTGTGGTGAGAAGCAAATAAATTAATTTGTATATTCATTCTTGGCACATGGAAAACATTTAATAAATACTTGATAGACTTGCTGATTTTATGGTGATACTTTATAAATGTTATGGCTTAAAGCATTATTCTTCCTACTTGGCTTCTCATCTTAATAAGGTAATAATGGTTTTACCTAAAAATAAGTATATTATTAAATGAACCTCAGACATAAAGGCTCATTAAAGGATTGAGAAGTATTTTGAGGCAGAATACCCCTTTACATCAAGCTTCTTATTGTATGTGTTTCAGCCTAAAATTCAGTGAGACTATTTGTTATCATCTACAACTTTGGTTTTTGCCCGTCTGATAATCTCTCACGTAACTGACGGTCATTCTTCCAAATCAATATAAAGGGGTAAAATTTTTAAAGTATGTTATTAAGCACGTTTTTCATACCTTTTTCAGGCCTAGAAATAAATACCAACATATATGCATTTTAAAAGGTTTTTTTAAATGTATTACTCTACAATGAAGATTTTTATTATTTATATTCTGATTTCAACTAGAATTCTAAAGATAACAAAACTATTTTTTATTTGAAAGATAAATTATATAATTCATTGGGTGTGGTATTAAACATTTTTAAATTGTTGCATAGATCTCCACACAATTGATAAATAAAGATACGGCAGATAAATACGTAATCTTACAAATTAGCAAGGGGGGTGCCTGGGTGGCTCAGTTGGCTAAGTGTTCCACTTTGGCTCGGGTCATGATCTCATGGTTTGTGATTTTGAGCCCTGTGTCAGGCTCTGTGCTGACAGCTCAGAGCCTGGAGCCTGCTTGGGATTCTGTGTCTCCCTTTCTATCTATTATCCCCACCCCCTGCTTGTGCTCTCTCTCTCTTTGTCTTTCTCTCTCTCTCAAAAATAATAAATAAAAAAATAAACATTAAAAATTTTTAAAAATTAGCATGGTAAATTTTGTAACCATTTAGACCTCTAGGCTTGACACTACCTAAGCTTTTCTGGTTTACCTTGGCTTTTCAAATGATAACATGACCCAAATAGTTCCTGAAAGGAATGCAAAAGAACTGCATAGTTTTAAAAACTGTATTCTCAGGATGGGTAAAATGGGTGAAGGGGAGTGGAAGATGCAGGCTTCTGGTTATGGAATGTAGAAGTCATGGGGTTGAAAGGTACAACGTAGGGACTATAGTCAATGGTGTTGTAATGATGTATGGTGACAGATGGTGGCTACATTTGTAGTGAGCATAGTATATATAACCTACAGATTTGTTGAATCACTATGTTGTGCACCTGAAGCTGATGCAACCTGGTGTGTCAACTACAATAAAAAATAAAATAAAATAAAATAAAATAAAATAAAATAAAATAAAATAAAATAAAATAAAATAAAATAAAATAAAGACTATGATCAGGACTAAGTTTTTTAAAAAAGGGAAATGTTTAAAATTTAAAATAAAAGCTTGTGTATGGGGATGTCTTTGAAGGTTAATGGCTAAAATAGATTTTCCTGAGAATCACTTGACTTGGTGATGTCCGTGAAAGATTGCAAACACTGAATACAGAAATGTGTTGCCTTAGTTTGGATTTCCCAGAAAGTAGTGCCGAAGCAGAGGGTTTGTATGCTGCTACTTTATTGGAGAGTGTAATCCTGGGGAGTAGAAGTGGGGAGAGCATCCATGGGAGGGAAACAGGAAGGGAGAGAGAGTCAAATGATGGTGCATTTATTTAGTTGACCATTCAACAGAGCAACTCATGGCCTAATCCCACAGCAATGTTTTTTCAAGAAGCCAGAGATGCTGTGTCTTAAGACAATCCATCAAGGGACAAAAGGGAGAATTATTTGTCAACTGGCTTTCTGAATGGTCAAAGGTTCACCTCATGAGTGTAACACCTTGCATGGCTGGTTCTCAGGACACAGAAGGAAAGGTCTGAGATGAAGCACTGTCAGGATGTGCATATGTGAGATGGCTGGCTAAGAAGCAGGCGAAGACTTTTGCTTCCGGATTATAATGAGTTCAGAGGAAAAATCATCCACTATATTTTTGCAACCCCTGGCTTGTCCAGTTTTTAATGTATTTTCTCTCCATTATTTGTTTTCTATACCCAGTTTGGATTATTTTATGTAAATGTGATCTCTTCTAGTTCAGAATTGTGTTTGGCTTTAAATAATAGAAACCCACTGACCCAAAGCACAAAACTTGAGGATAGGCATATGAGGACTGTATAGGTAACTCATTTTTGCCACCAAAGAAGTAAGTTCTTTCTGTGGCCTGTCCCACATACATTCCTTATTAATGGCTGTTCCAGGTTATTCCACCTGACCATTCTTTAGTCAAAAAAAGACAAAGTAAAAAAGACAGTCGATACATAATTCTGTGTATTTATTTTTAGACAAAACTGAGTTACGTGAAATAACTTAAAACATCTACCACTTGAATGAGTTTTACGTATATTTAAAAATTAACATTATAAAAAAATAAGTACTTTCCATGATATGCTGGAAGTGCATTCTACTCAAGAGTTATGTTCAAATATTAGTGTCTAAAAGCAATTTCCTACAATCAAAATCATTCTTAAATTGATTTAACGTTCTAAAATTGATCAGTATAATTCACCACATTAACCGAATAAAGGAGAAAGAATAGTATGATCATCTCAATACATGTAGCAAGTGCATTTGATAAAATCCAGTACCCATTTATACTTTTTAAAATCTCAACCATCTATAAATATTAGGAGGTTTCTTCAATATTATAAAAGCTATTAAATAAAAAATGCTCCAGTGAATATCATACCTGATAGTAAAATACTGAATGCTTTCCCCTTAAGTTTGGGAATAGAACAAGGATGTCCACCATCACTCATATTTAACATTGTGCTGAGCATCATAGCCAGTGCAGTAAGACAAAAAAGAAATAAAAGTTATAGAAAAAAACATAAAACTGTCACTAATTTCAGCCAACATGATTGTATACAAATAAAATTAGAAGAATGTATAAACTATTGCAGTTAACAAGTGAATTTAGTTAAATTTGCTAGCTAGAATCAAAGCCAATATACAAAAATCTATGATAATTTTCATAGACTAGCAAAAATTAGATAATTTTTTAAATGCTGTTTACAATAACATCACAAAAACATTAAACCTTTATGAATAAACCTAGCGAAAGATGTGCAAGTCCTTTGCAACAGAAAGCTCAAAACACTGATGAGAACAAATTAAAGACTTAATAAATAGATATACTATGTTTTAGAATGAAGACAGGGGGCACCTGGGTGGCCCAATTGGTTAAGTGTCTGACTCCGGATCAGGTCATGATCTCATAGTTCATGAGTATGAGCCCAGCATCGGGCTCTGTGCAGACAGCTCAGAGCCTAGAATCTGCTTTGGATTCTGTGTCTCCTTCTCTGTCTGCCCCTTCCCCACTCATGCTCTGTCTCTCACTGTCTCTCGAAAATAAATAAACATTAAAAAATAGAGAATGAAGACTCAATATTATAATTCTCCTATTTAAATTCTCTTTACTCTCTCATTCTCTTCCTTTCATTTCTTGCCCTTTCGCCATTTCTTCCTTTTTTTTTGTAAGGTAAGAAACATTTCATCATGACTGCATGAAAATTGTCTCATGTAGTATTTTCCTTCATGAAAAATATATTTATGAATCTTTGATCCTCTCAGTAAATTTATAGCAAGACTCAACAACTCAGGAGTCAGTCCTCTTGAAAATTTGTTTGGAAGTCAATTATTTGGAATTTTAAACAAGTTTGAACAATATTTAACATTTAACATTTAACAATTTAACATTTAACAATATTTAATGTTTTAATTTAAACAATATAGGTGCAGTATTAAAAAGGATAGTTTGTCTCCCAGGTCAGCCTATAAAATCCCATTTAATTCATAATATAATTTTTTGAAGTTTATTTTTATTTATTTTGAGAGAGAGATAGACAGTGAGTGGAGGTGGGGCAGAGAGAGACAGAATCCCAAGCAGGCTCTGTGCTGCCCAGAGCCCGATGTGGGGCTCGAACTCAAGAACTGTGAGAGATCATGACCTGAGCTGAAATCAAGAGTCTAAGGCTTAACTGACTAAGCCACCCAGTGCCCCAAACTCATAATATAATTTATAAGTCTTATTTTACAAAAAAAATGAGAAAGAAATTTGTTTTAACACTTCTAATTAAACAAAAGACCAAAATATAATGAGAGCATTTTTAAATATTTTTGAGCTAGAGGAAACTAGATTTAATGAAATGAAGATGAGGTAAAGTTACAAATCGACTCTCCTAAGTGTTTGCCAGGCACCCTGTGAGTATTTTCTATTGAATTCAAAACCTTACAGCAACCTTGTAAGGAATATATCATTCCGATTTTGTGGATGTATACTCTGACACTTAACAAGTTTAAGAAACTTACCTAGAGTCAAATAGCTTGAAAGAATCTAAGCATGAATCCAGGGCGACCGGCTACAGTCCACATTCTTCCCCTGTGCCATGCTGTGAGGAGTCCTAGGGAATTTCAGTTCACTTCCGAAGACTTCATGCCCAGTCTTCTTCCCAGATTTCCTGAAGTGAAGAAACTCTTGAGAAAACTCTTTTTCCAAACCTGTTACTTTACAATTGAGAAACTAAAGCTTGGAGAATTTGAGGGACCCCATGAGGGCAGGGTCAATCTCAAATTCTGTTCCTTTAGATTGTGGTGGCTGCCTTCTCGTTTCTACCACTGGTCACAAAATTCAGGTCTTCATTATTTCTTGCCTAACACTATTGCAGTGGCTTCTCACTGATACCTTTGTCTCCATTTAATAATCCTGTATATTGCTGTGTGAATAAACTTATTAAACACAAATACTTGTCACACTAGGGATAATAAAGGGTTGTAAGGATTATAAGAGATCATACATGTGAAGCTCTTAGCATAGGGCTGAGCACTTAGCACCCAATAAACACTTGCCATTATCAGTTTTCTATGCAGGGCCACAAATGACCTTCCACTGTTGATGGGGGGCGGGGGGAGACCCTTTCCCTAGGTTGGGCTTCTTAGAAGCAGAGGGTAGGAAGAGATATCAGAGATATCAGGTGCAGGTAGGAATCAGGACAGGGAAGGGGAAAGATCCAAGCAAAGGCATGATTTCAGATGACATCTTAGTACCAACCGGATCTCATAGAAGCTCTGAAGGATATATTACACCTCAAAGTGTGTTCCACCTTGAGGCACAGTAGATGGGCTGGCTTTATCTTCCTGGCCAGTCATTGGCTATAAGCCACCCTGGGAGGGACATAAACTCCCAGCATTTCTGGCTCTTGGCCTATGTGTTTAAAGCATCTAACATAAAAAGGTCCTCAGAAAAAATTTTCAGGTGGAAGCCATAGAAGCAAAGCACACAAAGGCCAGGGGATAGGTGCACAGATGTGAAGGGAGGGTGGGCAGAGCACCAACAATGTGCAAGTTTTCTGCACTGGAGTTGCAGTCTTTCTGCTAATTCGGCCTGTGTCGCATGGCTGCTTTTTACTTTTTCTGTGCTCTGGCCGAGCCCTACCCCTCATTCACACAGCCAGGCACTGTTCTAAGTGTTGGGAAAACAGTAGTAAACAAAAGTGTCCTCTCTCATGGAGCCCATATTCTCTTGGGGGAGGAAAATAATAAAACATAACCAACATGCAAACATACAATCTCATAAGCTATCACATAAGGATATGTATGATGAAGAAAAGTAGAGTAGGCTAAGAGGATAAAAGGTTAGGGCTTTTTTGTTGTTGTTGGTTTCCTTCTAGACAGAGGGGTCAGGAAGGGCCTCTCTGAGGAAGAGGTGACTCAACAAAAATATAGGTGAGGTGCAGAAGTGAACAAGGCTAATATTTAGCAAAAAAGAATCCGGGGAGAGGGGAGCCTGTGCACAAGCTCTGAAGTGAGAATGTCCCTTGTTTCTTTTGAATGACACAGAGGCTATGATGGCTGGAGTCTGGTGGGTGATAGAGAGTTGTAAGAAGTAGGGTGAGAGCCAGGAACTGCATGGTGTAGGTCTTGGAAACTACAGCCATGGTGCAGACTTTGGATTTCATTCTAACCATGGTGAGAAGTCACCAAAAGCCTTTAAGTAAATGAGTGGCATATGTGTCTTATGTTTCCAAGTGATCACTGTAGGGAAGTATATCAGGTATTTATTGCTATTCCAAAAGCTATCTGAAAACTTAGTAGCTTAAAACAACAACCACTAACCTAACTTGCATATAGTTCTGTGTGTTGGCCATTTGGGAAGGCCTCAGCTGGGATACCTTGACTCTGCCCCAGTGTGGTTGCTGAGCTCACTCACACTTAGGGGGTGAGTTGGTAGTCAGCAGGGGGCTGGTTGGTTTTGGAAGGACTCTCTCTCAGAGGTCTGACAGTTGGCTCAGGCTGAGAGCTGGGGGTGGGGTGCTTGGTTCTCCTCCACTGGTCCCTTCATGTAAGACTCCTCACAAGGCCTATGGAACAGATCTGAGCAGGAAGATCTGGAAGTCAGTTATGGTTATGTGAAGCTGAAAATATTCATTAGCTGTACAGAAGTATTAAGTAGGCATATGGTATATAAGCATGGATTTTAAAGGAGAGATCGAGTTGGGGATATATGTTGAATTGCTATTTAAAGCCGATGGATTGCATGAGATCATATAGGTTGAGAATATACATAAAGAGCAGAATAGATTCATGACTTAGTGGTTCTTAGGTTGGGCTAAGAACTTGATTCAGCCAGAGACTGGCAAGAAGAAGGTGTTTAGTATGTTGTTAAGCACAGTATAACTAATAAAACAAGTGTAGATGGTGAGTACCATGAAAAGAAGAGTATGTTTCATCTAATTCTGTGCACCTTTAGTTTTCAAAATGAAGAGAACAAAAATTATTTGATTAGATTGCACTCTATTTCAGTGATTTTTCTTTCTTACTTTCCTATTATTTTAACTTCTACTCTTCAAAAGCTTATTCACACCCAAGTTCTGAAAAAAAAAATAGATGGACAGCAAAATGTCACCTTCTTTACTAGTAAAATGCAAGTTGGAGGATATAGCTTCATATTAGGCAGACTTACCACATGGCTGCAGGCAGCCCTAGACAACCTCAGGCCTCCCCACGTGCTAGCCTTACCAGAAGTTTCTCAACTACATATTTTGTCTCCCAAATTCTACTGTTCTGTTTTTATTTTTTATGGGTGATGTAGCAAATGTAACATTTGTGGAGGTCCAATAAATAGCATCCTACTTCCTTGCCAGGATTCAGAAAAAGTGAAAAATAAAACAAAAGGATGGCCAACAGAGATCAGAATGTCAGTTGTATTATTGGCAAATGCTAATTTGGAGGACTTCTCATAGTTTGAGGGCCAAATGAACGAAGCTTCAAAATTAGGGAGACTTACCAACACATGACAAGCAGCACTGGACCTGGGCAGGCCCAGCTTGTGGAGGTGGGCAAAGAGCTGCCCTGGGAGAACAGTGGAGAATAAATAGCTTCTTCTGCATGCAGGGCAGTGTCAAAAGGGAGAAGGGAGGTTCTGGTCATATAAGTCTTGTTTAGGGGCGCCTGGGTGGCTCAGTGGGTTGAGTGTCCGACTTCGACTCAGGTCATGAACTCGTGGATTGTGGGTTTGAGTGCCGCATCGGGCTCTGTGCTGACAGCTTGGAGCCTGGAGCCTGCTTCAGATTCTGTGGCTCCCTCTCTCTCCACCCCTCCCCAGCTTGCACTCTGGCTCTTTCTCAAAAATAAAGATTAAAAAAATAAAACAAAATAAGTCTTGTTTATTCTTCCTCAAATTACACCTTCAACCCTGATGGAGTACATAAAAAGGTAGAGAGAGGAATGAGGGTAAAATTTTGCCCTCACAAACACTCAGGACTTTTGCTTTGTAAAGGGTCTATTATTGGGAGTATTTCATATTTAACTGCTTTTTGGGAGAGGGTACAAAAATGAATCAATAGTAGTATTTGTAGAAGTAATTGGAATCCTTAGAAACTGTTACAACAACATCCTTTTATCGATATTTTCATATGCAAAAGGAATGAAATAAAAATTTACATGTATGTGTATTCGGGAGGTGTTAGGAAGTTGGAGAGTGGAAGCTTGGCAGAAGAATGAAGCACGTGACTTAGGCTTGATTCAGCTGAATGGGATAAAAGGAAATGGCAGAGGAAAGACAGTGAATATAAAGTTCCCTGAATGACCATGGTGAAAACCTGGGCTCAGAACTGTTGTGATGCAGGGGCACCTGGATGGCTCAGTTGGTTAAGCCATCCGACCTTGGCTCAGGTCATGATCTCACGGTCCATAGGTTTGAGCCCCTCAACGGGCTCTGTGCTAACAGCTCAGAGCCTGCAGCCTGCTTTGGATTCTGTGTCTCCCTCTCTCTCTCTGCCCCTCCTCCACTCATACTCTGTCTCACTCCCTCTCTCAAAAATAAGAAAACTTAAAAAAAAGGAAAAAAAAAAAAGAATACTTGTGATGCTGTCCAGAGTGGAAGGTTGGTGGAGGGAGAAATATACTTGTGAAGTTCGATGTTCAGAAAGTGAGTATTCTCACTCTAGAGTAAATGGGCCAATGTCAGAAAAGGAAGGAACATAACTTACCTTAACACCATTTCCTCTCCTTCAGACAATGACACTGGTGTGAGGAATCTGCTGCTTCGATTTGGCCCTGAACCCTTAAGTAGGGAAATGAATTCTGGTGTATCCCAAACAAAAAGATAGCAATGCTTCCTAATCCTTGCCCTAGGCACACTTTGAGTCGCACTTCCTAAGTCCACTTAATTACTTTAAGTTGACAGCTGCTCTTTCAGGCAGCCCCCTGAATGGCAGTCACTCCGGGGAGCACCCCCAACACACAAAACTGCAGGATTGGGACCACATAAAAACTCTTTTTGAGAATTCCACTTGAACGGAAGTTCAAGGATACATACCCCCTCCCTCTGGATATGTTCACTATTTTTTAATGACGTTATCTGATATTTAACAATGTATGCAGAGCAGCAGAGCCTTGAGTTTGTTGTTTAAATATCTTTGATGCTGTGTCATAACAAATTAGTTTCTAAATGTTGCCAATTTGGCAGACAAAGCTGATTATTTCCTGCAATCGCACTGCATATGTGCACAAGATTATAATTAATGATCAGGGATGCCAGCCATACTTTAATAATGATCCTTCAGTGTTTAGGAGCCGATTAGAGCACTGGCATTTGTGCCCTCTATTGGGGCAGAGGCTAGAGAAAGGAGGCAGTGAATCTGGATAGATCTATCAGTGTCAGAGAATCAATAGTTTGCTGATTTCCCTTATAAATTTGAAGATTCTGGGGGAGTTATTGACAAAGCTGCTGCTGTGAATATTAACAGAGTGTTTATGTAGCCTTCACTGAAGCAGTGCAAGTCCTAATTAGATTGGAATTGGTCTTTTGGCAACTTTGCAATATTTGCTTCCTCAACGTACCAGTATGCCACACGAGGATTCTGGATTAGTGATATATTTCTGAAGAATTATGTGAGCACAAAATGTCAAGATATCAAAGGTGTTCCATCATAATGAAATGAGATTTATCAACTCTCACTATCCAAGATCTCAGCTTTCTAAAAAACCATGTTTTCTTTCTGTTTCTTGGCAAAAACTTGGCTAACGAGTGGATGTTCTTAAGTGAAGATGGTATAGCATCGACAATAAAAATAAGGAGGGAGGGAGGAACAAGAGAGAGAAAACACAAATCTTCATAAATGGAACCTATTTTAAGAGTGTATCTGGAGCCCTAGAATTCCAAAGCAATTAAAGTTCAAAGTCATTCCTTGGTTAACCAAAGGATTCATCCGGGGTAGTTTTAGATTGCCTGGCATTAAAAATAAAGCTTGATTTGCTTACCATTTAGGACTATCTTCTGTACAAATTGAAGTAAATCTATAGTCCCGTGACCTTTTTGAGATGCTGCTGAGAAGCAGCATATGAGAAGCACATATGGACAAATACTATTAAACAACTCATAAATGTGACAAGACTCTGGAATGCTTCACTGGGATCAGTGGTCACATCATCCTCATGGATACGGTTACTTCTGCTTTGGAAGTAAAGGAGAAGCTGCTTTATTCTACCTTGGAAGAGGGAAGTAACCAGTGACCTTGCCTCTACAACACATCTTATTTGCTAGCCGTCCAGTGTTGATAAATTCGTTCCTTTGCTTTCTGTCATTTTACCTTCCACTTTGAATGTAACTTTGTCTTTGGAGAAAATGTTTATTTTATTATGATGACCCTGCAGACCTGTGTAGGTAGTGGGCACTAAGCACTTTGGAAATGGGTTGGAACATTCGTTTCTCTGGAACTACCACATACAGAATTGCACCATGTGCTCTGTCTTCTGATTCTGACACTCTGCCAAACTCAATCTCAAATTCTTCATTTAGACTTACTGAAAGATTACTAATAATACATTTTAGAAATGTTTCCCCTGCAGGGTATTTACATTTTAATAAGGTTGTAGTGCAGAAACTGAAGGCCTGAAGCTCAGAAAAGAGAATTTAATGTCTCAGTTAATAGATGGAGGTGGATTTCAGGGCCCATAAAGACTCTCTGATGCCCTTATTTTCAAGCATGATGCTGTTTGTTGTAGGATGTATATTGTATAGATATTAAGTGTCCGAGAAGTCTTGAAGAAAAATTCAATAGGCGGCTGATAACATGTGTTCCAATTTTAGGAAGACGTATATTACAGGATTGCAATCACATACATGTTGTCTAAGTTAAACAGCAGCATATGTAAGCCAGTCCATTTTTCTTACAACCTGATTTCTTAGGCTAAGTGCTTCCCAGTATCTGTATAATATGTGATGTATATCTTAACACTCTTTAATTAGCAAGTATTTATTGAATCTTGTATGTCCTTAACCTTTTCTAGAGGAAATATGAAACAGCCATTGCCCTTATAAAATTTATAATGGCAAAAATTAAAGAAAATTCAATAATGAGCTGCAGAGAATTTAAGAGGAGTTCAAATGGCTGGTGAAGGCAGTCTCATTTTGGAAGGTAAGGTTTCCTGAACTCTGAAGAACAGACATGTTTTGCAATAGCTTGAAACTTAACAGAAAGTCAGGAGAGTTGAGGAAGAGTCATCTTGCAGAGAGAAGAGAGTACTGTTGTGGGAATTGGTGTTCTCACTTTTGTTCTGAGGCTAGTCTCAAATGTACTTTGATTTTTTTAAAAATTTTATTTCTGAGAGAGAGACAGAGAGAGAGAGAGAGCGCCTGTGGGGGATGAGGGTGCAGAGAGAGAGGGAGACACAGAATCCGAAGCAGGCTCCAGGCTCTGAGCTGTCTGCAGAGAGCCCAACGCGGAGCTCACTCACAAGCTGTGAGATCGTGACCTGAGTCGAAGTAGGACGTTTAACCGACTGAGCCACCCAGGCGCCCCTCAAATGTACTTTGAAACACTTTTTCAGGAGTGAGTGGCCAGTGTTTATGGACTTATTTTTGGTGTTAAGCTTATTTATTTTTATTTTTTTAAAAAATTTTGTTTTTAACGTTTATTCATTTTTGAGAGGGAGAGAGAGAGAGAGAGAGAGAGAGCATGAGCAGGGGAGGGACAAAGAGAGAAGAGGGGCAAACAGAATCTGAAGCAGGCTCCAGGCTCTGAGCCATCAGCAGAGAGCCTGACTCAGGGCTCGAACTCAGGGACCGGGAGATCATGATCTGAGCCAATGTCAGAAGCTTAACCAACTGAGCCTCCCAGGAGCCCCTGGTTTTGCTTTTAATTTGTTAGTATCATACTATGCAAAATAGTCCATGCACCAGCAGCTTGGGTATCTTCTAGGGCCTTATTAGAAATGCAGATTCTCAGGACCTCATCCAGACCCACTAGATCTGAACTGGCATTTCAACAAGATCCCAGTTGACTCATATGCACAATAAATTTTAAGGACTACTGCTCTGCAAAACTGTTGCTGCATCCTAGAATCACTTGGGGAGCTGTAAAAATCCTGATGCCCAAGCCACACTCTGTATCCATTAAGTCAAAATGTCATGAATGGGTACCTGGGTATTACAATTGTTTTTTAAAGCTGCCCAGGTGGTTCCAGTGTGCACACAGGTTGAGCGTCAGTGTGTGAGATACTGCGGCATAGCACTTGGAGCGGCATCAGGTAGAATTTAAGAGTATCTCTCAATACTTTATAAATTCTGATTACCTAACTTGCTTCACAAATTCTCATTGAGAGCACACAAAGTATTAGCATATCCTTTTAATCTGTGTGTAAAAATTTAATTAGGTGTCATATGAGCAGCCGCTCTTGAGACTGGCTTTTCCTTTCTCAAGATTTTTCTTCAGACAGGTTTGGCTGTGCAAAATATAAAACATTGAAGTTTTTTGGTTCCCAGAAGGAATATGCAATAACAACATTTGATCAAAGATAAACAGGATGAAATAAAATAGGATACACTGCAAAAGAAACATATTCTTTCTATATGAGAATTCATCTGAAATTCCTTTTTGTTTGAGCAACTTCCCTAATGAATAAGAATATTTTTGTCTTTTAAAATAATTATTTCTTTTTTGTAATCCTTGAGCCATAAATAGGAGAGTATAATTTAATCACTTATAGTGATAAAAATAACCATTTTTTTAAACAGTAAGTATTCAAAACAATAAAATGTTAGAGGTTAGACATTTGGGGAAATCAAAGACACTCAATCAATATGTTGGAGAAAAATAGTTTTTACCTCTTCCTATAAAACTTGTAGAAGAGGCTTATGAATCCAAATTGGAATTAGAACTAACAGAATTAAGTTTTTCCTTTTCTGTACATTGTTGATGCAAATAATTTTGTGGAATTACATCAGTTTCACTTACATGATGTAAGTTTCACTTTCACTTACTTTATTCTTCAGTAACTTAAGTATTTTTAGATATACTTAAGGTCAAAATAAAAAATAAAGTGGAAGTCAAAATGAAAAATAAAGGGAAATCTCATTATAATATAGTATTATAGTGTATATATATATATATATATATATATACACACACACACACACACACACACATATATATATGTACATATATAGTATTATAGAATTCTGAAATTATGTTTGGGGATAAGCCCAGTGGATATAAACATATTTTTTTCGCAAATCAGATTTTGTTATTTTCCTCACCAAATATGTGCATGTGTTTATTTTATTTTTTTAAGGTATGTAAGTTTTTAAAAATTGAGATATAATTGACATATGGCATAATATCAGTGTATTAGCTTTGGGTGTACAACATAATAATTCAACATTTGTATATATTATGAAATGATCACCATACTAAGTCTAGTTAACATCCACCCACACATAGTTATATTTTTTTTCCTTGTGCTAAGTCCTGGGGATGTAATGTACAGCATGATGACTATAGTTAATAATACTGTATTATATATTTGAAAGTTGCTAAGTGTGTGTGTATGTTAAAGTATTATTTTGAAATAACTTTAGATCTGCAGAATAGTTGGAAAAATAGTATTAAAGGAGCAGAATTTTGAAATTTGCTCCTCACTTAAGACAATAAAAACACTGGCAAAATTGTTAAAAATCAGCTTTTTCAGAATTCTGAAAACAGCTAAAGTTTTTCAAATACTCAAAAAAAGAAATTTATTCAACAAATGACTGCATCTTAATAATAGCAGTGGGCTTGCTTTGTGACAGAAAACCCACTGTGTGACATCCATTGGAAAGGGAAGAATAGATTGTATACAATCCCTAGGTCATTGGAGCGTTGCTAATCAGCAGCAAATGCTTAATATTGATGTTGCCTCAGATGGTGATACCAGTGGGGGTAAATAAGTGATGATTAAAAAAAAATTTACAAAAAGATCTACAAAATGAGAAGTCCAAATGTGACTTCAGAAAGTTTCTATATGTTCCTGGAAACCTAAACCGTGTGCATGCCTAAGCTGTGCACATGTGCAGGACTGTGTGCATGCTAAGGAAAGACCGAATCTCTCACATCTGGTCAACCTTGGGGTTTTTAATCTCTCACCTCTGGTCAGCCTTGGAATTTTTCAAGTGAAAGTTAAAGCAGAGTTCTAATTTGTTGGAGCATTGAAGCTATGCCCCAATGTGCACAAAAGGCCTTTTGACAAAGGGTAGATGACATCGGTTCAAGGCATTTAAGGAACTATCTGTCTAATCATTAACTGAACATTAAGCTAACCAGAGACTTAGATGGCTACACACAACAGAGACTATAGAATTTACATAATTAATCCAGAAATGTTACTAAATAAACAGAATGCAACAACAAAAACAGACAGAAACAACAATAGTAGCAACCAATCCTGGCCAGGGGATCTGATTTCCAAA
The DNA here is from genome assembly GCF_022079265.1 of Lynx rufus. Lineage (NCBI taxonomy): Eukaryota > Metazoa > Chordata > Mammalia > Carnivora > Felidae > Lynx > Lynx rufus. The sequence continues at coordinate 76,320,766 of NW_025814896.1, read as the reverse complement.
ATTGTCATGCTATATTATTTAAAATATTCAATTTTCAAAAATAATTTATGAGACATAGACAGGGAAGTATGGCTTATACACACAAAAAAATCAATCAATAGAAACTGTCCTTGAGAGAGCTCAGATGTTAGATTTACCAAATGCAGTATTTTTCTCTTGGCAACATAACGAATTATCCAAAACATAATGTCTTAACAATATAAATGTATTATCTTACAGTTTTGTAGGTCAGAAGTCTGACATGGATCAGCAGGCTAAAATCAAGGACTCAGCAGGACTGAATTCCTTTCTGGAGTCTCTAGGGGATATTCCATTTTGTTACCTTTTTCTGCTTTTAAAGGTCACCTGCATAACTCAGCTCATGCATTATTTCTTCATCTTCAGAGCTAGCAATGGAGGATAGAGTTTGTAGAATTTTGTATGTCCCTGGATCTTCTTTCATATTTACATCTCTTCTGACTGCAGCCAGGAAAGGCTTTCTGCTTTTAAGGACTCATGTGGTTAAATAGGGTTCATCCAGATAATCCAGGATAATTTCCCAATGTCAATGTCCCTAACCTATATCACATCTGCAAAGTTGTTTAAATCATGTAGCATAGCATATACACAGATTTAAGTAATTAAAGACTGGACATATTTGGAGAAGAGGGATTATTTTGCCTCCCACATGGGGCAAAGGCTTTATTTTTCTAATGTTTATTTATTTTGAGAGAGAGAGAGAGACAGAGAGAGAGAGAGAGAGAGAGAGAGAGAGAATGGGAAGGGACAGAGAGAGAGGACAGAGGGAGAATCCCAAGCTCCCTACTGTCAGTGCAGAGCCTGATGTAGCGTTTGATCTCATGTAATGGCAAGATCATGACCTGAGCCAAAATCAAGAGTTGGATGCTTAATTAACTGAGCCACCCAGGTGCCCCATGGGACAAAGACTTTAAATCAGCTACTATACATATGTTCAATAAATTAAAGGAAACTATGTCTAAAGAATTAAAGTACAAGGGTGATGTTCTTGCTAAACAGAGTATATCATGACGGAAAGAATCGTGAAAAAGAATCAAATAGAATCACTGATATTGAAAAATTAAATAAAATTTAAATTTTATTAGAGGGATTCAATATCAGATTTCACTTGGCAGAAGAAAGAGACAGTGAACTTCAAGACAAATTAATTGAGATTATACATTTTGAAAAAAAAGTAAATAAAATAAACAGAACTTCACAGACCTGTGGAACACCATTAAATGTACCAACATACATACAATGGGAGTCCCAAAAAGAGAAGAGAGAAAAAAAGAGTAGAAAAAAATTTTGAATAAAGAATGGGGGGCTCCTGGGTCAGTTAAGCATCCAACTCATGATTTCAGCTCAGGTTATGATCTCTCTCTCTCCCTCAAAAATAAATAAATAAACATTTAAAAAAAGAAAGAAAGAAAAAGAACAAATGGGTGAACATGTTCCACATTAAATAAAATACAATCTATGTGTCCAAGAAGCTTAATTTTATTCCAAGTTAAGATAAAGTCAAAGAAGTCTATAATTATACTAGTCATTGTTGAAAGTGAAAGGCAAGGAGAAAATTTGCCAGCAGGAAGATAAAAATGGCTCATGTTGTGCAAGAGATTCTCTTTAAGATTAACAGTTAACTTCTTATCAGAAATCAGAGAGACCAGAAGACACTGGAAGGACATATTCCAAGTACTATATGAAAAAGACTGTCAATGAGCATCCTACATCCAACAAGGCTATCCTTTAAAAATGAAGGATATAGGGGTGCCTGGGTGGCTCGGTCGGTTAAGCATCCGACTTCGGCTTAGGTCATGATCTCGTGGTCCGTGAGTTTGAGCCCTGCGTCGGGCTCTGTGCTGATCGCTCAGAGCCTGGAGCCTGTTTCAGATTCTGTGTCTCCCTCTCTCTCTGCCCCTCCCCTGTTCATGCTCTGTCTCTCTCTGTCTCAAAAATAAATAAACGTTAAAATTAAAAAAAAAATTAAAAAAAATAAAAATGAAGGATATAGTAAGATATTCACAGATAAACAAAAACTGAGATTTCATCACTAGAAGAAATCCCTTAGAATACAATAGTAAAGAGTAAGATGAAAGGACAATAGACAGTAAATCAAATATATATGAAGAAATAAAGAACACTATATAGGTAAGTATAAAAGATAATTTAGTCTCTATAACCCTTATTTTGTTTCTAAACATTTTTAACCCATCTGATTTAAAAGACAAGGGGTGCCTGGGTGGCTCAGTCGGTTAGGCGTCCGACTTCAACTCAGGTCACGATCTCATGGTCCGTGAGTTCGAGCCCCATGTCGGGCTCTGTGCTGACAGCTCAGAGCCTGGAGCCTGCCTCCGATTCTGTGTCTCCCTCTCTCTCTGCCCCTCCCCCGTTCATGCTCTGTCTCTCTCTGTCTCAAAAATAAATAAACGTTAAAAAAAAATTTAAAACACAAGTTAATAAGATAATAATTATAAGTATGTGTTTATGGGCATACAATGTATAAAGATGTAATTTGTGTGTCAATAATAGCATAAAAGAGAGGAGTTGGATATATAGAAGCAAAGTTTTTGTATACTATTATAACTTATTCATATTAATTTGAGCTACATTATTAGGAATTAAGAGGTTAATTGCATTGCCAGAACAACCAGTAAGAAAATGACTAAAAAAAATATGGTAAAGAATGACAACAGAATTGAAAGACTTAAGAATTGCAAATATATATACACAAAAGAGCTGGAAAATGACAAAAAAAAACCTGACAGACTAAAAGGACGAAATAAACATTGTAACATAAATATTAAAGAGGTCAATACTCCACTTTCAGTAATGGATAGAACAACTAAGCGAATGATCAACAAGAAAATAGAAGACATGAATATTATTAAGCAACTAGACATAAAAGTACCTGTAAATCCTCCACCCAACAATAGCAGGGGGCACATTCTCGAGTGCACATGGAATATTCTGTAAGATGTGTGAGACCTTAAAAGAAGCTTGGACGAGTGAAAATAATTTGTTATACCAGTTATGTTCTCCACGACAGTAAGATTAAATTAAAAGTTAACAACAGAAGGAAAATTTGGAAATTCATAAATATATGGAATTTAAATACACTTCTAAATAACCATCAGGTCAAAAAGGACCCCCTCAAATGAGAAAATAATTTCAGACAAATGAAACTGAGAGCACAACAAACTGAGACTTATGGAAAGCAGCTAAAGCAGTGCTGATAGGAATTTTCTGTATAGCAATAAATGCCTATATTAAAAAATAAGAAAGATTTCAAATTTATAACCTAATGTTTACACCGAGAAACTAGAAAAGAAGATCAAACTTGACCCAAGGCAAAGAGAAGGAAGGAAACAATAAAAATTAAAGCATAAATAAATGAAATAGAGAATAGAAAAATAACAGAGAATTTTTATAAAATGTTGATTCTTGGAAAAGCACAACAAATTGACAAGCATTTAACTAGATTGACAAGAATAAAGAAGACTCAAACTAAAATCAATAATGACGGAAGGGGTACTATTACTAAACTTAAGAGAAAAAGATCATAATGAAACACTATGAATAATTGTATGTCAAAAATTAGGTATCAAAAGAAATGGAAAAATTTTTAGAAAGATACAAAATTTTAACAATGAAGACAAGAAGAAATAATCTGAATACACTTAAAACAAGATAAAGAAATTAAATTAGTACTCAAAATCTCACAAAGAAAAACCCAGATCCAGTTGACTTTACTAGTGATTTCTACCAAACATTAAAAAAGAAAAGAAAAGAAAAGAAAAGAAAAGAAAAGGAAAAAAAAGAAAATATTTGTTACCAATCCTTCACAAATTCTTACAAAAAATAGCAGAGAACATTTCCCAACTCATTCTATGGGGACAGAACTAATCTGATACCAAAACTATAGAAAGACATCAGATGAAAAGAAAACTACAGAACAATTCCCTGATGAATATAGCCCCATAAATCTTCAAAATAATAGGAAACCAAACCCAACAACATATAGAAAGGATTGTACACCATGACCAAGTAAGATATCTCCAAGAAAAATGAGCTGGTTAACATCAATCAAAATCAATCACTATAATACATCATATTATTGGAATAAAGGATAAATACCACACAGCCATGTCAGTAGATGTAGAAATGCATTTGATCAAAGCCAATACCCTCTCATGATAAAATACTTAGCTAACTGGGAATAGAAGAGGACATCCTCAACCTGATAAAAAGTATGTACAAAAACTCACGACTAAAATCATACTTAAGGTGAAAAAACGGAATGCTTTCCTCTAGGTTAAAGAACAAGATAAGGATGTCTTCTTTCACCACTGCTATTCAGCATTGTGCTGAAGGTTCTAGCAAGGGCAATTAGGAAAGAAAAAAAAAGTTCTCTAGATCGGAAAGGAAAAGATAAAGCTATCATTATTTGTAGATGATATGATTTATCTATCTATTTCACATCTTCATCTACTCCCCATCGATGGACACTTTGGTTGTTTCCAAGTCTTAGCTATTGTAATTAGTGCTTCAGTGAACATGGGGGCGGTACAGATATCTTTTTGAAAGAGTGCTTTTATTTCCTTCAGATGTGTATCTATAAATGAGATTGCTGAATCATATGATAGCTCTATTTTTAAATAAAAAAATTAATGTTTATTTATTTTTGAGAGAAAGAGACAGAGTGTGAGTGGGAGAGGGGCAGAGAGAGAGAGGGAGACATAGAATCTGAAGCAGGCTCCAGGCTCTGAGCTGTCAGCACAGAGGCCAAGGTGGGGCTCAAATTCATGAGCGGTGAGATCATGACCTGAGCTGAAGTCGAACACTCAAGCGGCTGAGCCACCCAGGTACCCCTCTGTTTTTTAATTTTTGAGGAGCCTCCATACTATTTTCATTAGTGACTACACTAATTTACATTCACCAACAACACACAAGGGTTTTTTTTTCCTTCACATTCTTGTCAACACTTATTTCTTATCCTTTTGATGATAGCCATTATAAGTATGAGGTGATAGCTGACAGTTTTGATATGCATTCCCCTGATGATCAGTTATGTTGAGGATCTTTTCATGTACCTATTAGCCATTTGTATGTCTTCTTTAGAAAAATGGCTATTCAGGTTCTTTGCCCAATTTTTTAATTGAGATGTTTATGTTTTTTGCTATTAAGTTGTATGAGTTCCTTATGTGTTTTGGATATCAACCCCTTATCAGATATATGATTTGCAAATATTTTCTCTCATTGAGTAGATTGCTTTTTCATTTTGTTGTTTCTTTTGCTATGCAGAAGCTTTTTAATTTGCTGTAGTCTCACTTGTAGATTTTGGCCTTTGTTGCTTGTATTTTGGTGTCATACTCAAAAACTCATTGCCAAGACCAATGTCAAGGAAGCTTTTCCTGTATTTTTATATTCTAGGAATTTTACAGTTTCAGATCTTATTTTAAATCACTTTACATCCATTAGGATGGCTTTGAAGAAATTACCCAAGAGAAACACAACATGGATCAACTCAAAAACTTGTACATAAGTATTCTTAGCAGTATTATTATAAGAGTTCACTCCCTCCATAGATGAATGCAAATGTCTGTCAACTAAAATGGATAAACAAAATGTAGCTTATCAATGCAATGGGATATTATTCAGTAATAAAGTAAATGAATAAGAGATACGTGTTGCAACATAGATGAATCTTGAAGACATTATGCTAATTAAAAGTAGCCTGTTTCTAAGAACCACATATGTATTACTGTGTTTATATTAAATGTCCAGAATAAACAAATTCATCATACAGAAAGTAGGTTTGTGGTTGTTAGAGGCTGAGTTTAGGGGAAAATGGGGAGTGACTGCTAATGAGGTGATGAAAACAGTCTAAAATTAGTGGTGATTATTGTACGACTCAGAAAATATACTAAAAATCAATTGTACACTTTGGAACAGTAAATATCATATATATTTATATAATAAATAAAATGGGTATATAATCTATTACTGGTGGTATTAACTTTGATCATTTGATTACACATTTCTCTACTGTAAGGTTACTATTTTTCCCCTTTGTACTTAATGAATATCTTTTGGGGATGTACTTCGGGATGGTGTAAATGTCCCACTTTTTTCCATCATGACCTCACCTATTTAGTTTTAGCTTGGAGAGAGATACATGTATATATTTTTTCAGCAGCATAAGAAGTTAGACCAAAGCATGTGTTTGTGCATGCCTGTGTGGTAGAGAGGGCTGGGGGTGTAGCTGTAAAGGCATAGGAAATTAAAAACTGAGTGTACAAACATAAATTTCCTTATTCTGATTAATTTAAGCCCTCCATAACTTGGATTTAATATGACTTTCACATCTGAGAAAATGAATTATAGTAACTTTGGACAGTGTTTTTAACACTGAAAAGATTTAAGCTGCATAATTGATATCATGGAATAAAAAAATGAAGCTAATACATATTTAACTGAGTTCCATAAGTTTTCTTTTGTTAAACTCAATATCTTTGCTTCTTAAATACCATGTGTTGTTTCTTAAGTATTCTACATATGCACACTGAGTGCTTAGCGAAGAGTATGTCATATAATCTTTAATCTGCCTTCACATGTATTTGTTGAAAGCTAAAACTTAATCACCTCAGAATTTACGGAAGTACATTAGTCTGCTCATCTGCTCAGATTTTAAAATACTTGTAACCAAGTATACAGCAAACCATTATACCAAATCTGGACCTTAATGCACCTCAAAGTTTCCATAGCACTCGAAACATGTGGGATTGACAGGGACCGGAAGCAGGACCATCTTCCTCATTCTTCTGATTTGCTCACCCACAAAGGACTCTACTCTCATGAGGACCCGATTTTTTAAGGATTTATAGGAAAAAGGATGTCCAGATGGTTTCCTGTAATCTGTGAAATAAGTAGGCTAAAATTATGCTGCATTGCACAGAAGTTTTGCTGTCTTTGAGGTGAGGTTCATCCAGCAGAATCACGTTTCACTCAGAGCTTAATTCAGAGAGAATAAAGCTCCTCCAAGCAATTCCTTAAAGTTTTTTTTTTCTTCAACTTGAGATCTCTATATCCTTTAAATATCCATGACCTACCAAATGAAAATATCATTTTAAAGTGATCTTCCTACCAAGTAGATGATTGCTTAATGTTAAAACTCAGTATTTCTAGGTACACATTTTAATGCTTTCTGAGCCTGTTAAATTCTATCCCTAACAACCTTGCACCCAGATATAGCCATTTTTATGATAATGAAAATCCCACTTTATATTTATATGGGTCACCCTCTGAATTTTTATCTCTTTCTATATCTCCACTTGTATGTCCTTCACAGTCACTATGAAAGTAAGATTCATTATCCACATTTTACTTTATTTATCTCTAATTTAGAAATTTGGAAAGTGGGACTCAGTGAAGGTATTTCTAATGATGCTGAAAGAAAGAGAAATCCAGGTCTTGTGAATTTTATTCCTATACTTGTTCTCTTATACAATACTGTTGTTCCACCTCTTAATGAATGGGATAGTTTTGAACACCCAGGAATGTGTGTTGAGGTATTTATTTTCAATGAAGTACTATGTCTGTCTTGTGAGCAGGTACAGTGTGTGGTCCCTTTTTTTTTTTTTTTAATTTTTTTTAATGTTTTTTATTTATTTTTGAGACAGAGAGAGACAGAGCATGAATGGGGGAGGGGCAGAGAGAGAGGGAGACACAGAATCAGAAGCAGGCTCCAGGCTCTGAGCCATCAGCCCAGAGCCCGACGCGGGACTCGAACTCACGGACCGCGAGATCGTGACCTGGCTGAAGTCGGACGCTTAACCGACTGAGCCACCCAGGCGCCCCGTGTGGTCCCTTTTTAAGCCAACTCTGAACTCTCCAATCATGTAAACCAAAGTCCTTAGCCATGTTTACTAAAATAGTTACTACATTTTTCTGTGTGTTGTATTTTACACAAAAATGTGGTAATGGAGATGGCAAGACAGTCTTATAAAGCAAGTGGTTTCTATGAACTATAAATCCAGATAAATGGCTGCTAGATAAATGGGGTTATAAGTATATATCAGTGGTTAGAATTTGTGTATGATTGGTTAACATAAATAGGCTAAGCCTTGGTACCATTCTGTGGATTGCTCCATAATATTTAACAATTCATATTTAAAACCAATTAAAACCATCAACAAGTCCCTGATTGTCTCTACCCTTTGGACAGTCTAACATGTTTGAGGGAATATAGTTGCCCTGTTTCACTTTGCTGATCTTATAGACATATTTGCCTCTTTGATGTACAATTTATACTTTTTATTCAACTACCTCATGTTTTTGAGGTAATGGTAAAGCCTTACTATTTTTGTTGTGGACGTTTAGAAAAACTCACTAATTCTTAGTAGCTGATGGCTCCCTGAAATTGAAAAACATAAAACCAATAGGCGTGCGCTTCAGTCTCAAACTCGGTGCTATTCAAAATGCTTGAAAGACATACTGAACTCAACTCATTTTGTTTGGTTGAAAATAATTCTTATGCCTTTTTTTTTGGTGTGGTTTAATTAGAACTATACTTTCTTCCTGAAAGTGTGCAAAATATGTTGCCTTCAAAAATAAAAATGAAACAGCATTTTGGGTGTCTAAAATGGACACTCCAAAGAGGGCAGGGCAATGGATATCTTAATCTCTTATTTATTCTCAGTGCCTGACATACAGGAAGTGTTCAGTTCTTATTTGCTAAATGAACAAATGTTCAAATGAACAAACTCTTCCTGATATTACACAGACCAAATTTGAGAATGGGGATTGAGAATTGAATCATTAAGTCGTTTTGATTAATTCTATTGGATCCCATGTAATTAGGCAAGTCTGAAGATTGTACTTGATTTTTCCATGTAATTATTTCTGAACTTCTGCTTACTGCCTACAGTGTACAAATGGCATGAGTTAATTTCTTTCTGTCACAGGATTTCTCAGGATGGTTCATAGCTGTACTAGTCATTTTTCTATAATATTTTCTAGAGTATCACATTATCTTTTGACAGACTGGTAATTAACCTACATCTTCATTAGATAGAGAAGAAGATATATGGGTTTTATGCATTCTTAATAATGAGATGATGTATTTCTAATCAAATTGGGATCTAATATATTAGTGATAAGTATTATAGGGCTTACTAATTTCATTTACATTCATTTATCTAACAAACATTATTCACAGTTCTATGAACTTTATTATAGGGCAAATAGTGTTTACTTAAGTATTCTAGTGACCCTTTGAAACAGGATAATTCCTTGATCTATTTGAAAATAAGGTTGAATTCAGATTGACTTAAGGGTGTCTGTGCTTGCTGTTAGCCTATTAAGGGCAGACATTTAGACTTCTTCAACATCTGTATGTGTAAGACAATAAGTAGGTTATTGATAAATAATTTTTATTAAATTGATAGATACCTCCTATCTGAGGTATTTAATAAATTGCATTAGAAAGAATGAGCTATGTTATGCTGAAGAAACAAACTCAATAACTTAAATAATTGTGGTATAGATTATATTATCATTTCTGATTACTTGCTTTCCTTGCTGTCACAAGATCATACATGCCTGCTGGTTCCCATGCGATGTGTAGCATCTCCTTGAGGGATAATGTACACCCCAATCTTGTTGACATGAGATTAGGCCATTTGTCTTGCCTTTGCCAACTGCATGTGAATGAGTGTCATGTATACCACATTCAAAACAAACACTTTTGTAGCCATTGTGGGATTCTACTTCTACTCTGGTTCTTTTCTCCATAGCATTAGTTCAAGACAAGGGGGCTTTTGGGTCTGCATCCTGGGATGGGGAATACACCTAATAATAGAAATTCAGAGGTGTGGCTGACTCATGGCCATGATGGAACATGAGAGAGAGAGAGAGAGATAAGCATTTGTTTTTTTGTTTGCTTGTTTGTTTTTATTTTTCAAATGTTTATTTAGTTTTGAGAGAGAGAGACAAAGACAGAGAGACAGAGTATGTGTGAGGGAGTGCAGAGAGAGAGAGAGACACAGAATCCAAAGCAGGCTCCAGGCTCTGAGCTGTCAACACAGATGCTCAAACTCACAAAGCCTGAGATCATACCTGAGAGGAAGCTGGACACTTAAGTGATTGAGCCACCCAGGTGTCGCAGAGATAAGCATTTGTTATTGTAAGCCACTATTATTTGGGGGTTGTTTGTTCCTACAGCTTTATCTAACAAAAGCTGACTAATACAAATAGCAGAGTTATTTGTCACTTATTCCACACATCCACCTACAATTCCATTCTACATGTTCCATGTGGTGTTGTTCATTGTCCTCCCTCAGGGACCCAGTCTGACAGACCTTTCACCATCAGAAACATTGCAACTGGTGCGGCAGAGGAGAAGCAACATGACAAATTATGGTTCAGCAGTTGAAGTCTTTCTCTTGGAAGGGACTTACAACAAATTTGTTCACATTTCAATGACTAAAGCAAGTCACGTGTGTCTGTAGACCTTGAATTAAGCTAATTCATGGGGGTGAAAGGAAGACAATTAACAAAACTAGTGAATGGTAAACTGCTTACCACACAAACTAACAATCCCCAGTCTACGATCTCTTTCAGGACTGAGTGCATCAACTTCTGTTTGCAAAGAATTCAGGTCTGGCTTCGGAATATTCTCTCAGAAAAGACTTTGATACACAGAACTGACAGGACTAATACATAATACAACAAGATTGAGGTGACAAATGAAAACTAAATTACATTTATAATTTGAGTGATTCCATGACCTATAAATTGATATTTGAGGACAAAAGCTATGACAGTCCATTAGTTTGTAATACATTTTTGTGATGATGGAAATGTTATATTTCTGTGCTGCCCAATATGGTAGCCACTGCCAACATGTGGCTGCTGAGCTTTTGAAATATGGCTAATACAAATGATGAACTGACCTCCATCTTTTAAAAACTTAAATTAGTTTAAATTTAAATAGCCACAGGTAGACTTTTGTATTAGACAAATCATGTTTAGAAGCAAATGCATGTCTTTGGAGAAAACAGTTTTATCTGTTCTCAATTTATCTTAGAAAAGCAACTTATAGCTTTTCCCATTTTAGGTTTTCCTTTTTTATAGATGCAAGATTTCCCAAAGATCTGGGTCTGCCTGCCACAATCTTCAAAACAATCAGAAATATACTGACCTGGTTCCTTGCAAGTAATAATGGCCATTATGCCTTATTCTTGAGAAACATGCCTTAAGGAGCCCCACAGATTTCATTGTATGAGTCTCCTCAGAAATTTTTCTGTCATACGAAGTTAAAAGATAGAAAATGGGTGTCATTTATAGAGTAGGGATCATTTGCTTTGCTATCTCTCCCAAACTCTGGATATGAATATATAAGCATTACTTCACATGTTTGTGTTGGATGGCTAATAGGTATCTTAGATTTAATATATCTAAAGCCAAAATCTTTATTTGCCTTCCCAGATTTTACCTGTTCCTAGCAATACCCATCTCAAAAAATTTACTCATTTGCAAATAAAAAAATATTGGAGTCATTTCTAATTCCATTTTCTCTCTCATGACCATTACTCAGTGAATCAGTAAATCCCATTCCTCAAAATATTCATAGAATCCAAGTGCTCATCATTCCCTTTACTGCTATTTCCTAAGTTATAACACCATCACTTTCCTCTTGGACTGCTATGATGCTTGTTAACAGATCTCTTACTCCTAATGGTCTCCCTGTTTCCTTACTGTCTTTTTCCGAAGAAAGACAGAATTCTTTTCAAACATAAGACAAATCCCATGACTCCCCGAAACTAAACCATGTAAGGCCTATAAAGCCCCTATCACTTGGCTTCTGCCTACCTGTTTCATTTTAGCTAAAAAAGTCTCTGCTCTTCATTGAACACATCAGATAACTTCCTACCTCAGGCCCTTTGCACTTGCTGTGCCTTCTGCTCTGAATGCTTTTTTCCCCAGAGATCTGTAGGGCTTGCTTCTTTTCTTTATTCAAGATTCTGGCTCAAAAGTATTTCTTTAGAGAGGATTTCCCTGACCACATTGTCTAAAATTTTTCTATCCTCTGTCTTCTCACTTTGGTGTCCATTAATTTCTACCTGACTTTCTATTGTATATTATTTATTTAGATTGTTGTTTGTTTTAGTCAACTATCTTCTAACACTAGAATGCAAGCACTTTAATAAGGCCAGACACTTTGTCTTATGTATAACCGTACCTCACTTCCTAAAACAAGGCAGGGCATAGGATGGAGGCTAAATAAATACTTTTTGAATAAATGAATGAATTTCTGAAAAATTGTGCAAGCTTTAATTATACTCTTTGGTAAAAGGATTTTGAGATTTGACAGTAAGTTGCCTTAGATGGAGTCCATTAAGAAATCATTGGTTACCTACTTATGTGGTAATTCCAAACACAATTAATTATGAATAGAAGACAAATTAATTTTATGTACAATGTATTAATTTTGAATCATACTTTACCAAAACTTTACACAAATGAACAGAAGGAGTTATGGTGTTTAGACTAAGTGAATTTCTAGTAGACTTTCAAACTGTGGTATTGTTTTACAAGTGGTTAAGTAGTTATGCAGTAATTCATATTTTTGGAAAAGTTACTTTTAAAAAGAATTTACCAATATAAGTTGATGTACAGTATATAATATGTGGGCAACTCACAAGAGAGTTTTCAATTACTTAAATTATTATGTGATTCTAGAAGGCCTCATAAGCTTTAGTCACTGCTTACTAAGGAAAACATTCAAAATATTCCACACTTTCATGAGTCTTTAGGGCACCTTGTTTCAGTAGGAAGAAGCCTTCAAGGACCCTCAAGATCTAGCAGACACTGCCAGTGTGAGTGTTCACCTGGCCTTTTAAAGTGATCCAAGACAGATGTCCTTAATGCCCTTGAATGAATTGGATTCCCCAACATCTTCTTGTTCCATTGACCTAGCTCCTCTTGTCTCATCTTGTTTTCCTATTTCTCATCCCTCACCCTTTTTTCTCGTCATGACTCTGAGGCTCACCACCACAGGTCCAAGATTGTTCCATTCAGGCTCCTTCCCCTTCATGCCTGTGAAACTCATCTAGAAATCCTACCTGTAGTCTCCCTCTGACTGCAACTGTCACATAGCTTCTTCGCTAAAACTGCCTTCATAATTCCTGAGTTCAGTTTTGTAATGCTCTATGTCACACTGTTGACAAGAAAAATTCCCTGGGTCTCTCTATTTTAGTAGATCTGTTGTTTATTAAACATTCAAAAGGGGCTCCATTCTTACAAAATTGACGATGGTAAATGCTATTAATTGAAAGGCTTACCTTACTTTAGTGCCCCAAAATTTGAGTGATTCTCATTTCTCAGACAAAACTGAGTCTCAGAGAAATGACTTAAATGATCTTCCCTAATTTTCCTATGGTAATATTTGATGAATTCACATTCAAAAAGAGTTCTATATTATTGTAAATTTTCTTCTGTGTCTGCTGCATTGCTATTGTAAAGCATATATATTTAAGAAACAAATTCTAACATGCAGTCGATGTTAAAAAGGAAAAAAAGAAAGGCTCCAAATACCTTAAAGTCTTGTATCAGAGAGCTAAAACTGGTACTAAAGCCTTAAAATTAAATTCTGCTTTTAATATTCCAGGAAGGAGCCTTTGGCATTACATCATTATTCTTTCCAAATTTAACTAATTTAAAGGTGACATGAATAAAATATTCATTAAAACTACAGTAGCCATTTATCTATGACCTTTAACAAAGCTGCTATTAACTTTCAATTGACTCACAGTTGTAGATTGAACCTTACCTAATAAAGTATCCATTCTATTCTAAACCTTCCTGGTAGAGTTTTGATTTACATCCAAAAACTGTCTATAAATACTCCACCTTAGCCAGCTGCATGCCTCTTACTTCTTATTTCTTAAATCACTGTAATGCTTCAAGCCAATATTATTCCTAGTATTTCAGTAAAGAACATCTCTATTAAGTACATCTGAAGCTCTCTATTTTAATTACTGATTCCTTTAATCTAGATTTCCTTATAGGGAATAGCAATGCCAAATGGTTTTTAAAGGATTCAAAAATGTTCCCAGGTGAACTAATTATGTTTTTTTATTTCCATAACGATTGTAGTAGGACCTTCTGAGGAATATTTCTGATGGATCTATATCCCTTGCCTCTCCCCCCAAACTCATTCCTGATATCTTACACGCACAAAATACACATTTATAGTTGCTGTAAGGTTAAATACTCATCATCTGTCTGAATCTAATCTGCCTAAATTTCTAAAGTCTAATTGATTTGAAATTATATTTTAGTGTATAATAATTAAACCTGCAGAAGAGCCAACAAATAAATGGTAGCAAAGTTAGAAATTTCAAATCCCTTTTGCTCTAGATATCTCCCACTTTCCCCCCTCTCTACCCTACTTTGCTCTGTATCCAGAGATTGATACGTATGGACTCCAAACAGTGGCTTCCTATGCCCTGTAACATCTGTTTGGGTTTGGTAAGGGCCTGGAAAGGGAGAAGGGGATTCATGTATTCAGAGTATTCTGGGTATTTATTTCTCTGTAGGGAAAATCCTCTTCTTACAGTGTTCTTAGGTTGATTGCGACCCTCCAGCTAAGATCAGCTTACTCTGTATGCTTCTCTTCTGGATCTGGTCATGGTTTCTTTGTTTCTTCATGTCTAGGAGTTACAGTCCTTTTACTGCTACTAATCACAGGTCATTGCACGCACTATCACTTCTGGTTCCCCTGGACCCAAATTAGGGCTTTTGTAAATAAACTATCTCTGATTTATTGTAATTTTTAAAAATTTAATGTTTATTTGTTTTTGAAGGGGAGAGAGAGAGAGAGAGAGGGAGAGAGAGAGAAGGAGGGAGGGAGGGAGAGAGAGATAGAGATAGAGAGAGAGAGAGAGAGAGAGAGAGAGAGAGAATATAAGCGGGGGAGGGCAGAGAGAGAGGGAGACTCAGAATCCCAAGCAGACTCCAGTCTCTGAGCTGTTAGTGCAGAGCCTGACACAGGGCTCAAACCCACCTGAGCTGAATGAAGTCTGATGTTTAACCAACTGAGCAACCCAGGAGTCCTTGATTTATTGTAATTTAAATGCACCATTTATTTCCTATTAGGATCTTGAGTGTTACATTTACTTTTGAAACCCAGAAAATATTTTTTTAACTGTATATACTGTACTCTTCTGGAAATCAGGAACCATGATTTGGTCTCTATGAAAAGTACTAAATTTGCTCCAGATTGAATAACATTGAGTAGTTTCGAAGTAATTCTTTGGTCAATTTTATACTTCCAAATTCATATTTTCTCATGTTACCATCATGCTTCAAGTCAGCCTTATTCCTCAAACTCACTTACATATTTCAGAAACAACACCTCTTTATTAAGTGCATGTAAAACTCTTGATTTTATTCAACATCTTTTAAAACTAGTCTTTATATTTTGGCATTCCTGAAAAAAATTAAATTAGGTGTTTTATTCACTTAATTTTATTTTTAAGCTAATGTTATTTAATTTTTAATGAATTGCAAATATTCATTAGTTGTGATACAACACAAGGAATTAAACATAACATGGGAACTCTGACTGTATCCTGAGTTATCATAATGTGAATTTTCTGCTCATTCAAGTATTACTGTAAGTTCCTCAGTGGCTCTGTTTTTTTGTTTTGTTCTGTTTTCAAGTTTTTATTTAAATTTTAGTTAGTTAACATACAGTGTAATATTAGTTTCAGGCATAGAACTTAGTGATTTATCACTTACAACACCCAGTGCTCATCACAAAAAGTGAAGGGCTCTGTTTTTTTTTTTTTAATGTTTGTTTATTTTTTGAGAGAGAGAGAGACAGGACATGAGCAGGGGAGGGGTAGAGAGAAAGGGAGACAAAGAATCTGAAGCAGGCTCTAGTCTCTGAGCTGTCAGCACAGAGCTGAACATGGGGCTTGAACTCACAAACCACGAGATCATGACCTGAACCAAAGTCAGAAGCTTAACAGACTGAGCCACCCAGGCACCCTGTGCTCTGTTTTGTTTTTTTTTTAATGTTTGTTATCTTTTATTTATTTATTTTTAATTTGATAGAGCAAGCAGAGAAGAGGGGCAGAGAGAGAGAGAGAGAGAGAGAGAGAGAGAGAGAGAGAGAGAGAGACTATTAATCAAGCTCATTGCCCCAACACAGGGCTTGATCCCACAACCCACGGATCATGACCTGAATGGAAATCAAGAGTTGAATGCTCAACCAACTGAGCCACCCAGGCACCCTGTGAAGGGCTCTGTTTTTAAAGTAAGTGCCTGATGATAACTTTAGGGATTTAATCTTCAGACTCACTCATGCTTGTGGCACACAATGCTCCTCTTGAAAAGAGGTCGAGAAGTTTGATGAAATATGACAACCATCTACTTGGAAGTGGTGAGGAGTGGTTCAGGTTAACATGCTGGAGAAGAGGAATCACAGGGAGAAATGTTGGAAGCCAGGAGAAACAATTAGCACAGTATTTCAGCCAGAAACAGACTCACACAAATATACCAATTGATTTATGATAAATGGTCTATGGCTGAGGAGTAGGGAAAAGAATGATCTTCTCAATAGAAGGTGCCAGGTAAATGTGACAATTAGGTAAGAAAAAATTAACCTTGACCTGTACTTCCAACTATAAACAAGTATTTATTCTAGTTGGACTGCCAGTCTAAATGTGAAGGATAAACCAATACAACTTCTATGACAAAACCTAGTAGAGCATCTTCATGACCCCAGGGTACAATGTTTTCTGAAATGGGATGCAAAAATACTAGCTGTGAAAAAAACAAAAACAAAAAAAACCCAAAAACAAAAAAAAAACCTTGGAGTACATTAAAAATGAAGACCTTCTGCTTATTAAACAGTATCACTGATATAGTGAAAATGTATGTTATACAAATAGGATAAAGGACTGGTATTTAGACAAATTGACTTGAACAAATCAGTAAAAAAAAAATCACCTAATAGGAAAATGGTTAAGTAGCATCTGGGTGGCTCAGTCATTTAAGCGTCTGACTCTTGATCTCAGCTCAGGTCTTGACCTCAAGCCTCTACTTAAAAAAAAAATGATCAAAACACTTCAACGGGCACTTTATAAAGAACTATATCTCTAAAAGCCAATAAATGTAGAAACAGTGACTTATTCTCATTGATCATCAGGGGAGTGAAAATTTAAATGACAGAAATACCACTAGAGATACACCAAAATAGCATCCATATGAAAAGACTGAGAATACCAAATATTGGTTAGAATGTAGAGCAACTGGAATTTTCTTACACTGCTTATTGTGTGTAAATATTACACTCCCGAGATCTGTTTGGCAGTGTATACCAAAGTTGTCATGTGTACACTTTGAGACAGGAATTCCACTGCTGTATATATGCCCCAAGGAAATATGCACCCCTGTTCATGATAAGACATTTTAAAAAAGGTTCACAGAAGTATTATTAACAGTAGACAAATATAGGAAGTGACCCAAATGTCAATCAGTAGTATAATAGATTAAACACATTTGGCGTGTTTTTACAGGAGATCATTATAAAGCAGTGAGGATGAAGGATATATTGCTATACAATAACATGTGTTGAGTGCTATAAGGCAGGACAGTGATTGCAGGAATAGTGACAGAGAAAGCATAAAATAGTAGATACTAGTAGTATTCTTTTTCTTCAATTTAAAGCTGGTTACAATGGGTGAATGGTTATTGAGCTGTATGTGTGATATACTTCAGCCAAAAGGTTTAACTAAAAAGAAAAAAAAAAGAGGTATCCCTTTTCCAGGAAAATACCAGCAATCTGACTGACTCTTCTGTTTAATAGGAAAAAACAAAAAAACAAAAACAAGGGTGCCGAGGTGGCTTAGCTGGTTGAGTGTCCAACTCTTGATTTCAGCTCAGGTCATGATCCCACGGTAATGGAATCAAGCCCTGTGTCAGGCTCTGCATTGAGTGTGGAACCTGCTTAAGATTCTCTCTTTCTCTTCCCCTGTCCCTCTCCCTCACTCGTGCTCACTCTCTCTCTCACTCATGCTCGCTCTCTCTCTCTGTCTCAAAAATAAAAACATTTAAAAAATGAAAAACAAAAAACAAACAGTACATTACATTTTCTGAGTTACTAGTCATCACAGATAAGCTTGATGTATTCAGGAGGTATCAACAGCATCCAATACTTAACTACTACATTAAACAGAATCTTTTAATCAAGTACCATTGATATTTGAGATAGTGGTGTTGAGAGGAAGAGTTTATTTAGTTCTTTGAAGTGGTTTCTCTAATCTCTACAGGCTTTGGAAATTTTTGAAAACAGTTAGTTTTCTATTTCTTCTACCCTTTTTCCATTTCTTTTTACCTAAAGGAGCAGCTCAGGAGCAAGTACAGGAGTACCTTGGGGGCACCTGGGTGACTTCTGATTTTGGCTCAGGTCATGATCTCATGGTTCGTAAGACTGAGCTCTGTGTCTGGCTGTGTGCTGACAGTGTGGAGCCTGCTTGGGATTTTCTCTCTCCATCTCTCTGTCCCTCCCCTTCTCATTCTCTCTCTTTCTCTCTCTCTCTCTCTCCCCCCCTCTCTCTCTCAAAATAAATAAATAAACATTTAAAAAAGGGAACATGAGAGATTTGGAGGTAACTTCAGAAACTAGTCTCCTTCACCTTCCCGTCACCTCAAATCTCCTTCTTATGAAAGTTTGTGTTTCCTTTGGGAGTTTTGGGACAAAGTATAGCATTGGTGTACTTTAAATTTCATTAGGAGTAAATATACATTTAAAATGGTTATTCTATGACCCAAAATTTAGAAGCAGGCTAAGTCCCACTAATAATCAGCAAATGGATTGTATCAATACCTTGAAAAGAGAAGTGTGAGCATTTCTCAACCATCCTTGGCCGTAGATTTCTTGGAGTCATGCCATCGCTACCAAAGGTCCGTTTATAGGCAGCTCTGCTTGAGTTCATATAATCTGCTCAAGAGGTCTTATTTATGAATAATTGGAAGATTGAGAAATTCTGATTCCA
Source organism: Lynx rufus (assembly GCF_022079265.1). Taxonomy (NCBI): domain Eukaryota; kingdom Metazoa; phylum Chordata; class Mammalia; order Carnivora; family Felidae; genus Lynx; species Lynx rufus. The sequence goes on along the minus strand of NW_025814896.1, from coordinate 76,301,699 downwards.
TTCAGCTGCAGAATTTTCAGTAACAACTGCAAAACACTTTCCAAGGGCTTTTTATGCTTCCACTCTTTCTCTACCATAGTCTGCTTTTAATGCAGTAGCCAGAGAGATCTTTTACTGCCATGCATACAACTGTCCAACAATTTTCTATTTAATTATAATCTCAAAACTTCCATGCCTATAGAACCCAGTGTTCTAGGCAGTGGTATGTAGGCAAATATTTAATAACCAGATCTCTGGGGGAAGGGAATCTTGGATGTTTAGTTTTTACTGATTTCCATGTAAATGATCCCACCATGGCTGATTTTAAGATGCCCATGAATTCAAGAGTAAGCTCACAAAATTCCTGAAGTTTTTACATAAAGCTCATGTAACCTTATTTGATCTGGTTTCAGCACACCACCAGATCTAGGCTACATCTCTGACCTGCTTTCCTTCCATTTTTCCCGTGTTCACCTCACACCAGGCTTCTTGCTTCTGTCCTATTAACTCTGTAGTCCTTACCCAACTTTTTTTGTCTTAAAATTTTTCACTCTTTGATGTTAGAATGTCAAGTTTGTGGAAGCAGGGATTATATCCCCCAAACCTACCAGACTCCTAAAAGGTGCTTAATCAATGCTTACTGAAGAACAGAATAAATGTTATATTCATTAATATGCCTTTTCTACATTTCAAAAAGTATTTAGTTATCATATTGAAAGACAAATAAATTATAATAATTATAAGAGCCATAAGGTGGATGTGAATAGCCATGATTATCGAAGTCAAATTCCCAAACTGGGAAGATACTGGGTACAGAGAATGTGATGTCACTAAACTCAGTATGTCTATAGGTTCTCAGAATATGGCCTTACTGGAAATATTTACTGCTTCCAGATTAACCAGTAGGATATCACCACCATTTAACAGTGGGAAGAAACCTCTGGGGGAAAACTTTCAAGCATATTAAATTCTCAGAAGCAGAATTACAAAAAGTGATAAGCTTAAGGAATAATATCCGGAGCTATGAGCCAACAATGGTCAGCAAGGAAGAGACACTGTGTCATGTGTCATTCTTTGTAGTCATGTGCCATTGGGAGAGACAATTCCAATATGATATTAATGAATAGAGGAGAGCAATTTTCCCCAAGTTTTTTGCAGCATACCACCCACCTTATAATTCTAAAGAATGAACAGCTTGAAATATTTCCAGCTCCTCACTGAGCCTAATTTGTTAAAAACTAATCAGAGGTATATGAATGAGGACAAGAGCTAATCAGTGGTTAATCAAAATAAAGGAGAAGAAGATATTTTGACTTTGTCCTGACGCCGGTTATTCTCTTACCCAGAAAATTCATAATGTTTTCATGCCATTAGTTTTGCTGTAAGTGTTTCAGCAATGCTAAAACATTGACAAGGAAAAAAGTCTGACCGCATAGCTGTGAGTTACCCATGTAAGTGTTTATCTGTGGTTAGAAGAATGTCCTTCAGGGGCGCCTGGGTGGCGCAGTCGGTTAAGCGTCCGACTTCAGCCAGGTCACGATCTCGCGGTCCGTGGGTTCGAGCCCCGCGTCGGGCTCTGGGCTGATGGCTCGGAGCCTGGAGCCTGTTTCCGATTCTGTGTCTCTCTCTCTCTCTGCCCCTCCCCTGTTCATGCTCTGTCTCTCTCTGTCCCAAAAATAAAAAAATAAAAAACGTTGAAAAAAAAAATTTAAAAAAAAAAAAGAAGAATGTCCTTCAGCGATGTGTTTGTTCTAATACTATCAAAGTGTGTTTGATCAAGTCAGGGAGTAGAGCCCATGTGTTTCCTCTCAGAGGGCAATATTAGAGAAATAAAGAGGGAGAGAAATTCCATCCTTGTATGTTTAGAAACATTTATACTCTGACAAATTTATTTATGGAATATGAAGTTAACCCTTTAGAAATAATGTAATCTCTCTAAGGAAAACGGATAGTACCCATTTTTAGCTTCAGCTGTGTGGGAAATGTGCAAAAATCTTAGGACAAAAATCTTCTTTATCTCTCCATATTTTAGGATACAAGAGCCATTAAAAATTAGTTCCAGGGTGCCTGGGTGGCTCAGTAGGTTAAGCGTTGGACTTCGGCTCAGGTCATGATCTCACAGTTCGTGGGTTCGAACCCTGCATCAGGCTCTGTGCTGACAGCTCAGAGCCTGGAGCCTGCTTCGGATTCTGTGTCTCTCCATCTCTCTGCCCCTCCCCTGCTCGCGCTCTGTCTCAAAAATAAGTAAAATTTTAAAAAAATTAAAAAAAATTAGTTCCAGAAACTGGCAAAAACAATGCAAAATGGATAATACTTAGGGAAAACGTCCTCAGAGCAAGCTTGTTTGCACATGAAGGTGGACATGTGATCCAACAGCACCTCCATACACATCTCCCAATGAAATATCCAGGCTAGATATAAGGATTATATGTTCTTCACCAGATCCTCAATGCTGAGCTTTGAAAATCAGGAACATATGCTTATGTGCAAAATGGGAGGTTCTTACTACATCCCCAAACATTTACAAAAAGCTAACATGGATAAATTGATGTAATCTGAGCAAATATATTCTCATTCTTAGGAGCTCTCTGCTTCCAATTTTCCTGCCTTCTGTTGAAGTCCCTGGGAGGAAATAAGAAATGGATAAAGTGCTAGTATTTATACCATCCTACCACTAAAAAAGGGGGACAACATCATATATGTCCTCAGCCTATCGAGAATTAGTATTTTCCACCCTTCTTTCTTCTGCTGCTCTTAGTCTCTGTTTTTCTATAATCTAAAGTAGTGTCCTGCAAATAGTGTGCACAAAATGAGTGTCTCTCCATCGTCTCTGGGTACTGTTCATTACAACCACGAGAGTCAGGGGTAGCTTCTAAGTTGTGAACAATTTGGAAATAGATCTCTGCACTCTCAGGAATGTATTGATTTTTATAATTTCTGTGTTATAGTCTCATACGCAGTTTCTTGTGGCAGACACCTGGGTTTTAATACCATGTGGGCTTGGCTATGTCCAAGCTGATTAAATCCTGGAAAGAGGTCCACATCCTGTCTGATTTCTATCTCCTATTGAACAAGCAGTTTAGGAGTGAATTACATAGGTAGAAAGATGTTCCATGGCCCAGAAGTATTCCCATCTATCACTCCTCTGATTACCCACACATTCTCCTCTTCCCCAAGAAGCCTGTTTTCTAGAAGCCCCAGTACTGAGCTGGTTGGAAGCACTAGGACCACACTGATCAATACTGCTTTATGGCTTCTTCAGTAGTTCCTGAGGGACATTTCTTAGTCCTCCCTCACTCCCTAGAAAGGGAAAACACGTCTTACCTGTTTCCTATCGTTTATTTTTCCAGCCTGCTTGACTTCAGAACCACTTACTTTCCTTTGCCTCTTTGATTCCCTTGGTGGATAATTTCTAAAGCAAATGGCCCCCAGAAGAATGCATTCCCTTTTTAGCCTGTCTGATCTGAGTCTGAATCAATAGTCTGCTCACCTATTTGTTATGTTAGCCTCTCAGCTTAGCTCAGGTAGTAGCCACATGGCTTCCATGATATTATACTGTGTCTCATTTACTAGTAAACCATATTTTCCTCATCTCAGTCTCCTTTGGGACCTCTTCAGAGTCTCTGTTTTCTCTCAAGGAGACATGAAACTGTCATTTATATAAAACAAAAGCAATACATATGTCTTAACCTTAATGACCGCTTCCTGGCTCAAATGATCACTTTTGTCCGCTTTCTAGATTGGCTTTGATGACTCCTAATTCCCAACTTAAAAAGGGAGGGACAGACTGTTCTAAAGTACTTTAAGTGTATCCCTATAGACAATATTTTTAATGTTAAAAGAGTGAAATACTATTCAGATATAATAGTGCTGGTAATGTTATAATAAAACAGGTACATTTATACTCTGCTGATGACAGTGGAAATTCGTATACATTATCTCAAAGAGATTTGCGATGTATATCATAACTTGTAAACATTTAATTTTTCAATGCAAGAGTAGGCATTCATCTACGCTAATGAGATAATTAGACTTGTTTGCCTAATTTATATAAAAGTACTATTGACAGTTTTGTTTAAAATCTCAAAAAACTGGAACAAAGAGAAAGAGTAGGATATAAAAGCTAGAATACTTTAGTGTAATAATATTATAGAGCCAATAAAATGTGTTTTCAAAAATGTTATTGGCTTCGGAGATATATCTTATGAACAGTATCAAGTATGAATCAATATACATGAATGACCTGTATTCAGCTAAGGCCATTTTATCCCTCAAAGGTCCAGTTGAACTTGACCTAAGCCTTGTGTCCATGACTCAGTGAGTTCAGAGGCCTTCTGCTTGCTTGCTGTGAAATTTTACACCTTACTTTACCATGCTGTCTTCAACTACATTTCCCTTTTGTCTTGAACTATCTATACTTAGATTGCATTGCCTTCATTGGTCTCCACAAAATACTTATTCAGAGCAAATATTTGTGTTTTCTGAATCTGTGTTGACGACTTAGGTGGGCAGGGAGTGCGGGCGAGGAGTAATTATAAGGAGGGTTACATATTGTAATATGATGTTCTGCCTTCTCCTGGCTCCACCTTCACTTTTCCTTCTTCTTCTCATTTATCCCCCAAATCATCTAAAAAAAAACAAAAACAAAAACAAAAAACAAAAAAAACAAAACAAAAAAAGCAAAAGGAAAGAAAACCCTTCCTTAATACCATGCAGTGTTAAAACAGCCAGACCTAAGCCTTTTTACCCCAATTAGGTACAAGAAGGGCTTCCTTCTCAATAGTCTGTTCCTGCAAACTTTTCTAATATAAACACTTTTATCCACTGAATTATGAATAGATTGATCCCTAATAATTACTAATGTATTGATTTATCCTAAACAATAGATACATTTGTTGCTATTTAATTCTCTAGCTGTCTACTCCTTCTTTCTGAGACCACTTGTACCCTCACTAGTAAGCACATTTGTGGTTAATGTAACCTGCTGGGCAAATGCTCTTTTCCTTTTCTGCTGTTTCATTTGTACTCACTCTGTCTAGAAGGATGATGTCCATATAAAACAAGACTGTTCTTGGATTAAGGGTATAGAGGTTGCTGTAAACCCACATTAGAGTCACCCAAATGTTTTAAAATTCCATTTGAAGGAAGGAAATAAGTTTTATATACATAAACCAAAGACTGTGAGGAAACACATCAAGATACTAATAGCGGCTTTTGCTGATCAATATAATCATTAGTAATTTTTATGTTTTATTTCTTACAGCTTTCAAATATGTATACTTCCACACTTTCAATTAAAGATAATAAAACTGTTAACTATATAAAATGAAGGATATTTTACCATAGGATTACACACACAGTGTTAGGCCATTGATAGATTAATATTCTAATGGTTATTTAGAGTAATTGTGTATTCTGTTTTAAATTCAGAAGTATGTTTACTCAGAACTAAGTATTTATTCTCTTGAAACCTAAGAACTTCCAATAAACAGAAAGAATGAAAAACTTAAGCTTCAAACCTTGGCATGTTTCAAGATAGAATGCAAATAGCAAAGTAAGTTCCAAGGTAATTTTCACATTCTCAAGTAAATGTATTATTTTCTTGATCTTTTCGTTATGAAATCTTTCTGTAGCTGAATATCTTATGGAATTATGCTAAGCTTTCAGCTGCTTTGCTCTGGTGGCATAATGTTTGCAAGTCTTTTCTAAGCCAAACCACCTATATTATGCTGTATCACTACACATTAGGTGTCATTAAATATCTATTTCATTTATCACAGATTTCGACATGTCTGCCGTAAATCGAAGACCTGGTTTAAAATTGCTCAATATGGGGCTGTCACTTAGTATTAGACCAGGGAAAAGGCGATATGCTGGCATGTAAAGACCTTAAAAAACAATTTTCATCTGTTGTTAAGAAAACAAAAATTGGCTTTCATGTTGTGAATTTTAATGAAAAAAAAAGAAATTATCTGGACCTTGTTTTGAAAAGGCATTTATGGAACTAGGGAGTTCATTCCTACTTTTTCCTACATGCTGTCATTTGTCAACTCTCAGTATCAATCTAAAAAGAATTTTGTAAAGGATATAAATGGTAAATAAACCAAGTATGAATACCCAAGTATAACTTCTTACACAGGATATTTGCAGGAAGTAAGGAGGTTGTATGATAAAAGAATATAGTCAGATGCATCTTGTTTAAATTGTACATGTTAAATTCTATGTGCCCTTGTTCCATGACAATGGTCATAAGTGTTTAAAAAGGTTTGTGTAAATTTTTCTGCATGTATTTCAGCTGTCAGGTTGATAACTAGAGGAATATTATTAATACCTGAGCTGTAGGGGCGCCTGGGTGGCTCAGTTGGTTAAGCATCCAGCTTCGGCTCAGGTCATGATCTCACAGTTTGTGAGTTCCAGCCCTGCATGGTGCTATGTGCTGACAGCTCGGAGCCTGGAGCCTGCTTCAGATTCTGTGTCTCCCTCTCTCTGCCCCTTCCCTGCTCGCACTCTGTCTCTCTCTCAAAAATAAACACTAAAAAATTTTTTTAATAACTCAATTATAATTATTAAATTAACCTTTAAAAATTTTTAATGTTTATTTTTGAGAGAGGGAGGGAGAGAGAGAGAGACAGTGTGAGCGGGGAAGGGACAGAGAGAGAGGGAGACACAGAATTCGAAGCAGAATTGAGAGACTCTGAGCTGTCAGCACAGAGCCTGAGGCAGGGCTCTAACCCGGGAGTAGGGAGATCATGACCTGAACCGAAGTCACATGCTTAACTGACTGAGCCACCCAGGCGCCCCTAAATTAATCTTTTTAAGGTGTGGGAGGTAAACCATCACCACATAATTGTCTGAAAGCTGAACTGGCATCTCTAGTATTAGCATAAATCACCAGCAGTCAATATGTATTTGAATTATCAACAATAACAACAAACAATAAATATTTATTGTATATACACTTTGTGCTTGGGACAGTGCTAAGGATCAGGAGGGACATGTGATGTGTAAACTGTGATTCGAGATGTTGTGGAAATTCCCACAAGTCATGTGATACAATTTGATTCAAGGCAGCCCAAAAGAAGGCAGCTGAGGGATTCTATAGTTCAGTTCAAAATACCCCATGAGCAATTGTTAGCAAATCAAGTCGTAGTACAAATTGTTTTGTGTAACTTTTGCTTCTCATTCTTTCTCACACAAAAATCCAAAAGTTAAACTTGTACTGTTGGTTCTTTCTCCCCACTCTCTCTTTAACTTTGCAGCAGTGACAATTTATGGATTCAATAATTTCTCACATTCTACTTGAGAAATGTTTCTTTATCCAAAGGTTAACTCCTTTAGGAGTACAAACCTCTAAATTTTCTCTGTTGCTGTATTAGTCGGTACAACTAGATTCACTGGACTCATAAATCTATCAATTTTCTAGTCTATAACAGTGTAATCCCTGAAATCTCATAGATATAAATGGAATTGCTAATTTTCAATAAATCTACAGAAACAGGTAATAGTGTCATGGGCCCCCAGTTCCAATCATTTTAGCTATAATAAATGATACCACAGGGACTCACTTTGGTTCATAAAATTTACTGATCAGGATACAGATTTTAACCCCCAAAGTATTTTGTAAGTTTTCCCTTTTTTGCCACTTTAAAGTATGAAATCTAAGAATGATTTCTCATTGAAAACTGATTGTAGATGGAAAAGGAAAACATAATTTAGGAATTTTTCCAAGTTAGTACTTGCTTTTGAAAGGAGACAACACTTCAGTAATATTTATTTTGAACATGTACATTAGTACAAATATTGGTTACTTGATATTGAAGCATTCAAAAAGAAATGAAATTACCATTTACATTCTCATGTTTTACAAAAAAAGTAGTTTACAAAATAAATGTACATTGCTAATGAATGATAAACATAGATTTTTGAAACAAATTCTCTAAATATATAATTAAGGATTTGAGTTTACTTAAATAATTACAAAATATTTTTCTATTGTTCTTTAAAAACAGAGTAATATACTTTCATTTGACATTTTTATTCTCGTTTCATTGAGTTTTATCAATATGTTTAAAATACTTACCACTTGTCTATAACTATCATTCATCCATATATTAAGATGAATTAAAGATACTGCTTCAGATGTATCTCAAAGGATTTTTTTTCCAACTCTGCATTTGAATATAGAATGACCTCTGAAAAAAATATGACTATAATCACCTTTTAAAGAAACTTAAGGAATTGGTAAAAAATGAAATTATCAAGAGTACTATAAATGTAACATTTCAATAAAATAATTTTGAAAGGTATGAGTTGAAATTCATTCTGAATGAATGCTTACCCTGTAGTATTGAAATCTTTAAAGTCCTTGAGTTTTACAGAATGAACTTTGGGATTTCCTGGGCTAAGCTCAAAGTGGATATGTGACAGAAAGGATGGATTAGCTGTGTTCTTTGCTATATTTGTATAATCAAAGCCAGAATGAATAGTGTAGTTGAAATGTTAAATCAGTATTCCTTCATTTATCTACTCTCACCAGACATGCACACACAAATCAGGTACTGGTCAGCAAAACACAGATCTGATAACATTCCAATTCTATTTCTTTTGTGAATAGCTTATGGTAATATTCAGAATGCTTCTCTATTTCTATAATGTACATTCTCCTCCTTTCTATGTGGCTGAGTTGGTAATAGATGCTAAATAAGCCATAGAAAAGAAGTTCAGTATACAGTTACTTGGAAATAAGTCTTATGTGACTGGTTGTAGTATAAATAAACAGTATGGAAGAAAGCTCTGTGACAGTTGGGATTCACAAAGAGAAATCCTTAAAAAAGTAAACATTTATTATAAAAAAAAAGTTTCTAGTAATCTTGACAAGAAGATTGGTTTTACTGGTCAGGTCAGTACCCTTATGAAAATTAAATGCTCTGTTATACAACAGAATCTATGCCTAAACTACAAGATGGATCACAACATGTTGAGAAATACGTGAATATACTCTTATACTCTCCATAAATATTTATTAACGGCACACATGATTTTGAGAAATATATTCTGAACAGCAACTCATATATGTCATATTCGAGACATTGAAGAGAGGTGTATGCCTTCCTCTGATTAACTCACTGAAAACAAGATTGAAATTTCTAGGGTCAAAATCATTACTACCGTCTCTGACTTTGCCACTAATGACTGGGCAATAGCTATTAGAATTTGGCAGACTAAGTATTATCATATTGACCTTTGGAGAAATAAAATATTATTCACTAGTTCTGGTACTGACACTATATTTGGATACAGGAATGTCTTTTTCACTTAGCAGGGCCATATGTGTGAATATCGCTGCCTGAACCTTTCACGTGTATGAATTATTCATTCGTTTATTGTAATCCAGGCATTTATCTATTTATGTCTTCCCATAACCTTATTCCACAAGACATCTGAACAGCATATAGGCAATATGGCTTGAATCCTGTCCTGGAACTTGGCAAAATGATTCCACTATGGTCTGCTTTTAAAAGCAGACAATGCGATGGAAAGGTGAGGGCTTTCAGCCATGCAGATGTTTTGTTGCAGTGATGCCAAATGTCCACTAGGAAGCTAAAACAGCTGGATGCTTGAATTAGAATTTTCCCTTTTCAGCAGATTTTTGTTGTTTGGACAGACATTGTGCCAATGAAAAGCCTTTGCCTTTTTGTTTAATGTCCTGGAATATATGAATGCAGATATGTGAACCCAAATTGACAGGCATCTGATTTAAATCGGTGTTCCTGGCCTGACCCCTTTTTAAAATGATAAAACTCTTCCTCCCAAATCATAGAAAATGTATTCAATTGGATGGACCAACATAAAAAGAATCTATTCTAAAAGACCTAATTCTCAGGACTTAATTTTCAGGTTTCTCTTTTCCAGACAGGTTATTTTCTTTGAATTATCATTTTAATTCATGGATTAGTGACAAAAAGAATGTAGTATATGAAAAGATGGCCTAGTAATTATAGGCTTCCCTACAGACTGAGACAGTGTATCACATTGTACACATAAAAACATGAAAATGTTTGAGATATTATTATTTTATATTGAGAAACAATTTAATTATTTAGAATGTGGTTTTATTTTTTCACATACAGCCAATCATGTTCTATTATTAAAAACAGTTGCCATGGTTTCCAGTTTGGAAAATTATATTTATGGTATAATGGCAACATCATGGAGGTTTTTCTTTCACATTAAAAAGAAAAAAAAAGATTGAATAAAATTAGTTTCCCAATAAATTAAATTGTGCCACACAAATGTATTTATAATTAGAACTTATTAGAAATATCCTGTATCAATCCAGTTTGCATTTTGAAAATTCTCAAGTTAGACAAATGTCAGCCCCTTTTTCTTCTTCTTTTCTCTTTTTTTTTTTTCTTCTTCTTCTTTTCTCAAATTAGATTGGCTTCATTTTTCACATTTAAATGTTTAGGGATAATCTGAAAACATTCCAGGTAGGATTGCAATATAAGATCTGCAGGGACAGGGGAGGCTTGGCTATGCCTCTGCCTAAAATAAAAGGAGGGAAGTATGCAAGAGAGAGTGTACTCTAGAAAGCAATACCTGATTAATAAGTTGGGGTATTTTAATTTCCTTCAGCGTTTGCTGTCTGTGCCCACCAGGCTTTGTTGCTTTCGTACACACCTTCTTTTTGCCCCCCTTTTCCCAGCAAATTTATAATAATGGTATATATACCATTTTATTCTACTTAAATTACTACCTAGTTCACATTTGATCCTCAGAACAATCCTACAAGGTGCATTTTATGTACCTATTTCAGAGTCTAGGAAAGGACTCCTGAGATAAGCTTCAGCAGCTCGCCCTGGTCAGGGCTGATGGTGGAACGCCGGGACTGCATCTCAGTACTGCAGATTCCCTTTCCAGCGTAGGGTCCACTTGGCCATACGCTTTTTCTGGGATAGCCTATCGTTCAGCAATACTCTGCTTAAGTTGTATGGACAACTAGTTTAAACATGACTTTGACCTTTGGTTGAACCACTTTTTGAGTCTTCTGTTCTTTTCTTCCTATTTTAAGAACATGTGCTTTCTACATCAGGAAACTCCTATCGCTTAGGAGTGACTGTGGCCGACACTGAGGACAGGCCCCAGGAATGAGTGACAGTGCCAACGAGGACCCAGACACCTAGCCTGAAAAGAAACAAAGAAGGCTGTCAATTTCTTATTTGTACTAATTTTCTAAAGATGGAGTTGTTAGCAACGAAAGCTAGACGACAGGATTGGGTTTTTGAAATAGGCAGCTGAACTACAGAGCAAACCGTCACACCCTTTCTCGCTTGCGTTTCACCCTGGTTCCAGAAGGCAGGCAGGAAGTAACCTTTCTGGAGTGCTTACTACATAACAGGTTCTATGCCAAGTGTTTAACTATGTATTAATTGATTCAATCTACAGAAAAATATATAAAATTGACATTATCATCCCCACTTCACTGATAAGAGACCAAGAGACTCAGAGAGGTTCATGTTGTTTTTGGAAATTAATAACAGATAAGACTGTATTAGCACTGACTGTGTATCATGTACCATGCTCATAGGGACTAACTCATTTACTCTTTATCACAACTTTAAAAAGGAAGTAGTATTAATTTCTCCATTTCCAAATTTAAAAAATCCAAAGTTTAGAGTTGTTAAGTGTCTTGCCCAAGCTTAGATAGAAGAAACCGATTTTGTTGTTTCAACCGTATTGTCTTTTACTGAAAATGTAAAAAAAATAAATAGGTAGGACAGGAGCAGGCACAGGGGACATCAGGGGAGGAGCAATTAGCTGCTGGGTGGAACCACTGGTCCTAGAGAATGGCATGTCTGCTGCCCCCATGGCATCTTCTCTTTCTAGTGATACAGCTAGCACTGGGCACCTTGATTCCATATGATGCCTCACCAGGCACAAAACGACTTCACTTGATGAAGTGCCCCTGTGTTCACTCTAAGGCTTGTGGTAAATTCTGGAAGAAATTTCCCAGCCTGAGGTACTATCTCTTAGTAATATCCATAGGTTCCTCTACTGTTTTTTTTTTAGTACCACAAATAAAGACAGAGTGAAAAACTCAGATCAGGTGATGAACTATTTAAAAAATACATTTTTTTTCAATATGAAGTTTATTGTCAAATTGGTTTCCATACAACACCCAGTCAGTGCTCATCCCAAAAGGTGCCCTCCTCAATACCCATCACCCACCCTCCCCTCCCTCCCACCCCCCATCAACCCTCAGTTTGTTCTCAGTTTTTAAGAGTCTCTTATGCTTTGGCTTTCTCCCACTCTAAAAAAGAAATACATTTTAGAAGAATAGTTGCTGGAAAAAGACATAACACTTTTTGAATTTTCTATAATTTTGAATAATTTTTGGAAATTTTAGTGACTCATAAATGACAAATATACCCAGATTTACCCTGCACTTCAATGTTTAAAAAAATAATCAAGAGTAAATTGGAAATACCACCAGATTTCTCCTTCAAGGTCAAATACATATATTTAAACACATAAAATATTAAATATATATAATTTATGTATATATAATTTAAAATATATAAATATTTCCTAGCATATGTGTATCCTGATTGGCAAGAAAGCTATGGGTTTTTACAGATTTAAAAGTATAATATTTGAAATGCAAATAGATTATTTTGCCATGAATAAAAGGACAACCTAGACAACTATTCCCTGAGTCACTGAATGAACTTACATTAAAATATTAAAACATGAAAGACACACAAGAAAAATAAAATACATATAAGAAAAACTCATTAATCCAGGAGCATTTTGAAAAATTCATTTCAACACCGAATGAGAGAAGTAATACCAATAATACCGAATGAGAGAAATAATACCTATATTGGTACTTCTCCACAGAAGTATGTTTTCTAGCTATACCAACCCTATTTGCATGGCAAGGTCAAGAGAGCAAAATACAATTAGAGACTGAAATCTGTGTGGTTAAATGGAATAAAAAAAGATTAAAACAGTTCTAAGTTTTCAGTGATGTGTTTTAATGTGAGCACCAAAAACCATAAGGATGCAATTGAATTCAACCATGGAATACAAAAACGTCTGTCACATTTATGGATCCTCAATTTAACAAAATATGAAAGTGTTTTCCCCGCAGTGATTGTGTGTCTTGAGTATCCTCTGGGTTAACTTTTTTGCGGTATTTCAACTTGCTTTGGCTTATTTCAGAAGGTAATCATTCATAGCTCAGGTGTATTGGGTCCCATGTCAGAAGCCAGGTGCTGTCTCAAGAGGTGGGTGTGAAATACGGTCTTGCAGGGTGATCCCGCAATTAAGGTTTCTTCTCATTTAAAAACATTGCTGATACCAATCTTCTGAACGGCAAAGTGATATGATTGATAGAATTCTTGGAAACATGTTCTGTGCCCATTTCCAAAGTTTACCTTTTACATACACCTTAATGGGTTTGGGATGTGAATTTTCATCAAATGCATAATTTTGCATTTCAGGGCAAAAAAGGTCAAAGAGTTTGGTAACCAAAAGGAAACCCCCAAATCTCAGAAAACAATTTAAATCCCTTGCATCACATGTGGTTTGAATTTTAGGATGAAGTTTAATATTAAAAATATAATTTTACTGCCTCTCTCTTATCGTTCAGGAGGAGATTACTTAAGCAGGGGTATTGGGAGAAAAGTTTTTAAGCAAATACACAAGAGCGCTTCAGCCCTGAAATAAAGATACAGCTATTCAGAATCGTCAAAGGAAAATGCTCTTTTCAATCTTTCACCTTCACCGTATGCTGTTTGTACATTTGAAAATACTTTACACATTGAGTTTCACTTCTTCAACAGTTGTTATAGCTCCTTGATCCTTTTCTCAGCATGGAAACTGACTCAATCTCAAAGATAATATCTTTCAGATGGAAATATTTCTCTCACTGATATCAAATAAATTTCCAATGTGAAATTGACACCCCAAGTTTTATTTAAAGAAGGAGGAAACTGCACTAGCATTTCCAAAAAGAATTGGCACAGGTATGTGGCTTTATAAAAAGAGGAAAGTCAATGAATGAGAAGTCTCCTTTGGTTCATCAGCAAGTGAGGCATTATTTTCATCGGAGCAAGCATGTTAAAGATTGGGAAGAAGAAAATATGCCTTTGTAAACTATGAATTTTAGCTGCTATTTTTTTTTTCTGCAAGCCCCCTGTAGGGAAAGAGTAACCTCAAAGCTCTCTGGAGAGATGAGGTATGAACAAATTGTGCATTGAGATAAATTTGAATAAAGAACATTTACAAAAATAAAGTGGATTGAACACCTTAAAAAATCTCAATGTAATGCTTAATGGTACATTCGAGGAAAAGACAGCTTGCAAATGTGGCATGAAATAAACAGATCATCACTTAGAAACATAACACTCACTAACCCTAGAGACACAATTGAAGTTCATCCCAAGTACAGGGCCTGGGAGTTTGGCCAAGAAAATTATCTCATGGGGTCTAGGGCTTGATTTGTATTTCACATAATATGAAGTGGCATTCATTACCTTGTAATCGATATGCAGATAAGAAGAAATTATTTATGGCACAATTAACTGGGAAGGAAAGAGTACCATATATGTACATATGGGAAAACTGAAGGTTTTTGACAGGACCATAAACCATAAAGAGACTTTGACAGTGATCAGACCTCTGAGATAAGCTGCTGCCTTGGAAATTCATCCAGCTTTATGCACTCTAATATATTTGTAATCATCTTTTAGTGTCATGCTTCAAGTGTAAACTAGATGTTTAGGAAATTTCCCTCCCCTACAAAAATAGCTAAAGTTGTTTTGATTTTTTGAAATGCTACAAAAGTGTTTCCAAAATTGTCTCCTTAGAATATAAGTTCCATGAGATGTTAATAATCAATTTGGGAGATGCTGGGCTGAAAAAGGAAATAAGATTCCTCGAAGTCTTTAATATTCTAATATATATTGTGCCTCTCCAAGAAGAGGATAAATTATAATAGTATTTAGTATTTCTTATTTAATTATTGAATTACAAAACCGTCTTCTTTGGCATGTCTCTTTGAAAAAGAGAGAGAGAGAGGAAGGAAGGAAGGAAGGAAGGAAGGAAGGAAGGAAGGAAGGAAGGAAGGAAGGAAGGAAGGAAGGGAAAGAAAGAAAGAAAGAAAGAAAGAAAGAAAGAAAGAAAGAAAGAAAGAAAGAAAGAAAGAAAAAGAAAGAAAGGAAGGAAAGAAAGTCTATTTTCAGAATTTCACTGATAAGCACTGCAATGTGTCTGCCTTCTGCATCAGACTAAGTGCTGTTCATACAAGGCCTTTATTTCATCTTGCTTAGCAAGAAGGAGGATTCTCCATCCTTGGCCAGAGTGCTTTCAAGCATGGGACACCTATTTGGTAGGGTAGCCTGTTTGACAAGTTTCTTCCCCATTGCATCGTTGATACCATCACTGCCTTACCCTGCAGATCTCACTAAGCCCAGTTACCCAATAAGCATCAGACCAGCAACGTCTACTGGGGACTTCCAGGTGTCCCAGGTCTGGTTTTGCCCACATAACCGATAACTGGAAATTCAGAGCCTCATGTTCTGCGGCATGAACTGGAATGATAAATAGCTCATAGAAATACTTCTAGCATGAAGGATTACTCTAAAAGACTGTTGACAACATCTCATTAACTCTTGACATGCTCCTTTTAAGTGTGCCTTTACCCATGTAGATTTCCCCACATTAGAAGGCCAATTCTTTCTACTTTTGTTTTCCAAACACCTTTTTTTTCATCTTTAATAGCAGTAATAGAAATGCCTGAAAGCTATGAAGTGTTTATTATATATTAAGAATTATGCAAAACAATTTAAAGAAGTATCTTTTTAAAATTAATTTCTGAAAGTATATTAAAACTTTATTTTGGGATCTTTAAAAAAATTTAGGAACACAACCACCAGTGTATCCATTGCCCTGAATTTATGGATGTTAAAAATGACATCTGTTTTCTTTCATTTTTTAAATAAAAGAAATAAAATACTCTAGCTAAATATGAAGTCTTTTTTTATCCACCTTCTCACATCTTTTTCACCTCCCCCATTCCTAGAGGCAAAGATGATCATGAATTTATTGTATCTCCTTACATTTATTTTTATAGATTCTTATGCATGAATATGATTTCAGGAAAAATATATGGTATTATTTCATGTGATTTCCATAAAAACCCATACAAATCATACCATATTGTACATACATCATTTTGACACTAGCTGTTTTCTCTCACTGTTGTTTATAACCTCCTATTCATATCAACATACTTCAGTGGTTCTTAACCTCTGTTGTGCCATAGGCCCTTTTGGTAGCCTGTTGAAGCTAACAGACTCCTTTTTGGAGGGAATTAAACATTTTTCCTTAATAAAATACACAGAATTAAAAATAATTCAATAATATTAAAGCATAACAGGCAAAATATTAAAAAACAAATAGTAATGGAAGTAACACATGTCTTTCTTTATTAATGCATTAAATAACAAGACCTAGTAGATAATCTATACTACTCTTATCTGGAGAAAGTGATGAGTATAAACAATATTTCTAGGTGGTTGCAACAACTATAATGCTGCATAAAAAATCCATAAACTCTAATCTTGATGGTCTCAGGTATAACTCATGCCACTCTGGTTTGTAGCCTACATTTATTGTAGAAGAAAATGCTGAGATTTCAGTTAGAGTTTAGTGATAATGAAAATGTAATTTTATTTCCATTCAAGCTCTTAGGAGTCCAGAATTATTTATATATTCTTGATTCTAATTTTTTGTCACTTCTATTAATTGGCCATTCTGTTTGATTTTTTAACTGTTTATGGAGTCTTAAGATCAAGAAGTTAAAATCCTTGATTTAGTAATATATATATATAGTAGTATACTATATATATATAGTAATCATCTTTAGTAATGTATTTTAGTAATATATATATATATAGTAATATACTATATATAATCATCTTTAGTAATGTATTTTAGTAATATATATATATAGTAGTATACTATATATATATATATAGTAATCATCTTTCCTCATTTATATATATTAATGTCTTTCCTCCTTTAGTAATAAATATATTTTACTATATTTAATATATATTATATTATATATGTACTATATATACATATATATTACTTTGAGAACTTTGCCTTTTGTGTCTTGTTTAAGGAAGGATATTTTCTTATATTTTATATCAATAATTTAAAATGGTATTTTTTGTGTTTAGTCTTTTTATGTGCTGGAAATTTTTAAAATATATCTTGTAAGAAAAAGACTTAATTTTCTTTTCTGCAGTGTCTTGTTTAATCTTTACAATAAAGCTAACATTTTGGTAATATTATTATCTTCTTTCAAGGAGCAGATTAGTCTTTCCAATGATATCAATGCTGAACAACATTCCCTCTAGCAGGTATCTTCATTTTTCTGAATATGTATTCCATTTGCATTCATCGTTATAGTTTTATACTTAATTCTTCTTATTTCTTGTGAGTTAATTTGTTGCTTCCAAAGACTGAAAACATTTTGAGGATGGAGATAATGTGTTTTTTGTTTGTTTTTTTAATTTCCAGTAGCAACTAGCAGAGTGGTGGGCCAAATGATTGAAATTACTATATTATAATATGTTTTGTTTCTAAGCTCTTCCTAATTTTAATAGAAATTTAGAAAAAAATTACATAGTTCATAGAAGAATTTATCCTTTGAAATAAAGGAAAGGTTTTCCCCTTTTCTGATTAGTTTTTCAGCATTAGATACATTCTTATTTTTGGTATTCCTTACTCCAACATTAAGATAGCCTGAAAAATAATGACAGTGATTTCTATAAGCCACACCCAGACATCAGACCCTTCTCTGCACAAGAGAGATGCAATTTCTCTTCTATAGGGAAAAGCAAGAGGAAAGAGCCTTGTGGCCTCCAAAGTCCAGCCTGCCTCCTGCTGCTCCATATCTGGTCTTCATGCAGTCAGGACATGCACGGAGTATCTGGCTGTGAGGACCCCGGGGGACAAGAGACATTCATTCTACCATGATCCCATTATGCCCTCCTCTTCTTTGACTCATTTACAGTTTCTTTTGCTTTCTTAGACTAAAACTCTGTGAGTATGTGAAAGTCAAAGAAACTACTTCCACCTAGAAACAATACAATAGACACAGCAGTTCTCCTTTTCAGTTTCTGGAAATTCTATGCTATTAACCTGAATATTGTAACTTGAGAATGTTGTCACTAAAAAGAAAAAAAAAAAAAGAGGAAAACAATAAAAAACCACATTGGGTTCCTTAGTCAGAAAACTGATTTTTCTTTATTCCAGCACGTTTTCTTTTTCTTGCCTGTTATTTTGAAATAATGTTAGATGTACCAAAAAATTGCAGAAATGGTATAGAGAGTTCCTGCATACCTTTACCCATTTTCCACTAATGTTAATATTTTCTATAACTATAGCACAGTGATAAAAGCTAAGAAACTTTCATTGTAATGATAATATTAATTTACAAAAGACTATTCATATTTCCCACTGTCTCTTTTCTATTTCAGGATACTATGCAGTATCCTGCACTGCATTTATTTGTGGGGTCTCCTTAGTATCCTCCAACCTGTGACAATTCATCTTTCTTTGTCTTTCCTGACCTTGGCGTTTTTGAAGAGTACTTGTTACTTATTTTGTAGAATATAACTCACTTTGGGTTAGTCTGATATTTTCTCACGATTAGACCAAGGTTGTGTTTGTAGCGAGAATATCACAGAGGTGGCATGACCTTCTCAGTGCGTCTTAACAATGGGGTAAATGATGTCCATATGTCTTTTTACGAGAGATGTTAACCTTGAACACTTGGTTAAGGTGGTATCTGCTGGGTTTCTCTACTGTTACTATTTTTTTTTTCATTTGAAATTAATAAATATCTTAGGGGAGATACTTTGAGACTCTGCCAATATACTGTTTCTCCTCAAATTTTCACTCACTAATTTCAGCAGCGATATTTTTCCTGCAACAATGTTATTGTGGCATTTTAATGGTGATGTTGTTTTTCTCTCATTTCTTGGGGATTTATTTATTTATATTAGTATAGACTTATTCATGACTAACATTTTTCTCTATAGGTTGTAATCCAATATTATCATTAGTTATTTTCTGCCTCGAATTGTTCCAGCTTTGACCACTGAGAGCTCTTTCAGGTTGGCTCCTGTCCCTTTTTGACAGGGCCCCATCCTTTTTGGAGCACTTCCATAGTTACTGTCATCATAAGATGCTTCAGGCCCATTTTGTATTTTCTCTGCTACAATCCTTAAATCAACCACTTCTCTAGGGATCACTATTTATATTGGTGAATGATATTTAGACACCAATGCTAGGCTTTTAAATTTGTTTAATGTTTGTTTATTTTTGAGAGAGAGAGACAGACAGACAGACAGACAGAGACAGAGCATGAGCGGGAGAGAGTCAGAGAGAGTGGGAGACAAGAATCTGAAGCAGACTCCAGGCTCTGAGCCATCAGCACAGAGCCCGATGTGAAACTCGAACACATGGGCCACGAGATCATGACCCAAATCGAAGTTAGACACCCAACCGACTGAGCCACTCAGGCGCCCCCAAACCTAGGCTTTTAAATATCAAATAGAGATATGGTAGTTCCTACTTTGCTCTAGAAAAGGGATCATTAATTTTTATAAATGTCCACATTGCAAATAGGTTTTGCAGGCCAGGCAGTCTCTGTTACAGCTACGTCATTCTGCACTTGGTAGCACAAAATTCAACCATAGATAATAGCTAAATTAATAGGTGTGGCTATGTTCCAATAAAACATTATATATAAAAAAACTAGGTAATGGGCTGGGTTTGGGTCACAGAGTGTATAGTTTGCCAACCCCTGTGCTAGAATGACCAGCCATGTGCCGATTTTCACATATAAAAACAACACAGAAACCTAGTATGTTTTCATTTTCTCTTGTAAGGCAGGTACTGGAGTATACTGATGTAAATGGGATTCCCTTAAGTATTTATATTTTTTAAAAATTTTGAGTTGGGCTATTGCACTCAAAACAGGGAAAAATGATAATTATTATTTCCCATCAGCTTTAATAGCTGGACATGTAGATGGTGCAACATTTATTTTTTTCTTCAGATGAATCAGTAAATAAAAGTTTAAAATAACGCATAGAACATGAAAGATAAATAAGTACAAAATTAAAAATAAGTACAGAAGAAGCCAGAAAGATCGGTTCCTACCTTGCTCTAGAAAAGGAGTTGGCAGGTCACAAATAGGCTGTGCAGGCGTTAGTCTCTGTTGTAACTATTTGCAGGGCAGAGCGTTCTGAAAACTTTCATGGAGGAGGCAGAGATTGAAATAGATACCAAAGAAAGGACAGGACTTGAATAGCTTACAAAAGGAGAAATAAGATTGATAATTCAGAGGTAACTTGAGCAAGAAAATGAGAGAGAAATGGGCTGAGAGTTTGCAGGTATAATGGGTAGCAAACAACAGTAATAGGAATTTGTAAAGGGCCAATGGAGCCAAACCCATGCCTCCTAGCATCTCTGTTCTTCACACGGATGAATCCATATCTTTCAAATCATGTGGTGTTATTAAAATCAGTTGAAACTAAGCTTTGTATGTTTACGTGGTCCTATAGAATTTTTAAAAGATCTTGAAATGGGTTAAAAATATTTTCGTAGGGGCGCCTGGGTGGCTCAGTCGGTTAAGCGTCCGACTTCAGCCCGGGTCACGATCTCGCGGTCCGTGAGTTCGAGTCCCGCATCCGGCTCTGGGCTGATGGCTCAGAGCCTGGAGCCTGCTTCCGATTCTGTCTCCCTCTCTCTCTGCCCCTCCCCCGTTCATGCTCTCTCTCTGTCTCAAAAATAAATAAACATTAAAAAAAATTTAAATAAAAATATTTTTGTATTCAACATTACATTAGTTGCAGGTGTTCAACATAATGATTTAATATTTGTGTATATTGCAAGATGACCACTGCAGTAAGTCCGTTTAACATTTAAACACATCGTTACAAAAAAGATTTTATGCTGAAGACTTTAAGATCTACTTTCTTAGCAATCTTCATATATGCAGTACAGTATTATTCACTGTAGTAACCATGCTGTGCATTACATCCCCATGATTTATTTATTTTATAATTGGAAGTTTGTACCTTTTGAGCCCTTTTACCCATTTTGCCCTTCCCCAACCCCCACCGCTGACAACCACTTATCTATTTTCTGTATCCATGAGTGTCATGTTCTGTTTGCTTGTTTTGTTTTAAATTCCACATATAAGTGAGATCATATGGTATTTGTCTTTCTCTGCCTGACTTATTTCAGTTAGCATAATGCCCTCAAGGCCTGTCCATGTTGTTACAATGGCAAGATTTCATTCTTTTTTTATGGCTGAATAATATTCCATTGTATCTATATACCACATCTCCTTTAGTCACTTATGGACACTTAGATTGTTTCCATATCTTAGTTATTGTAAATAATAATGCAGTAAACATGCAGTGCATATATCTTTCCAAATTATCTTTTGTCTTTTTCAGATAAATACCCAGGTGTAGAATTTCTGGATCATATGATAGTTCTATTTTTAATTTTTTTGTAACCTCTATATTTTTTTTTTGTAGTGACTGAACCAATTTAAATTCCAGCAATAGTGCACTGGTATTTCCTTTTCTCTATATCCTCATGAATACTTATTATTTCTTGTCTCTTTGATAGTAGTCACTCTAACCTGTGTGAGGTGATATTTCATTGAGGTTTATTTGCATTTCCCTGATGATTAGTGATGTTGAGCATCTTTTCATATATCTGTTGGCCATCTGTGTGTCTTCTTTGAAAAAAGTCTATTCAGATCCTCTGCCTATTTTGTAATCAGATTGCTTTTTGTAATTGAATTGTATAAATTCTTCGTATATTTTGGACATTAACTCCTTATCAGATATGTGATTTACAAGTATGTTCTCCCATTGAGTATGTTATTGTTTCATTTTGTTGATGATTTCCTTTTTGTTCCCCAAGTTTCTTTATTTATTTTGAGAGAGAGAATGATTGAGAGCAGGGGAGGAGAGAGAGAGAATCCCAAGCAGGCTCTGTGCTATAGAGCCTGCACTGGGGTTTGACCTCATGAACTGTGAGATCATGACCTGAGCCAAAACCAAGAGTCAGATTCTTAAACAACTGAGCCACCCAGGCACCCCAATGATTTCTTTTTACTGTGCAGAAGTTTTTAGTTTGTAGTTGCACTTGTTTATTTTTGCTTTTGTTGCTTCCATTTTTGTAGTCATATCTAAAAAAATCATTGCCAGGAGTGATATCTATGAGCTGACCCCTTAAATTTTCTTCTAGGCATTTTATGGTTTCAGGTCTTAGAGTCAAGTCTTATTAAAAGCATGTTTAAATTGTCTTACAGAATTTTTAAAAGATATGTAAGGGGGGGGGGCGCCTGGGTGGCGCAGTCGGTTAAGCGTCCGACTTCAGCCAGGTCATGATCTCGCGGTCCGTGAGTTCGAGCCCCGCGTCGGGCTCTGGGCTGATGGCTCAGAGCCTGGAGCCTGTTTCCGATTCTGTGTCTCCCTCTCTCTCTGCCCCTCCCCCGTTCATGCTCTGTCTCTCTCTGTCCCAAAAATAAATAAACATTGAAAAAAAAATTAAAAAAAAAAAGATATGTAAGGGGGTTAAAGATTTTAATATTTTAAATATTAGTTATTAATGTCTTGTGTTAATATAGTAATAAGAATTTGTTGCCATTATCTGCAAGCTTTCCAGTTTAATTTTGTAATAAGCATACATTGCCAAGAAGACGATCTTCTAAGACTCAAGAACATTTACATTTGTACTCAGTTTCTATGACAAACTTTTTGGCTTTCCAGTGAGTACACAATGAGCCAAAACCCCAAATTTTAAAATTTTGAATCTAATTCCACTTTCATTTTGAGTCGAGTACCTTCTGTCTCAGTTGAATGCAATCCTAATCTCATACACAGGTGATTTTATTGCCTTTGGCAGACTCTGTGTTGGCTCCTAAGATGATGGCTCAGATGGACAAAGGAAGTGTCAGAGAGTTTATGTGGGAATATCTCTGGTTCTTCAGTTTTATTTTTTCCCCAAGAATTAATTTGTCATTAATGATGGTTAATGGAATCTGAATCCATGAGGGGAGATGATTTCCCAAGTAAAATCAAACTCTTCATGAAAAGTATACTGCAGAAACAGTTCTTATCTCAACTGGCTGCAAATATTCTTATTTAGAGGTCGCTAAATCCATCACTAACTGTGCTGCAAAGCAGATTAATAAAAAATGACTAGAAATTAAATTTAGCTATACCTTCAGCTTCTTGTATAAAAGCTGGTAATTATTGAATTAAACAGATGCTTGATTCCTATATTTCTGACAATTAACTTTGCTTTGATAGAAAATAATATGCTATAATGTTAGAATCAAACATACCAAAACCAAGCCTTTCTTCTATGGAGTTTAGTGGGTGTAAACTTAATATTTCCCATATGAACTGCCACATGTCAAAGAAAGCTAATTTCAATATGCAACCTACTCACACTTGCATATCTATGGTAAGGAACCTTCTTCATGTCTGGTTGGTGGTCTCTCCCTTATTCTCATAATCTTTCTGCTTCCTTCATTAAGGTCTGGCTGCCTGTTAGCCAACTTTGTTACCTGCTTTAATATATACTGCCTCACATCCCATGGTGGGCACCACTGAAGCTTCTTCAGGAAATAGCTCCAGGCTTCCCAAATCAAAGACACAGACAGCATCTCTTTATTTATATTTTATTTGGAGCTCCTAGAGAAGGTGTGTGTGTGTGTGTGTGTGTGTGTGTGTGTGTGTGTGTGTGTGTAGGGTGTGTGTTTTAATGTTCTCAGATCCCAAGGACCATGCCCTATGGGCTATCTCAAGAATGACACTTCACCCTTCATTTAATATGGTGGGTACATTCCATTCTCCTGCTTAGCCCGGATCTTGAAATGACCTTTCTGATTAACTCTCAGTCAAAGTCCTACCTTGCTTTGAGACTCAGGCTGAATACCTGACTCTTTTTGAGATCTTTGTGGACCCTAGTTCCATCATAGGCCCTCAGTGGCCTCTGTTTTCTGTGAATTCTTACATATCTTAATAGATCCCTTGAAGATGCTGGTTGTCATTGCTGTCTCCCTTTTTGCACATTGCCATCTCCCCCAGCACACAGTAAGCCCCATGCAGAAAGGAAACATGCCCTGTGCCTCCACACACAGTATATATAGC
This sequence comes from Lynx rufus, assembly GCF_022079265.1. Classification (NCBI taxonomy): domain Eukaryota; kingdom Metazoa; phylum Chordata; class Mammalia; order Carnivora; family Felidae; genus Lynx; species Lynx rufus. The sequence continues at coordinate 76,277,451 of NW_025814896.1, read as the reverse complement.
ATAACAGTGTATCCATCCAAAGTAGGCCTTCAGTCAATGTTTGTGAGGAGGTACAATGGTATTCATTAAGCCCTTACCTTCACCAAGGAAGGGTATTAAAGAAGCTTCTGTACTGCACCAAATTATCTGAAATAAATTTGGTATTCCCAAAGAATCAAGTCTGTTGAAAACCAAATCACTTCAGAGTTCCAGTTATTCATGTGAGGATTTATAAGCAAACAAATTAGATTGTAACAAACCAGTACTCCATTTTTCTTTTCCTTCCTTCCTTCCTTCCTTCCTTCCTTCCTTCCTTCCTTCCTTAGTTTCTTTCTTTCTTTCTTTCTTTCTTTCTTTCTTTCTTTCTTTCTTTCTCTCCTTCCTTCTTTCTCTTTTGCAATAAAATATTCTTTAATGTACAAAGGAGAGTCAAGAAGACATTCTCACCTCAGTCTAGAATGAGCATTAATTGAGAGGTCAAACATCTATAATTTTAAGTTTAGTAGAAAGGTACATAAACGGAAGTTTTTTTATCCCCCCAATTTTTAGGGACTCTAAAGATCTCTACATATGAAGTATTATTTTGCTAAGTTCAGTAGAGATTTACCAAGTGCAATAGCATTAGTGTTAAGCATTTGGAGCCTTCAAGGCAAGTCATATGCTCTTAAAAGGAAAAGTGATATATAGAAATGTACAGTGTAGACATGCACACATAGTCCCAGGGACTCAGTGCTAAGTTTTATCTTTAGAGCAACGGTGTTATATAACTAAAAGACATATGGATTATATTATCACCTTTTAAAGGTGAAATATTTTGTGGCCCTTTTCCAGATGTTTTAGCTGTTAGCATGATCTGATAAGACAACCCATTGATATCAAGCCAGCTTCTGTAACATGGCTAATCTAGGTTCAAATCTCTGAATGCAGCAAGAAACTATGGTGGTTTCTAGCAGAACCTTATATACATATGTGTTTGGAGTTTACTTACTTCATATGAACTAATTTGTGACTTAAACAATCTAGATAAATTATGCTAAAGCCAAAAAGATGTTTCTCTCATCATGAAGTTATTGCTTTATGATGCAAAGATTTTTCTAATAGTAGCCTATTCATAAACTCTTAATAGCAAACAGATAACTCACAAGTACCAAAGATCTTAGATTTTATGCTTAATATCTTCACTTGTCTATGTGTGTTACTAAAGTTTTTAGACATTTGAGGAAAGAAAGGAGGCCCAATTCTGATTCTTAGTTCATACAATAAAAACAGACCAGAAATTAAGAAAATAAGATACTTATATAAAGCTAATGAAATTCCTGTTAAATACAATGTCAAATCCCCAGGAATCATTTTCTTAATCTTCTCTAAAAGAATTATTTTAAAAAGATCTCTCTCCCTCCATATATATATATATATATATATATATATATATTTTTTTTTTTTTCACCTTCTCCATACCTGTTAAATAAACTTGTCATTTTTATAGCCAATTCAGGAAAAGAGTTCCTCACTCTTCTCTTTAGAGACCTACACATAACCCATCTGGTCTCTGGGGTCGACCCTGTCTCTTCTGAAAGGCTGGCTGCATGATTTGATGGTCACAGCTGTCATTATCATCCAGCTTGGCACATGCCTCTAGGGTTTTCCCATTTGAGCAAGGGTCTGAACTGGGCACCCGATGCTTCCTCATACCAATTATAACTTCCACGCAGTTCTCTAAGAGGAAGAAAAAATGATCAACATCATTCCCAGCCTTGTAATGAGGAAGCAATTTTCTCTTGTTATAACTGACTAAATATGTGCAGGTTGACCTTCAGGGCCCCTCATCGCCCTCTTCCTGTCCCTCTGGAAATCTTGGTCAAGACTCACTTTTCATTTCAAGTTTCCTTGACTCCCTACTTGTTTCGTTTATTTCTCTTAATCCCACACTTGTTCCATCTTTATCTTGACTGTGCTGAATGCCTTTTCTCACTCTGTGCCCCCATTACACCTCCTTCTCATGTGCTGCTCATTAGGGCCTGACTTCTGTTTCTCATTTCTTGCTTTCCTGTCACTGGACTCCCTTACCACAAATTTACTGCTTGGGCACTAAAGGAGGAGGATCCTTGAGCCATGCAAATGATCCAGCAGATTTCACTCTCCCTTCCTTTTGTCACTTCTAAGACCTCCATGTGTACTATTCTTCCTGGTTCAAAGAATTTATATTGTGTATATCTGTGTTAACCAGAAACAGTGACATCTGTTGGCTGTGAGCATTTGAAGCATAGATATAATGATGAAAGAAACAAGGATTCATAATCATTTTTCAACCTTGCTACTTGTAGGTAGACGTAATTCAAAGACATTACACAAATAAGTCACTATCCCCTGAATTGGAGTGTGAAGAATTATCTCTGGAGATTTGATGATAAACAAAGAAAGATATTATAGAAAAGTAATTTTGGACACCTATACATCAGTGGCTCCTCCTTGACATGTAACCCCTAGTTCCAATCTAATAAAAAGCCTAGACTTAGACCATTTCACACTGATGAAAGTTTATGTGCTCAGGATTTTGATTTGGGAATATGGAAGAGACTAATATCTGTCTAACCAAATACTCTCTTCTTCCTTTTCTTTCTTAGGAATACAACCTCCAATTTTAGCTAGTCTACATCAAGCCGAATAAAGACTATATTTCTCAGTCTTCTATAAAATTAGCCAGGTGCGCCTTCTGCCAAATGATAGGCAGAAATGTTTTGTGTGGGCTTCTAAGAGATCTCCTAAGAGTTGGGGCATGCTCATTGACACGTCTTTATTCTATTCTATTCTCTGCCCGATTTCCTGGATCATGAGGCAAAGGTTGGATCTCTAACAATCATATGGGATTGTGAGGTCAAGGGCAATGTCCAGGGCTGGTGAAATGGTGACTTGGAAAAAACCCGAGTCTGGAAACTTCATGGATTAGAAATATCATATCAGGCAGGGAATAGTTTTTTGTGTGAGTAAATGAGAAATAAACTATCTTGTTTGTGTCACCACTGTTTTGTTTCTCCCTGTCACATATAGCCACATGTCATTCTAATTGAGCCAGGAGGCTTTGTGGTTAAGTTAGAGAGATGGACAAGAAATCTTAGGGGATTGTGACTGTACTGTTTGCTTATGGAAGGTGTGAAATCAGAAATTATCTGAGTTTACGTTCTGGCCACGTATAAATCAGGCATACGTAGTTGCCTATATATCCCTGGAGACATAAACTAGTTCTCTGATAACCTTGCACTTCCATTAAAGGAAGTTTTTTCCTAGAGTGAGAATCTGACAGGGAAGCAAAGGCATGTGTTCATACATGTTAACTGTAATGTTATGTGTAATAGAAAACAATTTTAAGTGACCTATTCATCAGTAGAAAATGTGTTAACTAACAGAGGCCTGGGTTTGTGGAAGCCCACCAGGTACCTGGTGCCATGGAAGCTCCCAGGGCCACAAAAGTCATCTGAGGCTCTGGTACCAGCAGGCACTGGAATAGGCCGGCGGTTGGGTTCACAGAAGTCTGCCAGGAGCCACCTGCGGCCATGAGAGTAGGCATTTTTGTCTAAACATAATTATACTTTAGAAATCCAGTGTGAATGTGTGTATACATTATGTATTTAATCTATTTTTATAAATTCTATCTCTACTTTAGCAGATCCTATCACTTTAGAAATACTTTCTTAACGTGATATAAATAATAAAACACAGGATTTCTAAAATAACTGATAATTATGACTACATAAAATTTGTGAACTTTGTGGAGTAAAAAATAATATAAAATGAAAATAGAGTGTACTTAGAAAAATATTATTGCAAAAAATATGATGGAAGAGGTGAATTGTCATATTGTATAGAGAGAGCTCAGACAAGTTAACAATAAAAGAACCAAAAATCCAAAATAAAGGGAAGGACAAATGTTTTAAAGGGGAGTCCAACAGAAAAAAAGAAATATAAATCAATTATATAAACTTGAGATTATGTACAGTATCACTCATAATTTAAAAGACACTAATTAAAACTGTGAAATAGTATACTTCTCATATGTAAGATTGGAAAAAATAAACTAGAAATGCACAGCATTGGCAATGGTGTGAAAAAATGAACAATCTCACACATGTTGGTTTGGGAAGAGAATGGCACACTTCTTTGCAAAGCAATTTCATAGTATCTATCAAATGTGCCATATCTGTCATATTTAATATGTATATACCTTACCCATTTTTAGAAGTTTATCCTAAATGAAATATACACAATGCATGAAAAGATGTGTTAATCATAATGATCATTATAGCATCAATTTTGGTGATCATAAAATTGTTTCCATCAGAGGGCCACAACTGGTTGAACCCATTATACAACTGGGTCTGCCGTTAACATTCCCAGGCCTGGAACAGGGTGCATGCAGGCCTATATACCATATAGCTAAATATTAGAGAGTTCTAAATCAAATACAATATATTTCCTCTTCCTTCACTGACAAAGATGCCTTCATAACTGCCTAAAATAACGGGATGGTAACAAAGTAAAAATGACCCAATATGACATTCAAACCTTCCAACAATGAGATTCTACAAACCTATTTAGAGCTATTTCCCACCACTGCTCACTCAAACCTAGCTCAATGTACTATATGTCCAGTCACAGAACTCATCTCCATTCCCAGAATGTTTTGTGTCCTTTCTTCACTCATGCTGTAACTTCTGTTTGAAATTCTTCCTGGCTTATCTTAATTTTCACCTTCTTTGTTATTACCAGGTCTGATCTCCAAAAGGAATCAATTATTTTCTCCTCCGTTTTCTCTTAGCTTTTTGCTGTAACATTTAAAAAAATAATCTATCTCAGATTATAGAGGATTGTGGCAGAATTTATTCTCCATCAATTCATGATCTACTTTAGATCTTGGAGTTTATCTCAGTGATCTTTGCACGTTCTTAATGCACTTGCGACTTGTAGCCAATAGAGAGAAGAATGTAATCTGAACCTGTGTCTTTTAACCAATAGAGAGAATATGATCAGACACATTGAACAACTAAAACCTCATGGCCAATCTTGATTCATCTATACCCTACCCATTTGCAACCATGCCTAATCTTAATCTCAAATTATTTTAAAGAAATACTATAATTTTTCTGTAAATACTTTGGTATGTATCTCTATAAAATAAGGATTCCTTTTACAAAGCATAACCACAAAACCATTGCCACAACAAACATTTAACAATCATTCTTTAATATCATAAAGTCTCTAATTAGAGTGAAAATTTCCTTGATTGTCTAATAATTTTTATTTGAACCAGTGTCCAGATAAAATCCACTTATTAATATTGACTTATTTGGCTTTTATATCACTTTTAACCTGCAAATTCATCCTCTCCCTACTTTCTCTCTTTTGAGTGATTCTTCTTCCCTGCGCTGAAAGGCAAGTACATTTCTGATGACAGATCTGAGCAGTACAGTAGCCTTCCTTTATCCATGGTTTCACGTTGTGTGGTTTCATTTACCTGTGATCAGCCACTGTCTGGAGGCAGATGATTCTCCCTCTGACATATCATTGGAAGACCAACTGTAGCCCAAATACTGTATCACAATGCCTACATCTTTCACCTCACTTCATCTAATCACTTGAGCATCTTACCATCTCACGTTACCAGAAGAAGGGTATGGCACAGTAAGATATTTTGAGAGAGAGACCACATCTACATAACTTTTACTACAGTATATTGTTCTAATTGTTCTATTATTAATTATTATCTATTATTATGTGCTTAGTTTATAAATTAAGCTTTATCATTGGTATGTATGCATAGGAAAAAACATAGTATATGTGGGGTTTGAAACTATCCACGGTTTCAGGCACCCATTGGAACATATCCTCTGTGGATAAGGGGGGGGGACTACTGTATACCTCATGGCTGCCACTTGATGTTAATTTCTTTTAATTTTTGTTGTGCAGATCCAGTATTTCATTAGCAGTTACAAAACGGTGACTTTCTCCTGTAATTTTTCTTAATTTATTAGATAAAGTAATTCTTGAAGGTGAATCCATCCCTTGGAAACTCTTTGGCTATTGAAAAGTACAGGTTATATAGGAAAGATATGTTTCACATATTTCCTTTATTTACCAATTTTTAAAAAAAATAATTTGTTTTCTTCAAGTCTTCAAAAGAGGATGACTTTTTTTTTTTTTTTTAATTTAAGCATATTTGACGGGTGCCTGGTGTCTCAGTCGGTTAAGCGTCCGACTTCAGCTCGGGTCATGATCTCACGGTTCGTGGGTTCGAGCCTTGCATCCGGCCCTGTGCTGACAGCTCAGAGCCTGGAGCCTGCTTCGGATTCTGTGTCTCCTTCCCTCTGTGCCCCTTCCCTGCTCACGCTCTTTCCTTCCTTCAAAAATATACATTAAAAAATTTTTTTAAATAAAAAAATTTAAGTATATTTCATGTATTTCACAATATTGCAGTTATTGATTTTGTTTGTGCTTAAATTATTTAATCTTTGTCTAGTAGAAGCTTCTTCATCTTGTCTCTTTTATCCTTTTGACATGACACTAATTTTCCTTGTTGACTTTCTTACTGTCTATGACTGTTAACTTTCTTACTGTCTATGACAAAATTCTGCAGGTTCATCTTACAAATTTCTGGTGCCAGCAAGATCTAACTGTACAGAAGGTCTTTGTTCCTTGTTGTGGGATATAGTATTTAAAAACTATAATTTGAACACTAGGATTTTGTTGTTGTTGTTTCCTTTGTGTTACTTTTTGTTTCCAGAACTTTTTTGGTTTTTAAAGATAAGAAATATTTATATTATATATATTTATATATTTACAAATATAAATTATAAGTGTATACTCACAATTAACTTATTAATAATTCAAATAATTCAATAATTAATCAAATTCAAAACTATAAGGCTTTTAGTTAACCTCTTTGATCTTATCTTTTTCTCATTTTATTTAAACATTACTAAAGTAATTATTCATTTGTTTTATTCTACAATACACACACAACAGACTCAGGATAATAATATCAACATAATTATCAACATTGTAATTAGTAAAAACAATTTCAGATTTTAATTTTCCTTTATTTTTGTCCTTCATAAATATCACAGTAGGGGTATTCAGTTAAGGTCCTTGGTTTCATAGTCACCTGAAATATTTCTTTTTTTTTTTAGTATTATTAAATTTGTACAAAGTTTGGTGTATGTGATTTATTTTGCTTCATATATATCAATTGCATCTTTAAGTTTTAATTTTGTATTATAATTATTAAAATATTTACATAGATTAAAGTAAAATATATGAAATCTGTTACATCCAAAGAAGTATATTGTTCTGTTTCTTTCCCTCCAATGCATTCTCCCTCCCCTTAAATATTAGTGTTATACATACATTGAGCCACATATGGTTTACCTTCTTACGTAAATACACACACATATTCAATATTCAACAATACTGAATGAGAACTGAATGGAAACTTAATTGCACTTTTTGGAAATTAAATTTTTCATTAACAAATGTATATAATATTCAAAAATATAAGATGTGATATCTCAATTGGGTTGTATTGTATTGACCATAATTTTGAATAAAATGGCATTGATGCCCTAATATATGCTATCATGATTTTCCCTTAATAAAGATGCTGTTGCCAGGCCATGTCCTTACAATGCACTTTTATACTCATTTTTAGCTATTCATTGAGTATACTTGTTGCATTTATTCCCCCTGTGAACAACATTAGGAAAGAATGAAAGAGAATTGCATCCATAGTTGCTGTGTTGTATAGCATTTCTCAGAATTAAGCCAACCATTTTTTATAAAGATTCAGTTCAGTACTAAACACCAGTAGCTTAATGACTTAATAACCAAAATAGCTAGTCAGAATTTGTGCTTTAAGATCCATTATAGTGGTGTCTGGTCTAGTCAGACCATTTTTATGAGATTGAATTATGTTTGACTACATAAGACAGAAACCTAAAGACAATAGTACAACGAAATAGGGGTTCTTTTTTTTCACATTATGAGAAATCTGGACGCAATTAGTTTAGAATTGGTGCAGCTGCTCAGGGAAGGTCCAAGATCCTTTAAATTCCTACCCCATTATCTTTTTCATCTGGTATTTATTTTTTGATGGTTTCAAAATGGCTTCTCTGCCTCCCTGTATTGTGTTCATATTCTAGGCAGCATGAAAGAGAGAAGAGTAAAGAGCAAAATATGTCTGTCAGCTGAGCCTATTCTCTTTATGTTAGGAAAAAGTAGACCTCCTGTAAAGTCTACCTACTCGATATATTCTTTGATCTTATTTGTTGGAACTGGATCACATGTCCATCCCTAGTTACAGTAGAGTCACACTACTGCCCTGAAAGCAATTGGAATTCCATAAGTAAATAAGTAAGAATGGATAATTACAGATAAGGAACCAAGAATTTCTGCCATATCCCATGAATCCTTGTCAGTGATATGTTTTCAGGTAGTTTTTCTCAAAACAAAAGCATGATGTGCTTGTGCTACCGATTATCTAAATAGGAACCAAATCTACTTTCGTGAACACTGGAAGTTTAAGATTTAAGATTCAAATTTTGAGGTTGCTTCTGTTGGTTTCCTAGAACGGCCATAACAAAGTACCACAGACTAGGTGGCGTAAACTACAGACATCTACTTTCTCACAATTCTGAAAGTGAGAAATCTGAGATGAAGGTGTCAGCAGGGTTGATTTTTCTTCTGAGGCCTCTCTCTTTGGTGTATATGGCTATCTTTTCGCTAGGTGTTTACACGGTCTTTTGTGTGTGTGTGTATCCGTGTCCTAATCTCTTCTTACAAGGACATCAGTCATATTTGTTTAGGGCTCCCCATATAACTTAATTTAACTCAGTTACCTCTTTAAGAAACCTTTTTCTATGTACAGTCACTTTATGGGGTACTGGGGTTTAGGACTCCAACATATGAATTATTTAAAAATTTTTTCATGTTTATTTTTGAGGGAGAGAGAAAGAATGTGTGTGAGCAGGGGAGGGGCAGAGAGAGAGGAGGACACAGAATCTGAAGCAGCTCCAGGCTCTGAGCTGTCAGCACAGAGCCCAATGTGGGACTCGAACTCATGGACTGTGAGATCATGACCTGAGCCAAAGTCGGACACTTTACTGACTAAACCACCCAGGTGCCCCAACATATGAATTTTTGAAGGGACACAGCCCATAGCACTGCTGAAGCTTAGAAAAACTGCAATAAAAAAGCAAAAAAAAAAAAAAAAAAAGCAAAAACCAAAAAGAGCTGACAAGGGACCATTTCGGGGTCATCCGTTTCAAAGTTTAAATTGTGTCAACATTTCCAATCTCACTTCACCAGTACCGTTTGAAAGTAATGATCAGAAAGTAATTACTTAAAAAAAAGAATTACTTAGCCAAATATAAAACTAACATTGCCAAATGATTTCCAATTCTTATGATGTATAGATTCTATTTAATAGCTTAATAAATAAATTTGTTTAGCTGGGATAGTAGAGTCATATGTAATTGCAGTTATTCACGCATTAAACTGTAAGGAAACAGCAAATCCAATTATATTAAATCCAAGCACATCTCTCTGGGATTTGTGGAAGACACTTAAGCAAAGAGACATGCTCCTTTCATAGTCCAATTTGCTTGTACCTGTCTACTTAAATTTATTGTGATTTGTCCTTGGTTTGTGTGTGTTTATTTGTAGATAACAATCAATTGCAGATGCAACAGACAGCAGTGTAACTTAGGAATATTTTTGTTAATTAACTTGGGTTCAATTCCTAATAACATGTGTGAATTATGACTAGGATATTAATGGAGTGTGGAAAATAGATGCCATTGCTCTTATCTTGCTAATTTTTCTGCTATTTTACGTAATATACAGTGTCTCCTAGGCTGTTGAAAACAAAACAAGCACGGGCAATGGTGATGTTTTATGTGAGTCATAGAGAAAAGAAGGAAAGGTTACCATCCAAACAAATGTATGTTGGTATTGATTTTAATTACTTATAGATTATTTAAGAGTGAATCAATATAAAAAATGTCTCATTCATTAAATAATTAAGGTAATTATAGGTTGCAAATTAGACAGAGATCTTAGGGGGAGGGAACTGAGAGTCTGGCAGTGTGAGCTGGAGGCTGTTATTGTGGACACAGAAGGATTTGCTAAATTCCATCAAGCTGAACTATCTAGGGGAGACCTTCGAAGTTGAGGCATTTGAAACCAGATCTGTTAAAAATAAAGAAACCTGTCTAATGCCAAGGAGATAATCACTGCATGAGATGATCCTTATGAATTAAATCCTGATGATGTAATGCCTAATGCCTGTTTCTTCTGTTACCTCTTCTACAGAATTCTTTGACTTATGAGAAGATCGGGATGAGCAATAAACCCACTATTCAATGCTTGCATGAGCATCTAAAATAGAACAATCTATCTCAAAACATTCTATTTCAATTCAGTTAATTAAAAGAACTTAAATTCATCAAAAATATAGAGCTTTTATTAGATGCCTTGCTCAGACTAAGTACATGAAATACAGTGATAACCAATTGTGTAGGTTACAAGGTGATAGGTACTAAGGGGGGAGAAAAGGTAGAACAGGGCATATGTTGACACAATAATACTATGTAATATTTAATCACAAAACCTCAGTGGCATAAAATAACAATCCTTTAGCTGCTGTGTCTTTGAATCAGTGATTTAGGCTGGGAAGTTCTTTGGGTCAATCACATGGTAACTCTGCCACATCCCAGCAGTCAAAACAAGGCTCAAAGCCAATCCATGTTCAAAGGGTGGGGAAATTGACTCTATGTCTTTGGTTAGAGGAACAACAAAATTACTTGGCGAATGCGTGCATACAGAGAGGAGAAAAGAAGCGGACGTATTAATACAATCAATTTGGCATGCTCTATCGTCATGGAGGACATAATTATTCACATCCCACTCAAGTATAACATATGCTCTCCCCTTCCCATGACTAGTGAAAGTAACATCCAGTCACAGCATGAAATTCAGAGTCTGTGATTTTGTGATCTGTATTGATCTGGAGTGGCCCCTCTTGGCTGAGGACCTATAACCCAAAAGACAAATGATATGCCCCTAAAACACCTAATATACAATGAAGAAACAAGGCAAGTTTTTCTTTATGAAAAGTAAAAGTATGAGAAACACACAGTAGTCCCTGGCTTATAGAAATTCTGAAATTTAATTTAGCAAATATTCCAGATTCCCCTCTGGTTTTGGAGTGTTTCTTTGTTTGAGCCTAGTTCTGCTTTGTAGAAATGGATCCTCTGTCAATTGTTCTCTTAAAAGAGAAGTAACAGGGGGCGCCTGGGTGGCTCAGTCGGTTAAGCGGCCGACTTCGGCTCAGGTCACGATCTTGCACTCTGTGAGTTCAAGCCCCGCGTCGGGCTCTGTGCTGGCAGCTCAGAGCCTGGAGCCTGTTTCAGATTCTGTGTCTCCCTCTCTCTGACCCTCCCCCGTTCATGCTCTGTCTCTCCTTGTCTCAAAAATAAATAAATGTTAAAAAAAATTAAAAAAAAAAAGAGAAGTAACAGTTCTCTTAAAACCTTGTGAATTTTCTTTTTTTAAATTGAGTTATAATTGACATATATATATTGCGTTGGTTTCAGGTGTACAACATAATGATTTGATATATGTATATATCAAATATATCATATACATTATATATGTACATATATATACATATATAATGTATATATATAATGTATATATATAATGTGTATATATATATAATGTATATATATACACATATATAATGTATATATATTGTTTCAAAATGATTCAAATGTTTCAAAATGATTATCACAATAAGTTAACATCCATCACCATATATAGTTACACATTTTTTTTCTTTTGATGAGAATTTCTAAGATCTACTCTCCTAGCAACTTTCAAGTATACAGTACAGTCTTGTTGAGTATAGTCATCATGCTGCACATTACACCCCAGGGCTTACTTATCTCATAACTGGAAGTTTATACCTTTTGATCATCTTCACCTATACCCCCTACCCCCATCCCATACCTCTGACAACCAGTCTGTTTTCTGTATCTATGAGTTCAATTTTTTTAGATTCCATGTGTTAGTGAGATCATACAGTATTTATCTTTCTCAGTCTGACTTATTTCATGTAGCACAATATCCTCAAGGATCATCATCTTGTCACAAATAACAGGATTTCCTTTTTAATGGCTGAATAATATTCCTGTGTGTGTGTGTGTGTGTGTGTGTGTGTGTGTGTGTGTGTGTATGTGATATACATGTGAGATATATTCCCTTGATGTTAACTTAGATTGTTTTCATGTCTTGATTATTAAAAATAATGTGAACATGAACATGCAGATGTCTTTTTAAGTTAGTGATTTCATTTTCTTCAAATAAATGAAGGTGGAATTGCTTAGAGGTGGAATTGCTGGATCATACGGTAGTCTTATCTTTAAATTTTTTAGAAACCTCCATATTGTTTTCCATAGTTTCCATACCAATTTACATTTCTACTAACAGTGCACCAGAGTTCCCTTTTTTCCACATCATTGCCAACACTTGTTAATTCTTGTCTTTTAGATAATAGCCATTCTAACAAGTGTGAGATCATATTTCATTGTGGTTTTGATTTTCATTTCCCTAATGATGTGAACTTTCTATGTAGTGGAAACAAAATTCCAGTTTATTGATTCAGCTACGGGAATTTACAAAATGTAAATATGCCTGAATATATGCAAAAATTTATATAAAAGGATATTTACTACACAATTATATTGAAAAATGAACACTTCTATACATTATTTCTGGAAGGTACTAGTGAAATCCTTTTAATAGAACATTTTAGCCAAAGTGTTTAATGAATATGATCCAACAATCCTTTTTTTAGGCTTTTACCCAATAGGATATATCTATGTAGATATGTAAACATTTACATAGAACTATGTTCACAGAGAATAATTTAAAATATTAAAAGATTGGCAATAACATAATAATATGGTATGTGATATATGATACATTTTGTACTTTTCCAAATTTTTTTTCATATACAATTAACTTACCTAAATAGTATATTCATTTTATAATTTTTCAGGTACACAAATAGTTCTGATTTAGACAGGTATGTTTAGGAGTTGGAAATGTCTGAAATAATTAGCACTCTAAGTGGAAAAGTATTTAGAGATAAGCAGTCTAAGGACAACAACTTGGTGAAAGTATAAATTCAATGTTGGGACAAGTGAAAAGATCTAATAAAAAAAGGCCTAGAAGGCGTAATTAGAGACCCAGAGATGAAGACAATACTGAATTCCAGAGGTCAAGGGAGGAGTATTTCAAGGGGAGTGTCCAAACTCAGATGCTTCAAGGAAAAATCCACTACAGTGCGTCCATGTTTAAAACAAAACAAAGCAAAACATTGCATTTGGTAATGAGATGGTTGATGAGAACTTTTAAGTGAAGAGTCTTCATAGAAAAAAAGTATTGCAAACTGTTGAGGAGTAAGTAAGTGGAAAAAAAAAAGTGAAAACTAAAATAAAGTGACTTTCAAAATGTCTTCAGGTGAATCCAGTTTCAGAGACAGGACAGCAATAGAAGGAGATCGAAAAAACTGTTAGCGATTATGCAGATTTCTTGCCGGCTTCTACACCGACTGTATTAAGGAAGGGAAGTTCTCAGAAGCTTTTTGGCTTTGACCCATTTTAATGACACAGAAAAATCTCTTTCTATGGCAAAACTTCGGAAGGAATATTTGGAAGACCTCAGCTTCTGTGCTTAGAAATCCCTCACTTCTCGTGTAGCTGCTTCCACAATAACTGAACATGACAGGGACAATAAGGCAGGCACATTCCTGGAAGACAGTGACTTTGGCTCCAAGACTCCCAAGAGCCCTACTGACCCCTCCTTAGACTCTACAGCTTGCTGAGGTGCTTCCCCCCAACCCTCCCACCCTTTCTCCTTGGCTGAGGTCAGACTAACACAGCAGTCTGGTGACTGATGCAGCCTCTCCAGCTCCTGTCCCATTTTCTATCACACAGGTATTCCCCACCCCATGAAATCCTTGAACATTTAACCCCAATTTGGCATCTGCTTCTCAGAGGACCTGGACTAACACATACTCATGTAATAGGAATTCTCAGATGTTCTTTGAAGCGGTGAACTGCTTAAGCCACATGCTATTTATTGTAAACAGTGGCTTACCTTTATCACATTGATGTTTAAAAAGCAGATCCTAATTAGGCTTTTCTAATTTTACAGTGGAGGAAGCCCATCTCTGCCCACATTCCCCTTTTCATGTCTCCTATACAGTGTTTTTCAGATTTTGAATATCCTGAGTTTGAAAAATCTTGAATAGTACCATCCAGTGATATCTGGCATTCTTTCTGTTCTTCACTGCATCTATAACCTTCTTTTGTGAGCCTGGTGAAATTGGCAGGCAAGAGCAAAGATTCTTTTCTATTCCCCTATTTGTTATGTAGTACTTATGTTATTTGAAATTTGTCCAATTTGTGGAATGATGGATACCCGTTGATGAGGTAGACACAATATAGACCAAAGTTATAACCTTAGTACTAGGGTAAAGGAAGCTTCCAGTGTTCATTAGTATGTAGTTTGCATCACAAGGTGTAGAACAAAGGAGAAGAAAATATCACTGAGTAAAGGCCTCAAAAAAAATACCTCTAAATTATGGATAAAACTTTTTCCTCCAATATTTTCTCATAATGCCCGTCTCCTCTTTTGGGATAAAGGCTATACTAGTGATTGAATTAAGAGTGTGGGTGTTGCTGTATGGTGATGAGTTAACTGATTAATTATTTTTTTCCAGTATAGTTCCCCCAAATCAGGCAAGCATACTGACCTCCGCTGTCTCTATGTCACTCTGGCATCACAGGATGCCGAGGAATTTGGTAGTGGTAACATATATACCATCATTACAGAATAGGAGCCTTCACACCTATATACATTTTCTTTCTGCAAAAGACTGTGAGCTCATCCAGTTTGAAGGAGAGGGAGCCTCTTGAGAATCCGGCTGTATATAAAGGGTTCATATTAAATGATACTTGATCCTATTTAAGTGAAGGCATGTGAAATGTGCAGAGTGGGTATAATTATTTTGATTAGTGAACTCTAATGCAGACACCATCACATTTCCATACCACAGTTAACATTTAGCAGAATAGGCGGCCTCAGATCATTAACAATGGGCCATAAGCAATCCTGGCATTTCCCAGGAAACCTATAATTGGAGACCATGAGTTGGGGAGAGGCAGCTATTTCTTTAAAATTGATTACTTTGTTCTATTCAGAGAAAATAAAGGTATAGGATATACCATGATAAATGGTCATTACCCAGTGTATTGAGAAACTAGAGCAGCACTCTAGGAAATACAACCAGGAGATGAGAATTAAAAAGTTTATGGGTAAAGAAAAATGCACAAAAATCACAAAATCCTTTCTTGTACCCATGGATCAAAGACTTCAACTCCAATAAGCTTGGAATAAACATTAAAAATTAAAACAAAAAATAGAAACAATTTTGAGTAACTCCATTAGGTAATATTTTTCACCACCACTTTTCTAGAATTATAGCTGGTGAATATTTGAAAGTAACTATAGAGAGCATACTTTAAACAATGTATGATACTCCTCACAACGTTTATTTTTTAAAATTTTTTAAACATTTATTTATTTTCAAGAGATAGAGACAGAGTGCGGAAGGAGACACAGAATCTGAAGCAGGCTCCAGGCTCTGAGCTGTCAGCACAGAGCCCAACGTGGGGCTCAAATCCATTAACCGTGAGATCATGACCTGAGCTGAAGTCGGACGCTTAACCCACTGAGCCACCCAGGCACCCCCACAACATTTCTGATTAATGGATATCTGGCCTTCAGCTGAATGCTTTCAGTGACAGGAAACTCATAACTTTTTGAAGCTGATTATTCCATTTCAAGGCAACCCTAATTTTTATTGTTAAGCCTTTTAACTGGCTTTCTTTAACTGTAAGACTGATGATTTATTTGGCAGCCTGATCTAAGTTTTAGCACATACTTAGATTGCAAAATATTTATGTGTTTATGTGTAAATCATATAGATTTAGTTTAATTGAAGTTTATAAAATTAAAAATACTTTGAGAAAATGAATATGACACAAATATAGTCTCCAAAGAACTCCCTTTGGGAAAGTTTATTGCTGCAGGCTTAAAATATTTCTAGCTCAGATTTAGGCCTGGCTCCCTGAATTCGATACAAGCTTGAGTTTTGTTAGTTCATCTCCATTGGAAAATGTTTACAGAATCTCATTGTCCTTTCCAAACTTCCTGATTTAGAATCAGATTTGGGCTCGGTAATAAGTGGAAAGATATTTAGATCAATATGAATGTTTGATTGACTAAAACTTCCTTCTACAAGAGGAGAAGAGTTCATGTATATGAACATTATGACAAATGTTTTTTGAAAATAATAATCTGCCAAGGGGAGTGAATAAGTTGCAGATAATTCAAAGTTCAAAAACTCTCAAGAGTGAGTAATAGTCTCCACTTGGCCTAAAACATGTGGCTAATTGCTGTTTATTAGCAATATGCTCTCCTCTCTTGCAATGGCTACCATAAATCAACAATTGAATTCCCTTGATGAGCTATTTCGTAGGCCAGATTCAGGATTTGAATTTCTGCTGCAGAAAATGTATCTTTATTGATCAAAATCACATACGTGAAGAATAAAGACACACTTGCTTATATGTATATTTCAGAATTTATATCAGGAGTGGAAACTCATGAAAATATTTGCCGATAAAGGAGATCTAATTAAAACAATCCTTCAAATCTCTAGTGGCTTTATCACTTTATGTTTAGTGATGTCTGTTTTTATCAACAGGGAAATCCAGGGAAATAGAATTTGTTGTGAAATAGTACATTAATTTGCATTAGTATTTGAATTTGTTACTTATTTAACACTCTCATAAATATAGCTTGAGTAGTTTGTGACTTGGAAGCTATAACTGAAGACATCCCTCAATATTAATGTGTATAAATCTTATGTGACTAAGAAGTACAGTAGTTCATACTTCCAGAAGGTTGTGACATTGGAAATTAATCCTGTGAGTCCTCTAGTTAATTTCTCCTAAAACTTACCTTGTTGCCTACCCCTGCCTAAATCTACTTGTGTGATATGGCAGATAGAGGTGCAGAGGTGAGGACAGAATTTTAGGATGACCACTCCTGCTTTCACAGGTTGGGCAACCCAAGTATCCACCCACCCACCTGCTAAAGCAAGGTTGCAAAGTGTCCAGAATTCAAAGTTCAAAAACTCTCAACATTTTTAAAGCACCATACTGTCACAAAGACCACTACCATGTCTAGAACATCCTTCCCATCATGACTTCCTGGTTAATTCTATTTACTCTTCAATTATTATCTCAGTTGTATCTTCCGCTGGGAAGTCTTCCCTGATCTCAGGGAAGACTAAGTATTTAAGCACTCTTTCAGAAAAATGTACTTTTGTTACTATTGTATGATAATGTAAAAGTGGTTATTTAATTAGTAGTCATCTCACCTCCCGCAAATCCTAGGCAACTTGAGAGGAGCATTACCTTTTTTTTTTTTTTTACTTGCCATTATATTCCTAGCACCTCTCATAGTGGCTGGCTATCAGGAAGCACCTGATTAATTTTGCTCAAATGGGTAACACCTTTACACTCTTTCAAAACATGATTTCTCACAAACCTGTACCATTTTCCTGCCTCTTTGTTATGTAGAGGAAGAAGGATTCCTCTTCTTGTCAAGGCAGATCCTTTCCCTGTGCTTTGGATCGCCCCCCCTCCAGACTGATTCAGCGTCTCATTCAACAATTCCTGATTTTTTCTTGTATCTCCAACCTTTCCCTTTTCCCCTTTAGAATGAATATATGCTCAGGTTTTTGCCACTTTAGCAAACAAATAAAAACTACAAAAAAAGGTCAAAACTAAAAATCCATCCTTCCAAACATCCATTTAGCTATTTCATTTATTGGATACATACTGCAGAACACCTGCAGTTTTTGTCAGTCATTTACCAATAGTTTCTACTAAGCTACATTGGTGAACAACATAGACATAAAACCTATGCTCAAAAAAGTGAGAGTCTAGCTACCATTCTATCTTCCTCTTTTACTTCAGAGTCCAGTTTCTAATTTCTTTTTTTTTTTTTTCTAATTTCTTTAAAATGTTATTTTCCCTTGTGTTTTCTGCTTCTGCACTTCCTATTCGCCTTTCCTCCTCCTGAAGTCTGAGTTCTTCTCATGCTGGTCTCTACCAAATGCTTAACCAGTAAATGATTAGTCCTCCATCCATATGAATTTGACATCATTGTAGCATGTGGACCACTCTCTCCCAATCATCTTTTCTCCACTGATTGCCTAACACTTGCCTTGCCTGGCTCTCCTACTTCATGGAAGATTGTTCTTTTGGTAAATGGCCTATTCTTTCTCTATTTATGTTTCATTTTGATGTTCCTTGTGGTTAGTTTATAATAATTCTTTTTTTCAGATATTTCCTGAGTGATCTAATTTAATGTAATGGTTTAAACTATTATATGCAAATCTCAATGTATCTTGCAAAGATCTTGTAACCACACTCGAGGGGGTTCACCACTTGGGGTGCATTAAATTGAACATAAACCAAGGAAAGTTGAAAAAAAAGAATTCTTTATTACTTGTTACAAGTAAGGAGACAGGGAGATAGCTCTCAAAATACTATCTTTCTGTGGAATTAGTACAGGAAGCTTTTATTGATTGTATTAGGGGGTAGGGCCAGAGAGTTTGTATATACATTAAAGAACTCGTACATATTCTATTAGACATTTTGGTTCAATTTCATAGGCCTAACATGCTAACTAGCTAGTGCATACGTCATATGTTCAAAAATGGTGGAAAATCCTGCCCATAGGAGGAGATCTTAGCATTTTAATGAGCTGAAGGTAACTTCAGAACAATTTAGTGGGGCTTCTGTGTAGGTCTTCAGCTTCATTCTGGCTCAAACTTGCCCATGTAAGAGGCTATCAGGCAAATATCTAGCAAGGGCTATCTGGTGAAACACCTGGCCTGGTGTTTCCTTGGTGGGAACTGTTGGTTCTACAAAACAAAATACATACTTCTCTGTTTGTGTCCCTTTCCCTTCTCTATTCTGCTGATAACTCTTAGCCATGTGATCTGAGTAACTTCCTACTGCATCAGAGCTACAAGTGGCAGGGGTCTCCTGAGAAGGTAGATGCTATTGTTTGGAGGTCCATGAGGTCATGCTAGCAGATGTTCTGGTGCCACTTCGTCTGGTCTTTTCCATCTCAAGAGACCTGGAATGTAAAAAATATCTTTATTCTTCATGTTAGAGATTTCATTAGGTACATTTGGTCATTATATCTCTAGAGTAGTGCTGGTTAACTACTTATCATACAGGTTCCTTGAATGATAAGCAAGTATTCCTATCCCTTGAGCCTAGGCCCATGTGTTCCTTGGTTGGTCCAGCCATGCCTGAGGATAATATGACCTCTAATGTTGTGAAGTGACAAGAGGGATGTCTGGATAGGCTTCAAACCTACACTTCCCAAAATTGGAACTTTTCTTCTTTATCTAGATAGCCCACAGATCATTTCCAAAACAAATTCACTGTCATGCCCTTCACAGATCTTCCTATTCTCAAATTTTAGTTTATTTATTATTCTTATTCTTTTTTTTTTCTTTCTCTCCCTCAAAAATGCCTCCTTTCTCCCAGGTGTTAGAATCAGACCTTGGTTTTCACCTCTTGATTTCTGTCTACTTCTTCCCCTCACTTTTGATGTGATAGTAAATCATCAAGTAACAGTGATTTCACTTGCCCAAAATTCTTTAACTTCCATCCTCTTTCTTCCGTGTTCACTGCTATTTTTCTTCAAGATTTGTCTTGTCTTACCCAAATTACTATAATAGTGTTCTAAGTGGTTTTCCTTGTCAATCCAGTTTCAACATTCTGACCAGCATTTTTCTAAGATACCATGTTGTTCTAGTGCTAACCATTCTTCAGTGGATCACCAGACTGTCTAGTCAATGTCAGCCTTTTCAGAATGCCATATAAGGTTCCTTATGCCTCAAATTTTCATCATTCCTGTCCCTTGTGCATGCCTTTTTTCACATCCTATGTTTAAGTTTTATTATTCTATTTCAATTTCCTGTAAGGAGTCATGTTCTCTCTAACTTCCAGGATTAGCACATGATTCTCTTACTTCTATTAAGTCTTCTTTGATCTTCCCAGTATAGTTAAGGGGCTCATTCTTTGTCCTTCATTGGCAAAACCCCATGTTTGTATTTGTTATTTTTTATTCAGTCTAGAGGATAAAATTCACTCAATTCTTTAACTACAGGTATCCTTTTTTAACCATCACCTTTCACCTTCCCACACACATGCATATGATATAAGAGAGAGAGAGTGGATAATCTGATTTGATTTCCTAGTAGGAATTCATGTTAAAGGGTCACACCATGAAGGTGGCTCTTTCTTCTATCTTCTCTACCTTTTTAATTTATTTTATATTACTAAAATAGTCCACAGCTTTTTTTTTTTTTTTCTGCCTGGGGAAATTTTCTTCTCTTTTAGATAAGCTCTTTTCTTCTTTCCTCTATAGGATTAAGTGTGCATTGGCCTAAGGCTTTTCTCCTTGGATAGCTATGAACAACTCTTATGTCTGCTTCTTCTTTCTTGTAGCTCCAACTGTGAAAATGCTAAGATCATGTCTCGAATATAAAAAATTAGCCATCTCTGTCTTATATTAATCATCAGGTATTCTTATTATTCTTTTTTAAGTTGGTTGGCTTGAAAAGGAGATTTTGAGATATAGATTTGGGTTCATGAGAAGCAAATCCTTTCCATATTTACTATTACCATTCAGGTTCTACCTATCATCTTCTTTCATGAGAATACCTTAACAGCCCTCTAAGGAGTTTATCCACTCTTATTCTTACACCTTTTCTAATCCATAACCTACCCAGCACTCAGAGTGTTATTTTTAAAATGTCTGTCTCCTGATTAAAATGGTTTCCCATTTAATCATATATATACCCTGTTTAAAAATGGTTTCCCATTACGCTAAGAATAAAATGTAAAAACCATCAGATGGTATAAGATGCTTTACCCCCATCTGCCTCCTGAAACTCATTCTTCTCCACCTTGCTCACAACTCTTCAGCTACTCTGGATTTATTTCAGTTCTTTGATTCTGTCAAGGTCCTTCCAGCATCATTGTCTTTTCTGTCTGAATACTCTCCTCCCAAACCCCCATTCTTTATCTGGTTCTTTGTGCCCATCTTTTAGGTCTCAGGTTAAATGTCAGTCTCATATAAGCCTTTCTTGATTTCTTATTTTATAAAGAACCCCTCCTGTTAGTCTCACACTGGGCTTCATTAAGGTATCTCATAGAATTATCATAATTGATAATTATAATCTGTCTCCTCCATTTTACTATAAGGTCCATGAGCCTGAGACCATATCTGTTTTGTTCATCCTGTATGATCTGTCAGACATCTACAGGTGCTCAGATACCTTTACTGAAAAAGTGATAATGGGATGCTTTGGGGGAAAAGAACCTAACATTCTTTCATTACTTGCTTATTGGAAGGGTAGGGGTGGAAGATGACCCTGCTGACCTTTGCATCCTCCACTCTTGTTTTTTAGATTTCTTTGTTCTTTGAGTGCATCTCAGTTGCTTGAGTGTTTTCATTTCCAGCAGTCAACCTCTGTATCCATTTGCCAAGGTTGCTGTTAGTCCAGGTGAGATCCTCAGGACCTTAATATGGGGATTAATAGTCGTCTGGGGTCCAAGCCATTAACCAAGGTCTGGTGAATTTGAGGGGGGGAGGAAGAATGAATACTCCATCTCTTTTATCCCTGATTAAGACCATAATCTCCTTTGTTTTCAGTGCTTCTGTGTAGAATTGAGCCATTGTTACCATACACTGTGGGACTTTGCTTTGTTCTACACTCTTGCTGGATTTCCACCCATCTCTTCATTATCTCACTTCCTCACTAACTTACTGGTTTTTCTAACAAATCACTTTTGCACGAATTCTTGACTCAGAATCTGTGTCTAGGGAACTCTGCCTGAGATATCCAACTTCACAGGAGAGGCTTTTAAATGTTTCTCATGTCCTTAGTACATAATGTTGACCTAGGTTGTCAGTCAAATCCTAAATTATTTCTTGTTTAAACAGGCACAGATGGAGAATGTGCTGGAAAGGCCTTAGTGATCCACCCATCCAATGGCCTTGTTTTATTGATGAGGGACTGAGCAGCAGAGAGGTGTGTGCTCTGCACAAGGTCACAGCCTTCATGAGCTGCGGGGTGGCAACCAGGACTAGAATCCTGATGTTCTTGACATCCAGACTCATGGTTTACATCAAGAAATTTTCATAAATTTAAATTGGGTGATTTAAAAAGGATGAAAAGAAACCAAACACTATTAAAGTTAAAACAAATTGGCCTGTGGATAAAAATAATTCATAGGGGTATTAAAAACTACTAAAATATAACCTGAGGAGAAACTGAACTGACAGCAACTTAGTGTCCTTTCCTATGTTTTATTCTGTAGTTTTGTATAAATGTCATTTCCTCTAATGCCTCCTTCAGAGTAAATTTGGGTAAGTATGTAGCTGGAAGATATGTGTATTGCATGTGTTTGTCTGTATATATCTATATATCACATAGCATTGAGTTAAATGAATGTCCTTAAAAATAAAAATTTGAAATATTTACAAAATTACCATTAAAAGCCACAGTATAGCTGCTTTACAGATTGTGATGAGTAATAGCTTCATACGTCTTACTTGAGAGGCCTCAAAGTACCTTAAGTGTATTGTACTTGTGACTTATGAGGTTCCCAGACAAGACATAAACCCATAATTTTCTGTAGTCGCTGTTACTCAAAATGATGGACTTAACCTAGAGTGGAATTGATTTATTAGATTTTTTTCTTATTCAGATGATGAAGCTAACATATAACTCTAAATTCTCTGATTAATGAAAAGGTTCTAATATCAGAGCTAGCGCATGATTTGGTCTCTAAAACTAATTTAAGCCAAGTTGTAAATACCACTCAATAAAAAGCACCTAGTGCTCCATGTGTGTGTGTTTGTGTGTACGTGTGTGTGTGCTAATGCATACAGTCACTGGCGCATGATATTTTATGGGAGATGGAGAGGTCTCTTCTCATGACATCAATTTCATTATTACCAAAGGGTTAGAGAGCTATTATGATGGTTTTGCTGGGAGGGACAGTGTTGGAAATGTAAATATATTGCCTTAAAGCCCATTTCTGATAGCATTATTTCAACTGAGATAAAAACACAGTGCAATGCTTTTCAATAGGTAGAGTGAAAAGGGTTTTAATTCTCACTCAAACTTCCACACCATACAAGGATTCCTTAACTACCATTTCTTAGAATTGATGCTTGAGTACTGCCAGAGATGAACAGTTTAATATTTATAATTTTAGACAACCATACGTTTTAGAAAAATGTAACTTATATTCATAATGAACCACAATGTCTTTACAAACACAAAACACTTGTCAGAATTCTGCCCTGTGGTGATGCATAGAATTGTGTGGTCTTGGTTGCATGGGGCACTTTTTCAGATCTTTGGAAGACAGACAGCTGCCATGTGTCCATCCCTCTTTACTTTTCTAGATGGAAATTGGAGACTTTGTCATCCTGTAAACATTTCTTGTGCTATGTGGTTTCTATAGTTTTCATAATCCTGCCATAGTTTAATTGGTGAAATTCTCTCTTCAAATGTGCTATCCAACTGAGAAAACAGTATTTTTGCTGCTCCTGATTTATTCATTCAACAAATATCTATTTAGTGTCTATTTTGTATCAGGAATTATTCTAGGTATTGATTGAAGCATATAAGGAGAGGAAAGTGTCCCTGTCTTCATGGTGTTTCTATGTACGGTCAATAGGGCACATTTTAAAATATGATCTCCCTCCCTAGATCCAAATACTCTATTCTTTTCACATGGTATAAAATTTTATCAGAAATTTTAATTTAGCAAGTAAATCGTGTTATTTGTTCTTACTTAATTAATCATTAATTAAAATATTTCAAGTTTTCCGCATGAGCATGGCACAATCTGCCATTCTAACCACTATCTTTAATCATTTCTAAAATTAATGCTTTTATTGTCTTTTTAGATTTAATCTCCTCATCCAATGTGAAACAGTTTTAATAATTTAATCTTCTTATCTGTGCGTTGGCCCTTCTGGTTTGGGTTCAACAAAAAATGGCTAAAGACATTTTTTTGCTGACTTTAAGCTATGCTAAGTGTTTCTTAGGAAAAGAGTCAAGTACAGGATCTCACAATCTCATGGTACATTTACATTATTCTTAGATTCAAGATGGTAATATTTAAAACAAATATCAATTTTTTAAAAACTTTATTAAGCTGTTGATTTTAATTCCAATATAGTTTACAGTGTTGTATTAGTTTCAGGTGTACAGTATACTGATTCAACAATTCTGTACATTACTCAGTGCTCATCATAAGTGTTCTTTTAATCCCCATCACCTATTTCATCGATCCTCCTACCTGCTGCCCCTTTGGTAACCATCAGTTTGTTCTCTATAGTTAAGAGTCTGCCTTTTGGTTTGTCTCTCTTTTTTTCTTTGTTTTGTTTCTTAAATTCCACATATGAGTGAAATCATGGTATTTGTCTTTCTCTGAATGACTTATTTCACTTAGCATTATACTTTGGAGCTCCATCCATGTTGTTGCAAATTTTTATGAATTTAAATTCATAAATTTTAATTATAAATTAAATTTAACTTTAAATTAAATTAAATTAAATTTAAATTTAAAAAGAATTTAAATTATTCTTATGGCTGAGTAATATTCCATTGTATATATGTGTATATACATAATATACATTGTGTGTGTGTGTGTGTGTGTGTGTGTGTGTGTGTGTGTGTATACACACATAAAGCACATATTCTTTATCCATTCATCTATTGATGGACACTTGGGTTGCTTCCATATCTTGGCTATTGTAAATAATGTTGTAGTAAACACCGGGGTGCATATATCTCTTTGAATTAGTGTTTTCATATTCTTTGGGTAAATACCCTGTAGTGCAATTATTAGATCATGTGGTAATTCTATTTTTAATTTTTTGAGGAGTGTTCATATTGTTTTCCACTGTGGCTGCATTCCCACTAATAATGCACAAAGGTTTCTTTTTCTTCACATCCTTACCATCTGTTTCTTGTGTTTTTGATACTAGCCATTCTTTTTATTTTTTAAATCTAAGTTAGTTAACATATAGTGTTATAATGATTTCAGGAATAGAAATTTAGTGATTCATTACTTATGTATAACACCCAGTGGTCATCCCAACAATGCCCTCCTTAATGCCCATCCCCCATTTAGCCCATCCACCACCAACACCCCACCAGCAACTCTCGGTTTGTTCTATGTATTTAAGAGTTTCTTATGGTTTGTCTCCCTCTCCGTTTTTTTTCTTATTTTTCCTTCCCTTACCCTATGTTCATCTGTTTTGTTTTGTAAATTCCACATATGAGAGAAACCATATGATATTTGTCTTTGTCTCATTTCACTTAGCATAATACACTCTACTTCCATCCATGTTGTTGCAAATGGCAATGGTTCATTCTTTTTGATCAATGAGTAGTATTCCAGTGTGTGTGTGTGTGTGTGTGTGTGTGTGTATACATACCACATCTTCTCTCTCCATTCATCAGTCGATGGACATTTGGGCTCCTTCCATACTTTGGCTATTGTGGATAGTTCTGCTATAAACATTGGGGTGCATGTGCCCCTTTGAATCAGCATTTTTGTATCCTTTGGATAAATACATAGTAGTACAATTGCTGTGTTATAAGGCAGTTCTAGTTTGAATTTTTTGAGAAACCTCCATACTGTTTTCCTGAGTGGCTGTACCAGTTAACATTCCCACCAGCAGGACAGGGGGGGTTCTTCTTTCTTTGCATCCTCACTAACATCTGTTGTTGCCTGAGTTGTTAATTTTAGCCATTCTGACAGGTATGAGGTGGTATCTCATTGTGGTTTTGATTTGTATTTCCCTGATAATGAGTGATATTGAGCATTTTTTCATGTGTCTGTTAACTATCTAGATGTCTTCTTTGGAAAAAAATGTCTATTCATGTCTTTTGCCCATTTCTTTACTGGATTATTTTTTGGGGGTGGGGTGGCTGTTGAGTTTGATAATTTCTTTCTAGATTTTGGATACTAACCTTTTTCTGATATGCCATTTGCAAATATCTTCTCCCCTTCCATCTGTTGCCTTTTAGTTTTGCTGATTGTTCCCTTTGCTGTGCAGAAGCTTTTTATCTTGTTGAGGTCTCAGTAGTTCATTTTTGCTTCTGTTTCCCTTGCCTCCAGAGACATGTCAAGTAAGAAGTTGCTGCAGGCAAGGTCAAAGAAGTTGTTGCCTGCTTTCTCCTCTGGGATTTTGATGACTTCCTATCTTAGGTTTAGGTCTTTCATCCATTTTAAGTTTATTTTTGTGTATGGTTTAAGAAAGTGGTCCAGGTTCATTATTCTGCATGTTGCTGTCCAGTTTTCCCAACAACAATTGCTGAAGATACTTTTTTCCATTGGATATTCTTTCTTGCTTTGTCAAAGATTAGTTGACCAATATGTTTCCGGGTCTATTTCTGGGTTCTCTCTTCTGCTCCATTCATCTATATGTCTGTTCTTGTGTTATTTTGATAGGGATTGCATTGAATATGTAGATTGCATTGGGTAGTATTGACCTTTCAACAACAATATTTGTTCTTCCAATCCATGAGCATGTAATGTTTTCCCATTTTTTCCCAAATTTCTTTCATAAATTTTCTATGGTTTCCAGTATATAGATTTTCACCTCTTTGGTTAGGTTTATTCCTAGCTATTTTATGGGTTTTGGTACAATTGTAAATGGGATCCATTCCTTGGTTTCTCTTTCTACTGATTCATTATTGGTGTATAGAAATGCAACCAATTTCTCTACATTGATTTTATGTCCTGTGACTTTACTGAATTCATGTATCAGTTCTAACAGTTTTTTTGTGAAATCTTTTGGATTTTCCACAGATAGTATCATGTTGTCTGTGAACAGTGAAAGTTTGATTTCCTCCTTGCCAGTTTGGATGCCTATTATTTCTTTGTGTTCTCTGATTGTTGAGGCTAGAACTTCCAACAGTATGTTGAATAACAGTGGTGATAGTGGACATCCCTATTCTGTTCCTGACCTTAGGGGGAAAGCTCTCAGTTTTTCCCCATTGAGGATGATATTAGCTATGGTGGGTCTTTTGTATATGGCCTTTATGATCTTGAGGTATGTTCCCTCTATCCCTACTTTCTTGAAGGTTTTCATCAAGAAAGGATTCTGTAGTTTGTCAAATGCTTTTTTTTTTTTTTTTTTGCGTCTATTGCTAGGATCATGTGGTTCTTAGACTTTCTTTTATTAATGTGATGTATCACATTGATTTGCAGATATTGAACCAACCCTGCATTCCAGGAATAAATACCACTTGATTGTAGTGAATAATTCTTTTAATGATTTGTTGGATCCTAGTTTGCTAGTATTTTGTTAAGAATTTTTGCATCCATGTTCATCAGAGAAATTGGTAGTTCTCCTTTTTAGTGGGGTCTTTTTCTGGTTTTGGAACCAAGGTAATACTGACCTTGTAGAATGAGTTTGGGAGTTTTCCTTCCATTTCTATTTTTTGGAACAACTTGAAAAGAATATTATTAATTCTTCTTTAAATGTTTGATAGAAATCCCCTGGAAAGCCATCCAGCCCTGGACTCTTGTTTGTGGGAGATTTTTTATTACTTATTCAATTTCTTTCCTTGTTATGGGTCTGTTAAACATTTCTATTTCTTCCTGTTTCAGTTTTGGTAGTGTATATATTTCTAGGAATTTGTCCAATTCTTCCAGATTTCCCATTTTGTTGTCATATAATATTCTTTTATTATTGTTTGTATTTCTGTGGCATTGGTTGTGATTTACCCTCCTTAATTTGTGATTTTATTTATTTGTGTCCTTTTCTATTTCTTTTTGATCAATCTGGCCAGGGGTTTATCAGTTTTGTGAATTTTTTCAAAGAACCAGCTCCTGGTTTCATTGATCTGTTCTACTGCTTTTTGTTTTTGTTTTTTGATTTTGACATATTTGATTTCTGCTCTAATCTTTTTTTTTTTAATTTTTTTTTCAACGTTTATTTATTTTTGGGACAGAGAGAGACAGAGCCTGAACGGGGGAGGGGCAGAGGGAGAGGGAGACACAGAATCGGAAACAGGCTCCAGGCTCCGAGCCATCAGCCCAGAGCCCGACGCGGGGCTCGAACTCACAGACCGCGAGATCGTGACCTGGCTGAAGTCGGACGCTTAACCGACTGCGCCACCCAGGCGCCCCTCTAATCTTTATTATTTCCATTCTTCTGCTGGTTTTGGACTTTACATGTAACATTAGGTTTTAGATGTAACATTAGGTTGTGTGTTTGAGACCTTTCTTACTTTTTTAGGAAGGCTTGGATTGCTATACACTTCCCTCTTATTACCGCTTTTGCTGCATCCAAGAGGTTTTGGACTGTCATGCTTTCATTTTCATTGGCTTCCGTGTACTTTTTAATTTCCTCCTTAATTTTTTGATTAACTCATTCATTCTTTAGTAGGATGTTCTTTAGTCTCCAAGTATTCATGGTCTTTCCAAATTTTTTCTTGTGCTTAATTTTGAGTTTCATAGTGTTGTGGTCTGAAAATATGCAAGGTATGATCTCAGTCTTTTGGTACTTGTTGAGGGCTAATTTTTGACCCAGTATGTAATCTGTTCTGGAGAATGTTCTATGTGCACTTGAGTAGAATGTGTATTCTGCTGCTTTAGGATGAAATGTTCTGAATATATCTGTTAAGTACATACAAAGCCATTGTGTCATTCAAAGCCATTGTTCCCTTATTGATTTTCTGCTTACATGATCTGTCCATTGTTGTAAGTGGGGTGTTGAAGTCCCGTACTGTTATGGTATTATTATCAATGAGTTTCTTTTTTGTTTGTTATTAGTTGATTTATTGGGGCACCTGGGTGGCTCAATTGATTAAGAGTCTGACTTCTGCTTGGGTCATGATCTTATGGTTTGTACGTTTGAGCCTCACATTGGGCTCTGTGGTGAGAGTTCAGAGGCTGTAGCCTGCTTCAGATTCTGTGTCTCCCTCTCTCTCAAAAATAAATAAACATTAAAAAATAAAAATTAAAAAAATATATATTAGGGTGTTCATATTGGGGGTATAGATATTTGTAATTGTTAGATTTTTCTTGGTGGATAGACTCTTTATTATGATATAATGGCCTTCTTCATCTCTTACTACAGTCTTTAATTTAAAATCTAGTTTGTCTGATATAAGTATGGCTACTCCAAATTTCTTTTGATGACCATTAGCATGATATATGGTTCTCCATACTCTTACTTTCAATCTGCAGGTGTCTTTAGGTCTAAATTGAGTCTCTTGTAAGCAACATATAGATGGGTCTTGTTTTCTTATCCATTATGAGTGTGTCTTTTGATTGGAGCATTCTGTCTATTTACATCTACAGTGAGTCCTGAGAAATGTGAATTTAGTGTCATTGCATTGCCTGTGGAGTTGGTGTTTCTTGGGGATGTTCTCTGGTCCTTTCTAGTCTTTGTTGCTTTTGGTCTTTTTTGTTTTGTTTTGCCTTTTCTCCACTTAGAGTCCTCCTAAAAATGTCTTGCAGGGCTGGTTTAGTGGTCATGAACTCCTTTGGTTTTTGTTTGTCTGGGAAATTCTTTATCTCTACTTCTATTTTGAATGACAGTCTTGCTATGTAAAGAATTCTTAGCTGCATATTTTTCCAATTCAGCACGTTGAATATATCCTGCCACTACTTTTTGGCCTGCTAAGTTTCTGTGGATAGGTCTGCTGCAAACCTGATCTCTCTTCCCTTATATGTTAAGGAATTTTTTCCCTTGCTGCTTTCATAGTGATTTCGTAGTGTATTTTGTGAATTTGTCTACAATATGCCTTGGTCATGCCATGGCATCTACATGCCATGTAGATGGTCAGTTTTTGTTGAATCTAAAGGGAGTTCTCTATGTTTCTTTGACTTTGATGTCTATGGCTTTTCCCAGATTAGGAAAGTTTTCCACTATCATTTGCTCACATAAACCTTCTACTCCTTTTTCTCTCTCTTCATCTTCTGAGACTCCTATGGTTTGGATGTTATTCCTTTTTAATAAGTCACTGAGTTCTCTAAGTCTTGTATGATGATCTATTGCCTTTGTTTCTCTCTTTTTTTCTGTTTCTTTATTCTCCATAATTTTATCTTCTATGTCTCTGATTCTCTGCTCTGCTTTGTCCATCCTTGCTGTCATGGCACCTTTCGATATTGCATCTCAGTTATAGCATTTTTAATTTTGGCCTGACTAGGTTTTATTTATTTTATCTCCACAGAAAGGGATTCTCTGGTGTCTTCTATGTTTTTTTCAACCCCAGGTAGTATTCTTATTATTGTGGTTCTAAATTCTAGTTCAGACATCTTAATCATATCTGTGTTGATTAAGTCCCTGGCTGTCATTTCTTCCTGTTCTTTCTTTTGGGGTGAATTCCTTTGTCTTGTCATTTTGGAGGAAGGAAAAAATTAATAATTTAAAAATTAAAAAATTTAAAACAAAACAAAAATCAAATAAAGGAAGCTAGATCATAGATGTGTTTTGGTCTGCTTATTGAAAGAAGCTTGATAGAGTGAGAAAACAGGGAAAGGAAAGAAAGAAAAAGTAAGACAAATTTAAAAAAATAAAAATTATATAATAAAATTGAATAAAATAAAGAAAACAACAGAAAACAATTTAAAAAAGAAAAAAAGAAAAAAATTAAAAAATAAAAATAATTTTTTCTTTCTCTAAGAAAGAGAAAGAAAAGAAAAAAAGAAAAAAGAAAACAATTTAAGCAAAATAATGCAGCAAAGAAAATGAAAAAAGAAATCAACCAGTGAACAAAATGAAACCCAAATGAAGTTACCTCCAGTTTCCCCTGGAACTGAAACTGTGAAGCCTTCTATAATCCATACAATAAGCAGGTGGAGTCACTTGTGCTGGTCTTCTGGGAGATGTGCTTGGAGGGCATAGTTGGGTGGGGTTGGTGTAAGGTGAAGCCAGCAACAAGAGATATTAAATCAAATTAAAATGGAACAGAGAAAAATCAATCACGAGGGACCTTCTGAAGCCAAGAGGAGCTGTGTTTGTTGCTTGCTTTAAGGACTGGCTGGAAGGTAGTTTAAAAATGAATAATTCTTACACTCCTGTTCAGATACTGGGGTAAGATTCTCCTACATTCAGAGGTGATTACACTTCTGATTCCATTTATTATCCTCTCTGATATGGAGAGGGTTGTTCACAGATCAGTGTTTCAGCTCTGTGAAAATTTAGGTTTGCATAGTTGGGTCATGAGATTGGGTATTAATAGAAAGTTAACAATGCTTTGAACTGGCATGTATTAGTTCTGTCCCAGATCATTGGGAGTGTATAAAGTGTGATAAAGTACTCTGGTCCTTCGCTGGGAAGATGGAGGGATATCTAATGAATTCTGGCTATGTGTTGGTACTAGGATAATGGTGGAAGAACTCAGATTCAGGCTGGAAAAAATCAAACATGCTCAAGTGACAGGTGACAGGAAACTACCCCTTGACAAATGTGTATTGTAGTCTGATTCCTGTACACCAATGTAGAGAGAATTGCCATCTTGATAACAGTGAGTCTTCCAATCCTTGAACGTAGTATATAAATACTTTCACTTAGATCTTCTTTAATTTCTCTCAATAGTGTTTATATAGGTTTAGATGTTTTACCATCTAAGTAAACCTTAAGTTTATACCTTATACCTTAAGTTAAACCTTAAGTTTTATACTTAAGTATAAACCTTAAGTTTATACTTAAAACTTAAGGTTTATACTTAAGTACTTGATATAATGATGCTACTGTAAATTATGTCTTTTAAAATTTTATTTGCTAACTGTAGCCAACAAATGGAAATAAATTATCCAATGATCTTGCTAAATGCACTTATTAAATTGTAATAGTTTTTCTGTAGTTTGGTTTTATTATATGTACAATTGTCATTTGTGTAAGATACACTTTTAGGTCTTCTTTTATTAAATAAAATTATTCCTTTTGTAGATAAGCATTTTGGGAGAAGAATGATATGTGCAGGAAGTAAGTAGAACACATAAAATGTAATCTGTTTCCAGGTGCTTGGTTAGGACCATAGGGAAACATGGGTGGTGTGTGAGGAACAACACCAAGTTTTCAGAAATGTCTCCGTACGAAGCTGGATGAGAGGGGGTTTCATAGATCCCTTCCTCCCCCATGTAGGAAAATATTTGATTCAGTCTGGTTATAGAAGCTAACATTTCTAAGCATTCATTATGTGCCAGACATAATATGCTTTAACTTTTAAATCATTTCAATTTCAAAACAATCCAATGTGATATAAACAACTATTATTCCTATTTTATAGATGAGAAACATAGGCACAGAGAGGTTAAATAACTTTCCTAAAATTACACAGTAAGAATGAAAATGATACAAATTGAGATTCTGTTTCTAAAACTTGTGCTTTATCCTGTTACTCAATTTTTCAGTTGACTGTCTGGGTCAAAGCTTCTTCAGAAAGCTATTATATATCCCTGAGTTGACCCCAAGGAGGGTATATCCTATGAATGAGTAAATAAAATTCAATTTGCCACGTAATAGCTAAAGCCAAGGCCCAGTGGTTGTGTAGGACAAATTTCAATACTTGTCCTTGTATCGGCAGGCTACTTACTTTTCTGTTGGTGGTTGTTGGTATTATATGGACCAACACCATGCACATGACCTTCCATGTTGCATTAAGTACAAGACCCAATACCAGGAATCAGCAGCCAGTAGGTTTAGAGATACAGCTTCATGAATTTCCACCGCACCTTGTCTTAGAGAATGCATTCTCTAAGCATGACCAGATCTCTACATCAGATAGGGTGCTTTGTGCAATTCAGGAGCTACCAGTAGCTGTCTCCAAATTCACACATAAACCAACCATTCCTTACAGGCAGTGCTGACAGCTCAGAGCCGGGAGCCTGCTTCAGATTCTGTGTCTCCCTCTCTCTCTGCTCCTCCCCCACTCACACTCTGTCTCTCTCTCAAAAAATAAATAAACATTAAAAAAAAAAAGGCTGCTGTCTTGCTGATACTCACAGTTGGGTATACTGGAAAGGCTGCTCTATTTATAAGGGAAAGATTGATTAATTTTGTAAAAATTTCGGCCATTTTCTATAGGACTGATATTTCCCATATCCAACTGCTTTATGACAAGTGTTCCACATTTTAGCTACCAATATTCATAAATGAATAAAGCAAGGTACTAATAGCAAGCACAAGATGTTCAAATTCAATCTACTGAGAATTTTAAAACAGACAGTTCTTCTCAGAGATCATGAGACTAGTGATGAAGGCAATAGCCAGTGCACGGTCCGTGGGAACTTAGAGAAGAAAGTGAAAAATGAAATACCACTTTGCTTTTAAGAATATAGGTGGAATATACCTTACTGTAATGTGTTTATTTGCCAATGAATTGTCTAATTGCAAACTACATATAGACCATTCTACACAGATTTTTCAAAAGTGAACTCCAAAAAGTAAATGAGTTGAGAGAGCTAATGGCCAGGTGTCCTGGTTAAACATTTTGAAAAGATTAACCTAATCCATTGGCGTGCTCCAGTGATAAGAAAACAAATATAAATGATGGCTATAAGCCTTCTGTTATTACCTGAAAGATAAGCCAGTGCTAAAAGGGAAGTGTCATCAGGGGAAAATACCTATAAAATCACATAAGAGTAACTTCTTTGAGAGATAGCTGAAAGGTTGCCCCTCCCCTCCCTCTCCCCAACCCTCCCTTCCCCTCCCCTCCCTTTCAAAAAAAAAAAAAAGTGGAAAAAAGTGACTATACTATTTACCTAGAAATAGTCACTAAAGATAGAATACTAGCCTGGATTTAAAAGACAGGACTGCTTATAAGACACATTGCCTCCCCCTAAACTCTGGTCCTAGGGGAATACGGAACCCCTGTGAAGCATCAACAACCTGTCTGTGATTGAAATGACCACCTGTTTCCCCTGGACAGAGGCAATTAATCCCGAGTGAGAAGGGTCATGCTGTTCTGCAGATTACAGAAATAGAAATTTTGAGGGTGATATAAGAGTAAGAACTCTGATTTTAAGTTAGAAAGGAGGGGAATGGCATGTGAGTCTGGAAGGCATTTGAGTCCAGAAGAAGAATATCAGTTGTTTTTTGTTTTTTGTCTTTTTGTTTGTTTCTTTTCTCTTTTCTTTTTCTTTCTTTTTTTTTCTGCTTTGTATTTGCAATGTTCTTATATTAAGGCTGCAAGTGTGTTAGGAACCATACATGCATTTTCTCATTTAACGTCACTTTAACTAGGGGAGACCCACATTTTCAGTCCCATTTTACGAATCGGTAAACAAATGTTTTGTCACGTTAAGTCCCTTGACGGAGATGAACAATTTACTTAGTGAAGGAACCAGAATTCAAACCCATATCTCCTGGGCTACAAGTGTTGGACATTTTCTTTTGCAGCATATTAGTTGTAGAAACTTGAATGAGTCAATTAACTGACTCGGGCCTCAGTTTCCTCACTACAGGTGGATAGCAATACAGATCTTAGACGGTTTTTATAAGAAATATTTGGGGATGATCCACAGGAAGGACTCAGGACGGGGCCTGTCACAAAGCAGGGCTCAGGTGGAAAGGTTAGGTGGTGGAAAGGTTAGAGCAATGGAGAATAGTGACAGAAAATGATGAAGCCTGAGGCAGGTGCTTTGCCAAGAGATGGCGCCCCGTCACAGAGTGAGATGCAGAATAAAGAAATTTTGAAGAAGGAAAATAAAGACCTTTTAAAAATGCAGATGCACTTTAGAGAAAAATCTACATAGCTTATCATAATGAAGTCCATAGGCAAACAGAAGGCAAGATGAGGGAACTGAGCCGTCAGGAAAGCAGGGGCCAAAACAGAGAAGGGAAAGCATATTGGGCCTATGGATGGATAAATAAGTAAGTAAGTAAGTAAATAAATAAATAAATAAATAAATAAATAAATAAATAAATAAAGGTGGGGCCTCAGCTGGAGTTTTGTATCTTCTGTCCTCTGGCCCACAGGACCACATACAATAACTGCCTCATAACTGCCTCATTCCAGGCAGTCATCTTGAAAACGTATTTGGAATTGCTCACATGAGGAAGAGTATAAGAGAATATGGATGGAATAGTGGAAAGCCCACTTTGCTGCTGGGAGAGCAGTTCAAACGACTTCCCTAATGTGACTCAGTGCCATTGCTCAGAGTACATTATTAGAGCACGGATCCTATAGCAATGTTGTGAAACCAGATTATTTACAGCTACTATCCAGCACCACCTACTGGTAAACCAACAGAAAATAGAACTCAAGCTATGCACAGCTAACACTGAGCAAATTGGTTTTAAAAGGTCAGTTTGTCATAGGGAAATAGTGAAAGGAGACACTGTCCATCCATATAATAGAACATTGCATAGACCTCATGTAATAGGGAGCATATGTAGAAACGTGGGTTTTGGATGAGCAAGTAAAAATTAGATTACAATATTATAAACTAATATACAAATGTGTCTTCGGGGGATTTAGAAATGAGAGAAAGAGGAAATGATCAATTAAAAATTTTTGTCTTTCAAATTTGTTTTGTGCATTGACCCCAAACATCCTTCGAAAGTAATCTGTAATAGATTTGCAACTGTACCACAATATGTATTAAATAATTATTGGAGAGAAAAAGAAATATGAAAGTGGTCATATATTTTGGGATGCATTATTTTTTTCTCTTATTCTTTCCATAATCATATTTTTAAAAATCATGCCTCTGTTTAAATTAAAGGGCTAATATATGCACATGGTAAACAAAAAATCTAAACTGTGCAATAGGTATATAATGAAAAGTAAGCCTCTCTAAACTCCAGAATCAGTCCCTCTCTGAGAAATTGATCAGGTTTATGAGTTGTTATTTACTTTTCTAAAATTTATCTATGTGTATACAGCAAGTGTGTGGGGGAGGGTTGCTCACACGTGTGTGTGTGTGTGTGTGTGTGCACGTAGTGTACTTATGGGCAAATTTCTTATTTAGTTAACTTTAAAAAATGCATATTTCTTTTCCACTTTGGAAGATGAGGATTTAGCCTTCTTAAACTGGCCCCCTCCCCCAAATACACAAACCTATATTGTCTCTCCTACCCAGCCAGGAGAATTATTTCCTACTTGGCTTTCTGGATACTCAGTGTGTCCACGACTGATTGTGTAAATATCTGCAGATGAGGCACATTTGTGGTTCAGGAGTAGGTGGACATTATACTGTTTTATTTCCTGTGTCCATTTTGCTTTTCCTGGACTTAATAAAGGTCTTCTTTTAAACTTTGCTTGGGGTTTCTATGTACCCATCAGTAAATCATCCATAAAATCTAAGACCCCTGAAAATTTCTTCTCAGTATATTCAAACACAAGAGATTTTCTATCAGTTTCATTTCCTTTTCTTTTTTTTTTCAACGTTTATTTATTTTTGGGACAGAGAGAGACAGAGCATGAACGGGGGAGGGGCAGAGAGAGAGGGAGACACAGAATCAGAAACAGGCTCCAGGCTCTGAGCCATCAACCCAGAGCCCGACGCGGGGCTCGAACTCCCGGACCGCGAGATTGTGACCTGGCTGAAGTCGGACGCTTAACCGACTGCGCCACCCAGGCGCCCCCATTTCCTTTTCTTTTTAAGCAACCCCTGTAGCCCCACTCAAATTTGGGTGGGTGGCCCTTTGGGCCTGCTGCCCAGCTGTCATCCTGGAAATTTGTTTACCCTTTTCTGTGTTGTATCCCCAGGACTTTGTGTCTTATACTATCTTGGTTTGTGCCTTCATGTGGGAAATAAATTGCTTAGAACCTTCCTAAGAAAAGGTACTTGGGGTTTTTGTTTGTTTGGGGTGTGACAGCCTGGCTCAAAGAGAACTTCTAGGTTGACAATAATTTCCCGTTAAAACTTTGAAAGCATTATTTTCTTGTTTACCAGTTTCCAATGTAAATGTTTATTTTTGTTTGTTTCTATTTTGTTTGGAGAAATCTGACCCAGTTCTGACTCTTGAAGGGTGGTATTTATAACCTACGGTTTTGTGTATATAACATGTGGTGTTCTCTTCAAGTTGTTTAGGGTCATCTCTTTGTACCCAGCGTCTAGAAGTTTTATGATTATGTTTTGATGTAGTTTATTTTTCATTCATTTTAAAAAGAATATAGTGGATCTTTAAAAAATTATTTCTTCAGCAATTGTACTTTCTAAACTTTACCCTGTTTTTCTTTTCCCTCTCTCTCTCTCTCTCTTTCTAGAATTTATTTTGTTAGCAAATTCGACTTTCTGGGTTAACTTTTGAATTGTCTCCTCTGAAAGTTTCTATTTCTCTTTATTTAAATCTCTGGGGATTTGCTCAGTTTTGTTTTCCAAAACTTCTCAATTTTTTCTTTCCTTTGTCATATATTTTCTTTTTTTCTACAGCACTCTTGTTCTCCAAAAAAATGTTCCACCTTTTTTGTAACTGTCTTTTTGCAGGAAAATGGTAACTTCACTTATCTCTTGGAGCCTAAGAGAGTTTCCCCATCCTCCCCTAATTCCATTCAGCCTTCCACACTGTTTCTATTTTCCAAGTCTTTCTCTCTCTCTCTCTCTCTCTCTCTCTCTCTCTTTTTCTACTTGTTGACTTTGATCTTTGTTATCTTAAGGATTTCTTCAAAGGTCTCATGATGCATGACTCTATTAATAGCACACAGGGACAAGAGAGAGAAAAGAGATAGAGACAGAGACAGAGAAGGAGGTTGGGAAGAGATGTGTTTTTAGTGACTTTTGTCAGTATGTGTAGGATTGTTTAGGATTGTTTTCTGTTAGGACTGTTTTCCCAAAGAAAAATCCTCTACTATTCTTCCCAGTGAATATAAGCTGCTTTAGGATTCTGGGGCCAAGCAGAAGAGGACTGGAGATCCCGTTATTCAATATTCATGATTCAGACTCTTATCTCTACCTCCACCCTGTGCTGTATCTGGTGTCTCTAAACCCAGACTCCCTCTTTTCCACTCCTTAGTAAGTAAGCTGACCGTCCCATCATTGTAGGGGTCTAGCTGCTCTTTCTGTAGAGTTGATTTACTTGAATTCCTCAGTGAATATTGACTGAAAGCTCCCTAAGTGCCAGACACCGTCTTATGTAACGTGGAAATGTGTGTCTGCGAGACAAATAAAATCCCCTGCCCTGGTGTGGGGCTCTCATTCCCAGCCAAACCCTCACTTCCAGAACTCACTGATGTCTCTAAGTTCTACACGTCAGTGTTCTGTAGTGTGAACTGGCTTGCTTCTTGTTTAGCTCTGTGCATACTCGGTTTTTATTTTCTGTTCAGTCTGTTCAGTAAGGAACCAGTTGTCCTTTTGTTTTCCACTTCCAAAACCGGGTAGCTTTCAGCACCTCTTCAGTTCTTTTCGTATTTGGGGATTGATTTTACACCTTTTTGGTCATTTCATGGGAGTTGGGGAGGACAGAGAGGTAAACACGTCTGTCAACTTACCACGTTTGCTACATGAGGTTCTGAGTAATTTGGCCCAATGAGCTCAGCACCTGAGTGTCTGCCAGCCTGCGATGCACTTGGGTGTTGGACAGTCCAAAAGTCTCAACACAGCTGGGAATCTGGACTCTTCTCTACTAGGAGTCACTTCTATTACAAGCTGACCCTGCCTGAAAAGGTCTTGAGCCACCAGAATATGCATCCAGTCCGTGCTCCTATTCTTGCAATCACTGTGTCTTCTGACAGAACTGGTCTTCCTTCTCCGGCCAGGCCACAAAGGGCCCACATTTCTGAGGATGTGTTGATTCTCAGAACAATGCCTACCCCTCAACCCTACCCCATCATCTATTGCCTGAAACTGAGAGAATCTGTACAGCTTCAATATTTTTTTAAGCTAAGCCTCCTCATATTTTCCCCTTCTGGATCTTTGGAAGCTGCAAAAGGAGGCAGCATATAAGTTTGTTTTTATCACTATTCTGTGCATCTGTGTTTTGCGGGGAGGAAGGAGCCACTCGAGCAGAAGAGGAAGGGTCTTGTTTCGTCTCACCTGGAACAAGAATATTCCTCTTGCACACTTTCCCAATTTTCCAAGTAAAAGAATGCACATGTCATACCACCCTTCAGAAGCTCTTCACGGTGGCAGACTGTGGATCTGTGGAACGTGGACTCCACTCTGCCATGGGTGACAGGCCTTAGCCCAGTGTCAGTGTTGTTCCAAGAGATCAAAACTGCACATTCTTATGTGAAATCTTTACTCTCAGAGTTTTTGCTAATGGCTTCTCATATCCTCAAGAAACTTTGAATCCCCATACTTTTTAAAACAGAGCCTGGTTCCAGAAATTACACGTAGTGAGATCTCCTAGGATTTCAACCTTTGGGTGCTATTTTTTATTTGAGCACTAAACCTGGAAAATGCTTTTTAGACCGTTTTAAAGGGATTTAGAGGAAGGGAGAAGGAAATAGTCATGTAAGCTAGTGAGCTAATAAGCTGGTTTGTGAATTCCATACCTGTGGTTGGAAAGGAATGAAGAAACCTAGTGCTTCTGAACTCTTGTTTCTAAAAATAGCTATTTTGTTTGCGTAAGAATCTGACACACCTGAAAGAAAATATTTCACAGGGACTAAAGAAAATCTCAGAGGACTTTCAAACTATGAAAATTAATTATGCAAAAACTAATATTAGAACAGTGAACATTGTCAAAGTGTAATATTACCTGTAATAACCTTCTGGCATATATTTATATTCCTTCTAAAATGCTTTGTAAATTGACTACCCTTTTAGATATTGTTTCAGGAAGTAAGAAACTCTCCTCTATACTTATTCGAAAACTTTCATATCACCTACAACACACTTAGTACTTACAAAATATTTATGGATATTGTTTAAGTTAACTTTTTAGCTATTTTCACCCAAGGTAAATACATCTGCTCTGAAAAGCACATGAAAACAAACAAATTGGTTAATCATTTATTTAAAGTGTGTTTGTTGAATCCCAAACCATGTGTCAGCTATTCCGATAAGCTTTAGGAGTGTAGGAATAAATTAGAGGGATGTGACAATGTATTCACCAGGTTACAATAGAGTGGCAAAGGCATATTATTAAACAAACACAAAATATGGGATCAATACCATAGCGGCAGAATTGTAAAGAGTGTAGATGGCATTATAGCAAGGGGTTCTATCCTATTATGGAGGTGGAGAAGGAGTCTCAGATAAGGCTGCTACTTGAATGGCAAATAGGAGGAGCTTTCTAGAAAAAGAAGAGAAACTGGTTTTCCAATAAGAGAGACTATTATGTGTAAATACCTAGAAATAAGAGAGGAAAAAGTGTTAGTGAAAGTAGAACAAAGAAATGTGTGAGATGAAGGGTGGTGAGAATTAAGGTAGCATGTAGGCAGAAATCAGATTATTCAGGGACTTTAAAGGCATATTAGAGGTATAGATTTCATGACAAAGATAATAAGGTGCCATTTAATAATTTTTAGGATGGTAATGTGATTAGATTTGGACTTAACACAGATCATTTTGGCTGCATGTGAAAAGTAGATTGAAAGGAGGGGCGCCTGGGTGGCTCAGTCGGTTGAGTGTCCGACTTCAGCTCAGGTCATGATCTCATAGTCTGTGAGTTCGAGCCCCGCGTCGGGCTCTGTGCTGACAGCTCAGAGCCTGGAGCCTGCTTCGGAATTTGTGTCTCCCTGTCTCTCTGCCCTTCCCCCACTCATGCTCTGTCTCTCTGTCAAAAATAAATAAACATTGAAAAAAAAAAGTGGGTTGAAAGGAAACAAAATATTAGAGGCAGGATTTCTTGTTTCAGTCTTGTCAGAGTAGCTGGCATTAGACTTGTCACCTAAACAGCTATGAAATGAGAACAATTTGCAAAGCAAATATGTTTAGGCAATGGACACCAGTCAGTGTGAGGTTGAGCTCCTTGAGGGGAAAAAAAAAAGGCGCATAGAATTAGCTTTTTATTCTCCCTGGCTTTCTGCCCAGCTGATGTCTTTCTGCATGAAAGCAGAAAGGGGAATTCTCAGGGAGTAGAGTAAAACAGACTTTGTGGTTTGGAGACTGTTAATGTGACTGGAATTTGTGGGGCAGTTGACAAGATGGAGGTAGACATAGAGAAAGAGCCCTGAAATTCTGCAAGGGGTTCTTCTTTGGTCCTTGGGTTGCAAGGTGAAATTTCTCAGGAAACAATAACACCATGCAACTGCTGATGAGAGGTTGACAACTCGGTGGAAATCTCTGATCATGCAGAGCATAAAATGCTGAGAAGATGTTGGAATTCCAACCCAACTGGAGTCTAGATATCTTAATAATTAAGCCAAGCGTTCAGTTGGTACCTTCAAATAATAAAGCTCACACTCTTTAAAAGTAAAAATCACACTCTAGGTCTACTTTATACTTATTTTAATAACTTCTTTGCCCTAGAACTAAGGACAAAATTGAAATAAACAGACTCTTAACAAGGAAAAAACAAAACAAATGCCCCCAAAATCACAAGTTTGAAACAGGAGAAAATGGTCCATGTGTAATTTAATTGCCTCAAAATCAAGATAATAACATAATTAATAGTCTTCACAATATACCATCTACAGTGTCCATCATGATAATAGAAAGTCAAACAAATAAAAAAGAAAAACAGGAGAGCAACACCCCTTACAACTTCTGAAAGGTAAAAACTTATAGAAGCAGGCCTACAGATGAACCAAATATTGGGATTATTAGAAAATGATATTAAAATACTTAATTGCAATATGTTAAAGAATCTAGAGATGAACAAGTAAACAATTGGTGGAAGAGGGTATTTCATCAGGAAAAGAATGTGACTGTTTTTAATTTTTTTTAATGTTTATTTATTTTTGAGACAGAGACAGAGTGAGAGAGAGAGAGAGAGCAAGCAGGGAAGAGGCAGAGAGAGGGAGAAACAGAATCCAAAGCAAGCTCCAAGCTCTGAGCTGTCAGCACAGAGCCCGATGTGGGGCTCAAACCCATGAGCCGTGAGATTATGACCTGAGCCGAAGCCGGACGCCTGACAAACCTGAGCCATATGGGTGCCCCAAGAATGTGGCTTTAAAAAAAAATTTTTTTTAAATGTTTATTCAGTTTTGAGAGAGAGACAGACAGGGCGTGAACAAGGGAGGGGCAGAGAGAGAGGGAGACACAGAACTCAAAGCAGGCTCCAGGCTCTGGGCTGTCAGCACAGAGCCCGATGCAAGGGTTGAACTCATAAACTGTGAGATCATGACCTGAGTCGAAGTTGGACACTTAACCAAATGAGCCACCCAGGCACCCCAAGAATGTGACTTTTAAAAAGAAGTTTCTCCAAATATTTAAGAAAGAAAATGCCAGTCTTACACAATATATTTCAAAAAACAGAGGAAGTGAAAACCTAACCAACTTTATAGTAACCTTGACAAAAACACTAAAAGAAAATTACAAACCAATATTCTTCATTCCAAAAATCATTAATAAATATTAGCAACATTGACATTCATAAACCCGTCATCATAATTTACCACAATAACATAATAAAGAGGAAACCATGATCATCACAATATATTAAGGAAGAGTAGCTTAATTAAGATTTAAAACTGATTAAAGATAGAAATGATTTTAGCAAAATAGGAATAGAAAGGAACTTTCTTAAGTTGAAAAAGAACATTTATAGAATGAAATATGACATTTAATGGTGAAATAGTAAAATGTTTCCCTCTAAGGGAAGAAGAGTACTCTCTCAACACCATTTTGTCTTGCAGGTCCTAGCTAGTACAGTTAGGGGAAAAGGAGAGAAAAGAAAAGGTGGGAAAAGAGAAGGAAAGAAAGATAAGGAATAAATAAACAAAAGGCATAACAAAATTATATTTATTTTTAGAATGGCATAATTGTATCAAAAATGCAAAGCAAAGACATCTATAAAGAAATTGCTAAAAATAAAAAATTAATTGAACAAGACGGCTGGATTAGTCAATATACAAACATGAATGGAAGTTCTGTAGAGTAGCAAAAAAGCTACTAGAAAACAAAATTTTATGATTATTTATAATAGTTTCAAACATCAGAAATGTAGGAGTAAATTCAACACACATGTAAAAACTCCACACTGAAAACTACACAATATTGGTGACAACACTTGAAGTCCAAAACAAATGGAAAAATATGCTAATGGATGGGTTGGAAAACTTAATTTTTAGGATTTTATTTCTCTTAAATTAACCCAAACTTTTTTTTTTTTCAACGTTTATTTTTGGGACAGAGAGAGACAGAGCATGAACGGGGGAGGGGCAGAGAGAGAGGGAGACACAGAATCGGAAGCAGGCTCCAGGCTCTGAGCCATCAGCC
This sequence comes from Lynx rufus, assembly GCF_022079265.1. NCBI lineage: Eukaryota > Metazoa > Chordata > Mammalia > Carnivora > Felidae > Lynx > Lynx rufus. The sequence continues at coordinate 76,233,931 of NW_025814896.1, read as the reverse complement.
CAGAGCCTGACGCAGGGCTCGAACTCACGGACCGCGAGATCGTGACCTGGCTGAAGTCGGACGCTTAACCGACTGCGCCACCCAGGCGCCCCTAATCCAAACTTTCAATGCAATTCCAATAAAAATTTAGCAAACTTTTCTATAGAAATTGATACATAGATTCCAAAGTTTATGTGAGAATGAAATCCACATTATGTATCTCTTGACTGGTCAAACCATTCTTGAAGAAGAAATACAAATTTGGAGGATTTTTCTATGAGATTTCAATACATATTGTAACACTAGAGTGATTAAGACAGAATCACATTTTATTAGGATTAAAAAATACCAGTGGCACATAATAGAAATTCTAAGTCTAGATTTACGCATATGCAGCCAGTTGGTTTTTGTCAAAGGACTAAAACAAATTCAATCTGAGAAAGGAGATTCTTTTAAGGAAATAGTGCTGGAAAAAGTAGAAAATCATATGAAAAAATAAACATTGATCTTTTCCTCACACACATAAATAGTAATTGAAGTTGGTTCATATACCTAAATATAAAACTTAAATTCATACATCTAGAAGAAAATATAAGACAATATGTTTTACAAGTGTAGGGTTGGGCAATGATTTCCTTGACTCAAGAAGCACTAAATAGAAAAAAAAATGATAAAATGGATTTCATTAAAATTGAAAAGTTTGCTTATCAAAAAAAGGATTTAAAAAGTGAAAATCAAGCCACAGAGTAGGAGAAAATATTCTCAAAACATATATCTGACAAAGGACTATATGAAGAATACCTACAGCCTAAGAAGGAAAGGGAAAATAATACAATTAAAACATGGAAAAAAGGGTTGAACTGATATTTCTCCAAATTTTATATAGTATGCACAGAGCATATGATCTGGCTGCTACTGAATTACGGGGAAAAAAAGCCACAATGTGATGTGAGTACACCATCACTAGAACAGCTTAAATGAAAAGTAGTAAAATATTAAATATTGGTGAGGACACGGAGCAACTAGAATACATGTGTATTGGTGATATAATATAATACATATAATATATATATTATATATATTATATATATATATCATATATAATATATATTATTATACATATAATATATATTATATATATAATATAAATAATATAATGACTAGGAAAATATTTAAAATTAAATTACTTATAAAATTAAATATCTTCCCAAGTACACTCAGCATTTCCTCCTCTTGGTGTGGGACTTAAAAAAAAAATGAATGTATAACACCTCTAATCATAAGACTCAAACACCAGAAATATCGATATGAGAAAGAATATGAGAAAGAATAAACTGTTATATTTTCATGCAATGGAATACTATTCAGTAATAAAAAGAACAAACTACCAATATAGGTAATAATGTTGATAATTCTCACAAGCCTTATTTGAACAAAAGAAGCCAGGTACAAAAGAGTACATATTCTGTAATTTCTTTTATGTAAACGTCAAGCATAGCCAACTGTCCTAAGAAATAAGAACGGTGTTTGTCTGGATTATAGGACAGTGAAATGACTAGAATAGGGCATAAGAAATATTGTGGGGTGAAGAAGGTGTTCTTTAACATGCTTTGACTTCTGTGGTATCAACTAGACACATGTGACCACTGAGCACTAAAAATGTGGCTAATCCAAATTGAGATGCACTGTAAGTGGAAGATATATATTAGATTTCAACCACTTTGTATAAAAAAATAATACAAAAGATCCCAATATGTTTTAATTGATTACATGTTGAAAAGACAACATTTGGGATAAATTGTGTTAAAGAAAATGTTATTACAATTAATTTCACCTGTTTCCTTTTTTACTATGTCTACTAGATAATTTTTAAATTACCTATGTGGTTTGTGTTACATTTCTATTTGACACACTGTTTTATGACATCTGGAGGCTATATGTATCTTTACATTTATCAAGATGCATGGAGATATGTACTCAATATTTGTATATTTCACTGCAAGTGAATGACAGGTTAATAAAATACTCAGTATTTAAAAAAAAGCGGTGGGGGCGGGGAGTTGGTTAGCAGGACACTGCTGAAATCCAGGTGAAAGAGGATGGTGGCCTGCATCATTGTGAAGGGAATGGGAGTTGGAAAATTCATGGAGATTTAAGAGTTATTCAGAAAGTGGGGCACCTGGGTGGCTCAGTCGGTTAAGTGTCAGACTTCAGCTCAGGTCATGATCTCATAATTGGTGAGTTCCAGCCCCATGTTGGGCTCTGCACAGGTGGTGTGGAGCCTCCTTGGTATTCTTTCTTTCCCCTTCCCCACTTTCTCTCTCTCTCTCTCTCTCTCTCTCACTCTCTCTCTCTCTCTCAAAATAAATAAATAATAAAGAAAATTTTTTAAAAATTAAAAAGAAATATTCAGAAACTAGTATTGATAGGAATTTATGATTAATTTGATGATAGTGTTTAAGATGGCACATTCAGGGATTATTCTTTCAACGTTTATTTATTTTTGCGACAGAGAGAGACAGAGCATGAACGGGGGAGGGGCAGAGAGAGAGGGAGACACAGAATCGGAAACAGGCTCCAGGCTCTGAGCCATCAGCCCAGAGCCCGACGCGGGGCTCCAACTCACGGACCGCGAGATCGTGACCTGGCTGAAGTCGGACGCTTAACCGACTGCGCCACCCAGGCGCCCCTGGGGATTATTCTTATAACCAAACAAAGTAGATGCAAATGAAACGTTTCATTAGAACCAATGAGGAGTTTCCAAAACCGGGTCTCACATGAGAGACTGCTGATCACTCCTTCCAGCGTAGGAAATGTACCAACCATTGCTCTGCTCTGTACAGACGTCAGAAAGTTACCAAATGGGAGACTCAAGATGAGTTTAGAGGAAGCTTCAAGCAGAAGGAAGGAGGTGGAGGAAAGTGGGCAGATGCTGTAGGACAGGACATCCTTTTATACCCCAGCTTACACATGTGCTTCTGTTTGTGTGAACTAAGGTCCATGACATGTGTGCCCATTTGTGGTAGCCCATTGACTAGGAATGGGATGCTGGCCTTTTAGCAAGGCTTCTGACATTTGTTAAGCCTTCATTGCTCCCTCCACCAAATGTAAAACAAACAAACAAACAAACAAACAAACAAACAAACAAACACACAGCAGGCACATCCTCTTTCTCATCTCAGTTTCTGCCCTAACTTGTCTTACTTGATGAAAGAAAGGATGATGTCCTGTTCTTGTACAAAGAGGACTCACACCACTGACCAACTAACAAGTGGGAAGTGAGAAGGGAAGGGACTTGGGACCCCTTGCAGAAAATGCAACCATGTAAGCATGCTCTTTCTTGAAACTTAGGCTCTTCAAATCAGTTTGCTCTGAGTCGTATGGGCAAAGGTGAGGACCTGCCTCATTTGTAAATGATTCTTGTGCTTTTAGTGATTAAAAAAACAAAAACAAAAACAGAATACAAAACCCTCATCATTACAACCTGTAACCTGTAACCTCCATTACAACCTTTAAGGTTTTAATGGATTCTTCAAAGTTTTAGATATAAAATAAGAATGTACTATAACATTTCTAGAAGGATTAACTTTAAAATAGATTTGTCATTAAAAAGCACATTCTTGCTGATTAGGTTTTATTTTTCAGGATTACCTAAGTGAGAAAACTCATCATTTTAGGATATAGTGAGTCTTTGTTCAAGCCAACCAAACTTATTTTTAGCATGGAAGAGGACAGAAACTAATGACAAGCATCACTGAATATTGAAGATGCACAGAAACTGAAAATCTTCATGCATAGGAAATAAAAGTCTTCACAATAAAGTAAATAATATAAGACATCTTATACAAAGAAAACCACTTGTGAATTATAATGATGATTCCTGACATGTAAAATAAGTGCTTGTATGCATAACCAGATCTTAGCTAACTATGAGTCATGAGGAGACATTATAATAAGAAAATTCCTATATAGTTGGCAAGCTTTTGTTAGCCGCTGTATCAATCATTGTGACAATCCCTTTCACCAGCCAGATTCTTCTTATTTCTATCCCCTTCATTATTCCTGGTGGAGAGTCTAATGAGCAGTGAAATGTCCAAAATGTAGGAAGCAGGAAGAAGTGAAAGTCCTTAATAAGTCAGCATGGGAAAGTTAGTTCCCCCTAATGTTTCCTGAAACAAACCAATTATAGAAAGGGTACAATTTTTATCGCAAAAGCTTATAAGGATTCGCTACAATTTAATTTACAACTCTTTCTAGAAGTGCCCTTAGGTAAATAAAAATCATTTAGCCTCCTAAACTAAATTTACCTTAAGTAAAATTACCAGTTAATTTTTTTTAAGAAGAATGACAAATATCATCTGCATTGTTACCACTCTCATGGGGGATCTGGATAACTTAAAAAATAAACGAACAAAGAAAACCAAACAACCGGAGGATTAAAATTTTATCTGGGCACAGGAACCATCTCTGGAGATTTAATGATAAACCCCTTGCTTTGAGATTCAGACAATGTCACAGTTCTGATGCAGATGTAGAAGCTCTCATTGAGACTTAAAAGCCCCAAATAGAATAACAGCATATATTTTCTCCCCAGCTGAGTTCCCCTTCCATATCCATGACAATTCATATAATAAGATGGGGCAGGAAGGGACATTCTTTACACTATCTTTTTTCCAGGGATTGTCTTCCATTTCATAGGTCATGGTAAGAAACTCAGTGTCCCTATATCATACATTCCAAGTCCGAAAGTATGTCCTATATATATCAGGCAGGTGGTACAATAACCCTAGCATCTTTTCAGTAAGTACATCTGTTTGCAGACCCTGTCACAGGTCCCAGCTAAATTGTTTCCAGCCTTCAAGGGGAATGTTCTAAGGAAAAACAAAAGTATAAAAGACAGCAAAGTCATTATACAAATGTAAGGTCATTCAAAGTTTTCCTGCAGGCAGAGATAAGGTATGAAAATGAGAGAAGGAAGACATTTAAACTTTACTAGGACATGTCACATTATTTCAAATATTTTTTTTAACGTTTATTTATTTTTGAGACAGAGAGAGACAGAGAATGAACAGGGAGGGGCAGAGAGAGAGGGAGGCACAGAATCTGAAGCAGGCTCCAGGCTCTGAGCTGTCAGCACAGAGCCCGACGTGGGGCTAGAACTCACGGACCGCAAGATCATGACCTGAGCCGAAGTTGGCCGCTTAACCGACTGAGCCACCCAGGCGCCCCTCAAATATTTTTAATGCTAATGGTAATTATTAATGTGTTCCTATATTCACACACAACGTTCAGCATACATCTTTTGCCAAACCAAAAAGCTTTCCATTTTGTGCTCTGTACTTATATTTTTCTTTCTTCTGAATAATTCCAGACATTTAGGCAGCTGTCTCTAACCTAAATTAGTATACAAACATTCTTCTTGGCTGTTTCAATGACTTAATATATGGTCAAATAACTGGATTAAGAGTACCAGAGACTTTTCTAAAAATGCCTCCCCACTCCTCTCGTATCCTTATTTGGGCAAAAAAATTATCTAACTTCTAAATATTTGGTAACGTGATTTTGTGGAGCGGATTTGATTCCCAACCAATAAAATTAGAAAAATAAACAGAAGTTCAGAGAAATCTAAAAAGACATGGTGTATGTCTTAGCAAATTTAAAAGAACAGAACTCATACAAAGTATGTTCTTAAATTATAATTGAGTTAAACTAGAAATCACAGCTAGAAAATCCCAAAATATTTGGAGTTTAAAAAACATACTTCTAAATAACACATGGCTCAAAGAATTCTCAGGAGAAATTTTAAAATATTTTGAACTAAATGAAAATACAACTTATTAAAATTTATGAGATAAAGTACAAACAGTAGAGAGAAATTTATAGCATTAAATGCATGCATTGGAAAAAAAGAAAAATCTAATGTAAATAATTTAAGCTTCAACCTTAAGAATTAGAAAAGAAGAGCAAATTCACCAAAGTAAATAGAAGAAAAAATAATAAAAATTAGCAGAAATCAATAAAATTGGAAATGAGAATAGAGAAAACCAATGAAAGCAAAGACTGATTAAAAAAAAAAAAGACCAATAAAATCGACAAATTTCTAGCTAGCTAAGAAAAAAAGTGAAAAACCATAAATCATAAATGTCAGAAATTAAAAAAGAGGCGATCATTACTGAGCCTATGGACAGAAAAAATAATAAAGGAATATAATGAAGAATATTAGATGAAATAGACGAATTCATTGAGAGATAAAATTTACCAAAACTCACACAAGGAGAAATAGATAATTTGGATAAGCATTTATCTATTAAAGAAATTGAATCAACAATTAATCTTCCCAAACAGAAATTACCAGGCTAAGATGGCTTCGGCTTCACTGGTAAATTCTACCAGGTATTTGAACAAGAGATGTCTCCATTCTCCCAGAAAATAGAAGCAGAGGAAATACTTTCCAAGTCATCCTATGAGGTCAGCATTACACAAATATGAAAACCAGAAAAAAATATTACAAGAAAAGTACAGACCATTATCTGTCATGAACATAGATGCAAAAATCCTCAACAAAATATTAGTAAATCAAATCCAAACAATGTATTAAAAAATTATACACCATTACAAAGAGAGATGTATTCCAGGTATGCAAGGCTAGATCAACATTCAAACATCAATTAATACAATCCATCATTTCAAGAAGCTAAAGAAGAAAAATCATGTGATTTATATCAATAGATTCAGAAAAAAGCATTTACAAAATCCAGCACCCATTCATGATAAAAACCCTTAGCCGACCAGGAAGAGAATGGTACTTTTCAGTTTAATAAAGAACATATATAGGGGCGCCTGGGTGGCTCAGTCGGTTAAGCATCTGACTTCAGCTCGGGTCTTGATCTCACAGTTCATGGGTTCAAGTCCCTCCTCAGGGTCTGTGCTGACAGCTCAGAGCCTGGAGCCTGCTTTGGATTCTGTGTCTCTCTCTCTTTCTCTTTGTCCCTTCCCTGCTCATTCTCTGTCTCTCTTTGTCTCAAAAATAAACACTAAGAAAATAAAAATAAAAAAAGAACATATACAAAAACCCTATAGCTGACATCATACTTAAATGGTGAAAAACTAGATGTTTTCTCCCTAGGAATGGCAATAAGACAAGAATGTTCCTGCTTTACTCCTATTCAACATTGTACTGCAAGTCCTAACTAATGCAGTAAGACAAAAAAAAAAAAAAAAAAGCAAATAAAATGTATACATATTGGGAAAGAAGAAATGAAATTATCTCTGTTTGTAGATATGCCTGTCTATGTAGAAAATGCCAAAGAATCAACAAAAAACTGGAACTAATAAGGAAATATATCAAGGTTGCAACACACAAGGTTAATATGGAAAAGTCAATTGCTTTCCTATATGCCAGCAGTGAATTATAACTTGAAATAAAAAGACAATACCATTAACACAGCACAAACAAATAAATTACTTACTACAAATAAATCTAACAAAATAGGTATACGGTCTATGAGAAAAATTATAAAACTCTGATGAAAGAAATCAGAGATCTAACTTAATAGACCTAAGTATAATATGCAAAACTATACATCCCCTAGAAGATAACAGGTGAAATCTAAGTGACCTAAGTGGATTTGATGATTTTTAAGATATAATACCAAAAGCATCATCCAAGAAAAAAAATGATACGTTCATTAAAGTTAAAAATTTCTGCTCTGCTAAAGACATTATTAAGGGAATGAAAAGACTGACCACAGACTGAGAGGAAGTATTTTCCAAATACATATTTGATAAAGGACTTGTGCCCAAAATATATAAGGAACTCTTGAATCTCAACAGTAACCAAAGTAAATTATGGACAACTCATCTAAGAAGACAGACATATGGCAGATAAGGATATGAAAAGATAGCCAATGTGTGACATGAGGGGACTGCGAGTTAAAGCATCTATGCCATACCACTACACACCTGTTACAGAGCTAGCATCCAAAACACTGGCAGCACCAGATGCTGATGGGGTATGGAACATCAGGCACTCTTGTTCATTGCTGGTGGGAATGCAAAATGGTACATCCACTGTGGACAGTTTTCAGTTTCTTACAAAGTTCATTGTCAGTTTCTTCCCAAATATTTGAAATGAGTTGAAAATGTATGTCCGCACAAAAATCTGCACATATTTATAACAGCTTCATTCATAAGTGTCAAAAATTGGCAACAGCCAGGTTGTCTTTCAATAGTTGAATGGGTAAACAAGTTGTGGTACATCTATACAATGGAGTGTTTTTCAGAAATGAAAGAAATGAGCTATCCGGCGATGAAATTAAATCGAAGCTTAAGTTCATACTGTTAAATGAAAGAAACCAGGCTAAAGGTGCATAATGTGTGATTCCAACTATGTGACATGTTGGAAAAAACAAAACTATGGAGAGAGTAAAAAGATCAGTGGTTGCCAGAATTTTGAGGGGAGGAAGGGATGAGCAGGGGGAGTATGGCAGATTTTTAGGGCAGTGAAAGTACTCTGTATGATAATATAATGGTGGATACATGACATTATGCCTGTGTCAAACCCATAGAAATATACAACGCTAAGAATGAACCCTAATGTGAAATACAGAAATTAGTTAATAATGTGTCAGTGTTGGTTCACCAATGGTAACAAACATGCCACACTAATGCAACATATTAACAGGAGGAGAAACAATGTATGGATGGGAGGTGGAAGAGGAGAAATATGGGAACTCTGTATTTTCTTTGCAGTTTTTCTGTAAATCTAAAAGTAGTCTAAAAAATAAAGTCTGCTGGAGGGCACCTGGGTGGCTCAGTTAGCTGAGCATCTGACTTCGGCTGAGGTCATGATCTCCAGGTTCATGAGTTCCAGCCCCGTGTCAGGCTCTGTGCTGACAGCCCAGAGCCTGGAGCCTGCTTTGAGTTCTGTGTCTCCCTCTTGCTCTGCCCCTCCCCTGTTCACGCTCTGTCTCTTTGTCTCTGTCTCTGTCTCTCTCTCCAAAATAAATAAGCATTAAAAAAATAATAAACTCTGTTGTTTTTTTTTTTAATGTGGTAATTGGCCTAACATTACTCAGCACTCAGGAAGTGTTTGTTCTTGTGATAATATGGTTGTTTTTAGCATAAACATGCAGAGGTGCCTGAGTGGCTCAGTCACTAAAGTCTCCAACTGTTGATTTTGGCTCAGTCATGATCTCACAGTTGGTGAGATCTAGCTCCACTTGGGCTCTAAGCTTACAGCATGGAGCCTGCTTGGGATTTTCTCTCTCCCTCTTTCTGTGTCCCTCACCTGCACTCTCTCTCTCTCTCTCTCTCTCTCTCCCCCAAAATAAATAAACATTTAAAAAACCAAACATGCAAAATTAATATATTCAAATGATGAATGTCATTATGTAGCTGTCTTTTGAAGTAGTACACCACAATGTGTCCTTTGCTCTAAGATTTTTCACAGAAGGGGAGGTGGTAAAATTTTGCAAGAAGGTGAGGTGAATCTGTTTCATTGTCCTAAATCCATTGTCCACCTGTCCCCACATTGCCCTGAAGGCTGTTGTGAGAATCACATTAGCAGACCCTTTTGCCCAGTAATGTGCTCTGACTCATGGCTGTGTCCAGCTAAGGGTGAGCAATGGCAGGGACCAGAGGAAAGATAGAGATTGAGACTGGGTTTATGTTCCTTTTCTTTCCTGTGAGGTCATCTTTGTCGGGCTGGGTCCCTTGAAGTGTCCCATCAGCTAGACGACACTACTTTCTGTACCTCTTTGTCTCTGTTTGTCTCCAGGTTCCAGTCACTGCTCCATCCCCCTACTGTTTCAGGCTAAAAAGCAAGATGTTTCCCTGTTCTACCTAGCACCATTGCCTATAGTTTCCATGCTGTCAAAACGTTACAAGTTGTCTTTTTAAGCAATCACCATAGTACTCAAGTTGAATGTGCTGTCATTTTCCTGCTAGCCACATCCTTTCTGATATAGGATTAATAAAGGAAATTGTCAGCATAGGCCTTAAGATGAATATTAAGTAATTTAAAAATGTTCACCAAAGTATTAGGTGAATAACCCCTTTGTCTCCAACAATATTGTGAATTTATTAGCATTTGGTAACTTACCCCATGCTTCTTTCCTAAGATATTATTCATATAATGCCGTATTTGTTGTGCTGCTCAATAAATACAAGTGAATTTAATATCCTTTGTCTAATCCAAAGAAACTAATATACTTTTATTAATTTCTTCTTTTTTAAAAATGTTCATTTATTTATTTTGAGAGAGAGAGCGCACATGAGGGCAGGCGTGCGTGAGTGGGGAAGGGACAGAGAGAAAGGGAAAGAGAGAGAATCCTAAGCAGGCCCCATGCTCAGCACTGAGCCCAACACACAGGGCTTGATCTCACGACTGTGAGATCATGACCTGAGCCAAAATCAAGAGTAGGACGCTTAACTGGCTGAGCCACCCAGGCACCCCCAAAATGGAAATTTTCTGTACTTAAGAAGAAATTAGGCAAATGAAAAATATGCCTCGTGTGTGTGTGTGTGTGTGTGTGTGTGTGTGTGTGTGTGTATGTGTGTGTGTGTGTGTGTAGGAACTGGCCAGACAAGGAGCAAGGAATCTTGCTTAATGGAAAGAATAGCAATTTTAACAAATCAGTTATTAATATTGCTATTTTCTATTTATTTCTACTTAATATTGGTATTTCTGTTATAGAGTTTAACTCTTGTGACAACAAAGTAACTTCCTTAAAAGGGGTAGACTACATTACTCATTTTCTAACAGCCAAATCATCCAATATTGTATGTGTTGGCCCATAGAAATAATATAAATCTATCTATCTATGCCAAACTTTTTTTAATTTTAGTGATTTCCTGTCCCTTAATTTTATAACAGAATTTAGACTTTTCTCTAGAATTCTGTCATAGCAATTTGAAAGCCTTATCAAGAGTTTATTTGATTCAGATAATCATTTGACCTTACTTTGGAAAAGTAAACCAACGTAACTACTCTTATGACTATGTCATTATAGTAATATTTTAAATTGGTACAGTGCTTTGCCATTTTCAAAATGCTTTCACACACATTATTTTGTTTATTCTTACATTGGTTTACAGAGAGCTTGAATTTTTTTTTTTGTATTACAGATGGGAAATAAAATCCCATGAATTTTCCAAGATAAACTAAATGAATTTTCCAAGAACAAATAGTTCCCTAGGGAGAAACAGAATTTGGATAAAAATCTGAATCTTCTAATCTTAATTCTAGTGCTCGTTTCAGTCAATCTTGTTTAAAAAATAGCGGCAATATTAAATAATTCAAAATAAAATGCTTTCTAAAATCTAAAACTTCCCAATTAAAACTAAACAAACACACAAGTGAGAAATTTTAAGAATCTGTGTTCATGTTGTGCTAGTTTGTTATATATGCTGACAGAAGGAGGGCACAGAATATTTACCTCAAGGATACAAGCCGAATGACCTTCGGTGAGGCATTTAACCCCTCTGTATCTCAGACACTGCCTCTACTAACCAACAAGGGTAATTTCTTAGAGTAGGGTTTGCCTAAAAGAAGGCATTTCATAAATGGCAGTGGAGGCTGACAGTGCCATTTTTGCTACTATTTTCCCGTCCAAATCTGGATTGTCTTTTTATTCAGAGAGAGAGCATGGTGCTATTTGTTATTTGCCCTGAAATTTCAATAGAGGAAGGTAGGGGAGAAATGAGATTGTCTGTCTACCTGGATTCATTGTCTCTCTTATTGAGGATGCTTTTATTAGTTTAGCTTAGCTACTTTACTTAAATATTTTATGATTTTCTTTACTAAGCTATGGAATGGGAATTCTAGTGTACATAAAAACTGCTTTGGAAATTGCACATATTATTAGTACATGTGGTGATTTTGAGGAAGAACTGTAATTCGTGCTAAATGGTCATTATCCACTTAAAGGCTTGTACCATTGCTTTGCTAAATTAATAATCAAAGTATGTATTGTAGACGATATATTGGGAATCAAATGGAAAACGTATTCGACAAATAATTTGCAGTTGGTAAACACTGTGACGTGGACATAGCAGAAAATGTTGAAAGTCATCTGTTCCCATAATACACACAGGGTGCAGCTTTGCTAACTGGCCTCAGAATCTGTACCTTTGCCTTAACCTTCCTGTAGGCTAAATTAATAATATTGTCCCTTTTTCTGCAGTGTTTGAGGCTTTCAAATTAATAAAGTCACTTTCAGAGAGGAATTTTATTGGCAGGTGAACATATATCTGAAAGCGGATCAGCAAGTTTCAGTTACTATAAGTTCTCTTGATTTTCTGTGTCTATATACTTAGACTGTTTATTGCTTTTACCAATTGTAGCAAATTCTGACACCATAACACCTGTGACATTAATACCTTTTATCCACTAGATGTCACTATTTTCAAAGTAATAAAATAGAATTTGTGCCATGATGTAATCAAAAGACTGATATTTTCAATTTGCTCCTTACAGTCTCTTTCGCTACCCCACCCCTCCCTCCCTCCCTTCCTTTTCCCTGTGTCTCTCTTATTCTTTCCCCCCTTTCAGCGTGTGAATTTTGCTTCAAAAATAAATAAAACTAGATGTCTAAGGACCATTTGGAAAGTGAAGCAGATCAATATGCCCAAACCTATACATCATTTTTTGATATGAAGATTATCATCCTGAAATGTTCTTTTGGACAAAAAAAAATACAGCATTAGACCAAAATAAGTGGGATTTTGCCAAGCATCTCCTAAATAATCATAAACCACTTGCAAAGAGAAGGGCTGAGAGACAAAGGAAGTTGAGTTACCATGAAAGAAAATTTTCCCCATTACTTTTTTCTTGTATGATAATTTAGAGAAAATTCATCCTCTGCATTTGTATAAATAAAAGAACTCACAGATATGATTCTACTCTGGGAAAGATTTCAGTAAACAGAAACAGTCAGAACATTGAGTTCTGAGTCAACAGAACGCAAAATTCTACCTTGGTGAAGGGGAAAAAATAAAACAGTCTGTAGCAGTTCATTGGCTAGAAAAATAACACTTTCTCAATAAAAATTTTCAAGGAAAGTGAGCTTGGAAAGATAGTATATATTTAAAGTGGTTAATATATAATGGAAGGTAGACTTTATGCAATTTTTATATTCTTATTTCTGATTCTCTGTACTTTACAAAGAACAAGTATTACTTTCTTGTTTAAAAAACTATATAAGCTGCACAATATGCTATTGTAAAAAATTAATACATCTTCATCCTCTGTCTGGAATATCAACAACAGAGAACTCATAGTGTGGCACACTGAGCTCTGGACCTGCACAGCATACCAACCATTACTCTGTTGGAAGAATGAACTACCTATAATGTGGGGAGAAACACCAAACATATTTTACCGACTTCACTTTTCTCTAAATTTTGCCCGCTTTTACTTTCAAGCCCACGAGGCACCTGGGAAACTGTATTCGATTACCCAGAAAGAAAAGTCACCTGTCAACAATTTTCAGTTATTTTCTAGACCCTACTTGTTAGTGAGAAAGAGAAATACGCATGAGCATTGTCAACTGTGGAGTCACTGTGGCTCAGCGGTGGCCATCTTTTTTCACCAGGACTCACATGGTTACTTGATGCACTCTCTTGAGGGTGATAAATGTTACAGAGCCAGCAAAGTGGCTTGCTGCTTTTTCGTAATTTTACTGTTCCTCCCGTTCTCCTCTCAAAGGGAATTAAAAGATGTACTGGTCAGAAAAATGAAGTTTTATTATTATAATTTCATAACAAAATTCCCTTTTTGCTGAATAGATTAAATCTAAGGTTAGTCTATTTTTGCCATTGCTTATTGAGGAATGGAAGGTAGTCATTTTCTTCAAGTGTTACAAATCAAACGAATCTCTTTAAATAATGGTTCATTCATTCATTCTCTGACTGTATATTGAGCAACTTACTTTGTCCTGGTGTTATTCTATGTACTTGGAATAGAGCAGTGACTGATAGAAGGAAATAACCTGTGCCCTTGTGTAGCTTATATTGTAGTATAGGAAATCACAGGGAAAATGTGTAATTGTATACCTTTATTTATTTATTTATTTATTTATTTATTTATTATTTACTTTTGACAGAGGGAGAGACAGGTTGTGAGTGAGGGAGGAGCAGAGAGACAGGGAGACACAGAATCTGAAGCAGGGTCCAGGCTCTGAGCTGTCAGCACAGAACCCTATGCAGGGCTCGAACTCACAAACTGTGAGATCATGACCTGAGCCAAAATCTGATGCTTAACCAACTGAGCCCCCCAGGTGTCCCTGACTTTCTTATTTTTTAATTAGACCTACTTTGGTTACATTTTTGAAAACCCTTCCCAGTAATACCCATTTATTCTTTAAGTATTTTAATGCCTGTAACTAGCATTTCTGTAAAAATACCAATATGTTAATATGAAACCATAAAATATTTTGTGGGTTTTTTGTGGTAGTGTTCTACCATCCAACAGCAGTTATTTTTATTTTTTTTAAGAGCCATAGTGTCATCAGAAGAGGATATACCTTTATATATATATATATATATATATATATATGTACAATATATATATATATATAGATGTACATACATTATATAATATATAAATATATATATACTCACACACACACGAAACAAGTGTAAAGAAACCAAAACTATTTGATTTCTTGATAATTTTGTCATTGGTAAATTATCTGGAAACTGTTCTCTGTATTAAGCTGTTTTGAAATCTGCAAGGATGGTATATTGTTAGAATGTTTTCGATAGAAGGTATAACTATTTTTTATATTTTTAATTTTTTTTTTACCGTGAGATCCCCTTGGCCCATTTCTCCCATTCACCCCCGCCAACCTGCCTCTTGCAATACCAATCTGTTCTCTGTATCTACGAGTTTGCTTTTTTACCTGCCCCCCCCCAGATTCCACATGTAAGAAGGATTATACGGTCCTTCTCTTTCTCAGTCTGAATCCACTTAGCATAATACCTTGAGGTTCATCCATGTTGCCACAAATAGCAAGATTTCATGATGTTTATGGCTGCATAATATTCCATTCCATAATTCACAATTTCTTGATACATTCATTTGTCTATGAACACTTAGATTGTTTCCATATCTTGGCTATTGTAACTAGTGCTGCAGTGAACTTGGAGGGGCATATATCTTTCCAAGTAGTTTTAGTTTTCTTCAGATAAATACTCAGGAGTGGAATTGCTGCATCATACGGTAGTTCTAGAGGATGTAATCGACCTACTAATACAAAAAAGATTTCTGTTGTATCCATTGAAATTGAGGATTTGTTATAATTAACAAATCCAGTGGTCTTTCCTCGGGTTTTTGTTTTGCTTTGTTTTTACATTTTTTTTTATATTAGTGATGAATAATCTATCTTTTAATGGCATTATATATCTTTAAATGCACTTACCAAAATAAAGTTATATACACAAGAGTGAAGAACAGTATTGTTTCATAGAGGAAAATAATCCAGGTCACGAGGAATTTTACAATTTTAGAACTCCTTTTTTTCACATTCTCCTTTGCTTGCTGCATTATTAAGGCCATTTCTTATTTTCCTTTTCATCATGGCCCTCTGCTTTGTTCTTCCTCAAATGTCGGTGATTCTTGTTTGACCATTTGTATTTATTAATGAGGTACTGGTTGACCATGTAATTGATGAAGGTTTCCTTTGCATTTGATAGGTTTGTGGAGTACAGCTGCTCACCTCTGAATGTGAGGGATAAAGGAGGTTTGGGGTAAATGCATCGTTTGTTGTTAAGCAGACTTTCCTCCAAGATGAGAGGTCAGGACCTCCAAATTTGCCAAGCTGATTTTGCTTTTTATGTAGGGTTGCTGGATTTAGTAAATAAAAATACAGAATGCCTAGTTAAATGTTAATTTTGTATTAACAATGAATAATGCGGAGTGTCTGGGGATTGAGTCAGTTAAGCATCCAACTCTTGATTTTGGTTCAGGTCATGCTACCAGGGTCGTGGAATCAAGCCCTGCGTAGGGCTTCACTCTGGGCATGGAGCCTGCTTAAGATTCTCTCTCCTTCTTCTTCTGTCCCTGCCCCGCTTGCACGCATGCTCCCTCTCTTTCAAAAGAATGAATAATGTAATATGAGTATGTTACGTGCAATAATTGGGAAATACTTATTCTAAAAGTTTTTCTGTATATCTGAAGTTGACCCATCCTGCCTTTTATGTATTTTGCCTGACAGCCCTATCACCAGGTGTTTGTGGAAACTTAGCTATGTCTTAAGTTCTGCCTTTCATCTTTCTTCATTTCAGTCATCCATTTCATCGTTCTACAGAACTGCATAGATAAATCTCCCACAAAGATTAGTGAATAGGGTCGGGGGGCACCAGCCATGCATGTAGGTAGTCATTTCCTTATGCATCCAATTCGCTGCCCCTGAAATTCCTGCTTGAGGTCACTCATGGCCACTCTTTGCTGTACTGTGAAAATCGGTGCTTGTGTGGTGCATTTGTGATTGCTTCTGCTTTGGTGAAGCCATCAGTGAACTTTCATTTGGTCTTCCAGAAATTGGTCAAAACACTTGCGCTGAAAATGACGTTGTTTTATATTTTTCACACTGCTATGCATCCAATTGTTTGATATATTTTTATAGTCTTTTGCATGGGATTTTGGAGAGGAAGAGAGACTATATGGATAGTGACAGCCGTTATCTTTCTATGTGTATCCACACCTCTTATTTCAAATTGTTCATCCAAGCTCCAGAAAAAAAAAATAGAAGTTTAAGAATTTTTTCAGAGAATTCATAAGTTCTGACTGCACTTCTTTTAGCTGTTAACATATTTCTTTCTGCTTCAGTTTACAACAAAATTCTTCAAAAAAATCGCTCATATTATTTGTCTCTAAACCTCCCTGCCATTCTGTTGTGAATCAACTTGAATCAGGCTGTCATCCACAACCATTCCATTTGACCACTGAGCAATCAGAGAATCACTTTCACAGCATATAGAGTATCATTCTTGGTTGGGAATTTTAGTTGTTATTCAAACCTGTTTGGCTTCAAATATAGTGTTAATTCAGTAGCTAAACGTATGACAAAAAGAGTGAATGTAGATCCTCATTTCACAATTTTTCTCAAATTTAAAATGAGTTAACTGTTTACATAAAAAAATATTAGAAGGAAATGTAACTAAATGTTCAAAAAATTTGGGAGTTAAGAAACTTTTCTTAACACAACTGAAAGGCAACATCCATAGGGGAAATTATTGATGGATTAACTACCAAAAAATAAATACTTTTGTGAATCGAAAGAGAACATGTCTTAGTCCACTCAAGCTGCTCTATAACACAAGTACCATAGACTGGTGGCTCAAATAACAAACATTTATTTTTCACAGTCTGGAGGCTGGAAGTCCAAGATGAAGGCACTGGCAGATTCAATGTCTAATGAAGACCTGTGTTCTGGTTCATAAATAGCATTTTTCTTGCTAGGTCTTCATGTGAATGGAAGGAACAAGGGAGCCCTCTGGGATCTCTTTTATAAGGGCACTAATCCTGTTAATGATCTAAACACCTCCCCAAATTCCTAATTCCAAATACCATCCCTATTGGGAATTGGGCATATCAATGTATGAACTCTGGAGGACACAAACATTTAGTCTTTTGCAGAGCATAAAATAAAAAATTAAAATGTTAGAGAAACATGTACAGGAATTACTGACAATGAATCGTAATACTTAATGTGTAATTAATATCCTAAGAATCAATGGAAAAAAGATAGAATAGCAAAATGGACATGGCATAATCAGGCTTGTCAGAGAAAAGACATGCAGAAGGTTGTAAACAGACCGTACAAAACTATTCAGTCTGATGATAGTCAGAGACAAGGAAATAAAACAATCTGTGCCACTTTCCTATCAGAGATATATAATCTTTAAGAATCTTAATGTTACTGGAGAAGATAAATATATAGACTTTGTCATGCGTGACTGATAGAGGTTTAAATTAACAAAAATGAATAACTTTCAAGAGGGAAAATGGCAATATGTAAAAACAAAAAAAAATTGAAAAGCTGTACAATCTGTATGTATTTTACGAAGTCTGTGAATTTATTCTAAGAAAATAAGGAAATAATCAGAGAAGTATGCAAACATATATTCAAGGATATTAACTGTAATGTTATTAATAAGAGAAATATTTACAAATTGACGAAAATGGGGATTTGGTTATATAAATCACTGCTCATCTTTATGGTGGTGTATAATTCAGTTATAAATGATATGATATAAAAATATTTAAATCATGCTTTATGCTCTCAATTATATCGTTGAGTGAGAATATTAGCTTACAAAATAGTACACATAATTGTTACAGAAAAGTACAAATGATATGAATATAAATTTTTCCTGCCTTCTGAAATTTCATATTCAGCAAGTGTAAGTCCTGTACATTCCATTATTTATCCCTCAGATTCTTTCTCTCCTCTCTATCCCTACTACCAGTGAACTTACTGAGACTTTTCCCAGTTGAACTATTAAGATAGCTTCCTTAATCAGTCTCTTTGTGGCTTTCATTTCTAATTTATGACAAAAACAATCTGATATTCAAATCTAATGATTCAATTCCTTCTTCAAAATTCATCAGTAGTTTTCTATAGCATGTCTGTTGTGTGCCCGTCTCAGTCTACCCATAACCGATGCTGTGGCTGGACCAGCCCTTGTGGTCCTTACTATGATTTGAAGATGTGCTTCAGCAGTAAACACCAGGAAACTTTGAGAAAAACAGAAAGGTCTCTTATTTGCAAGTCTTGGAAATTAGATGGCATGCCTGTGGCCACACAGCTAGGTGGGACAGGGTGGGGACAGGGAGGGTGGCAGGGAGAGAAAGAGAATTAGTAAGCACTGGGCCTGGGGTTCTGCTTTAATTGGGGATGGGGGTGATGGTCTACGGTTTTGTGGGGTCACTCTTTATTGATGAATTTAAAACATACAAGTGGGGAGCGCCTGGGTGGATCATTTGGTTAAGCATCCAACTCTTGGTTTTGGCTCAGGTCATGATCTCATAGTTCATGAGTTCCAGCTCTGCATCAGGCTGCACTCTGACAGCACAGAGCTTGCTTGGGATTCTCTTTCTCCTCCTCTCTCTGCTCCTCCCTACTCAACTCTTTCTCTTTCTCTCAAAATAAATAAATAAACTTGAAATATATATAAACAGGAATTTAAAATGAGAGAAGAGGGGGAAAAAACAACAACAACAAGAAAACAAGCAGCCCAAATTGTCAGTTATGTAAATCAACCAAGATCTCTAAAACAAAGGAGCCTTGAGGCGGGTAGGAGGCCTGGCTCTCTATCTAGTGTGTGACTGGCAATGCATTGATAGAGACATTCATGTTTGAAGTGAATGCCTCTTTGAAGTGAATGCCTGGGCAATCAAGGCTTGCCAGGTACTTGCATTACAAAAAAGGGAAAACCCAACTGTCAGCACTTACAGTACAATGCTGGAAAATGTGCAAGCTACTCAACATATAACGCCCACCAATCTTTATGGTTCCAAAGCCTAGGTACCTGTCTAGGCTCATGCCTTATCATTGTTCTCCTTAATTCCCTTCTGTATTAGTTTTCCAGAGCTGCCATAATAAATTACCACAAACTTGGTGGTTTAACAGTAGAGAAATTTATTCTTTCATACTTTTGGAGGCCAGAAATCCAAAATTAAGATGTTGGCTTTGTTGGTTCTCTTTGGAGACTCTAAGGGAGAATACTCAAGCCTTTCTCCTGGCTTTTGATGGCTGCCAGCAACCCTTGGTGTTCTTTGGCTTAAGGGTACATAACTCTAATCCTTGCATCCATCTTTACTTGGTCTTCTTTTTCTTCCTTTTATGTCATCTCCCTTTTCTTTCTCTTACAAGAATGCCAGTCATTGGATTTAGGGCTCACCCTAAATTCAGGATGGTTTCATCTGAAGAACCCTAATTGCATCTGCAAAAACCATATTTCCAAATATGGTCACATTCTTGGGGACTAGAGGTTAGGACTTGACTCCTAACCTAATTGAGGGGACACAATTCAACCCACTGGACCTTCCTTTTTTACGCTTTAGTATTACTGAAATTCACATAGCTCCCATACCCATTCTTGTTGCAGATGGGATTCCTTCTGTCTAGAATTTTATTCCTCATGTGTCTTGACAACTTTTTACTCATATTTCTAGTTGTATCTCAAGGGCTAGTCTGTACAAGACTTCTGTAACTCTTACATGAAGATTTAGTAGCTTCTCTCATGCTTCTAATGACCTAATAGCTAGTACCTCAAAGCACCGCTATACTGAGGTACTTTCCCTGATGAGTCTCTACTGAATTATGACTCCTTATAGACAGGGACCATGCACTTTAACCTTTGCATCCCTAGGATTCCTGCAATTAGTCAATTATCTCCTTTTGGCATAACTTTGTAACAGACACTATGCCATAGAGGATGCTAAACCCATGCAACAGATATCATTGAGCACTAACTCCTCCATATGACATGGTACCCAGTACTGAAGGAACTTCCAGAGAAATGGAGGGCATAGCTTTGACCTTTAGCATTTTGTTATAGAGTAAAAACAAACTTTGAATGGATTAAATCACGATTTGAGACTAGCATGTAATTACCTAACAAAAGAGAAGAAATGAATCATCACTGTGAGTTGGTAGGCTTCATAGAAGATGCAAATTGGGCTGAACCTCAAAGAAAGGGTGGGATTTGGAGGATACTTCAAAACATACTTTAGTTAATCAGATCATAGGAGGAAATAGTTCATGCAAGTAACTGAATCTTCAGTTAGTTCTGTTCATTTGATAGCTCTATCCATGAAGACCTCCTATGAGAAGTAAAATGTCATATTGGACAGAGCTTGGAATTACCCTGCACTACTTTCTAACTATGTGACACTGAGTGTGCATTAATATTCATAAATCGGAGATAGGAAATCTTGCCTTTTCTGATGGTCATGACAATTAAAATGATAGTACATATGGAAGGTGCCAACTTATAAATGTTAGTCAATAAAAGTGAAATCCCTTTGGAGTTGGGTCTCCATTTGGTTGTTATTGTTTGTTTTGTTTTTGTTTTTGTTTTTCCAGTAAGCTGGTACCAAGGTCAACCTAAGATAGTGCCAATATGACTGGGTGACTAGATGATTTAGAAACGGAACACTGAAAACTGTTGTTGATTCAACTAAAGGGGAATGACTCTGGCAACCTGGACACTTACTGCCTGACTTATGCTTGGAGAGGTCATGATAACCAGGCTTTACCCCTGATCAGGCAATAGAGAGAGCATCAGTCATGTACCTTCCCAGGAGGGATAAAGGAAGGAGGAGGACATGGTCCTTGCTCAGTTTAGAGCTTCTCTGTAGGAAGATGTTAGATTTGTACTGAGTTAGTAGCTAGCTGGTATTAAGAGCCTGCTATAGGTTGGCTTACTGAATTTTCTCATTCTAAATTTACAGAAACCTGGGTAGGCAGAAAAATTAAAGGAGTCTTCAAATTGTGGAATTTCTCTAGCAGGACAACTGTTGTTCTTTGTTGTCCTGTGGCGGTGGTAGTTCTCAAACTTAAGTGTGCACCAAAGTCCTTAAAGGGCTTTTAAGCCTGGATTCCTGGGCGCTCACCCCAGAGTTTCTCAGGAAGTCTGGGGTGGGACCTGATTATTCATGTTTCTAAGAAGTTCAGAAGCTATACTGCCCATCCAGGGATTATGCTTTGAGAACCACTACATTAGAGAAACAATACTTAATCTCATGAAAAGTCTTTGTCTTTAGTAATAACCTTTAGGTGATTAACATGTAACTGTCTTCTTGCTATGTCACGTAGGAAACATGGAAATTGCTTTACTTTACTCTTAAAGAAAAAAACGCTGCCAACACCTCAAGTTTTTAGACATCAATGCATTCTCTAAAACTCCCACTTGTCCTCTGTTTTCTACACCTGTGATGCCCTGTATGGTTTTTGTAACAGGCAAATTCCAACAGATTGACAAGAGTTACTTGAAGTACAGTGTTAAGAAGGAGTCTGAGGTAAGGCCGGATAAAGTGTAAGACATTCAATTTGGGTTTCCACTTTTTTTTAAAAATTTTTTTTTCAACGTTTATTTATTTTTGGGACAGAGAGAGACAGAGCATGAACGGGGGAGGGGCAGAGAGAGAGGGAGACACAGAATCGGAAACAGGCTCCAGGCTCTGAGCCGTCAGCCCAGAGCCTGACGCGGGGCTCGAACTCACAGACTGCGAGATCGTGACCTGCCTGAAGTCGGACACTTAACCGACTGCGCCACCCAGGCGCCCCCAATAAACACTTTTTTATGTAAATTTGTCTTGTGCTATATTTGGGATATACTTATACCAAAAAATTGTTTTTGTTTATTTGAGTTTAAGTTTACCTGGATGTTTGGTACATTCATTTGTTAAATCTGGCCATCATAGTGGTGGCATACCCAGGCCAGCAGGGAATGTGCGGTGATCGCTTTGCCACGTCTGCTGGTGAAATGGGACTGGCGTTCGATGGCTGCATGCACAAAGAATGGAATGATCCTTGTATTGAAACTGGAATTCTCTATCTGTTCTTCACTCATATTGAATGTAGGCAGGCTTCTTATCAGTAGGGGAACAAGAGGACATGTTTTCTGTCATAATACATCAACCACTTTCACTGCAAACAATCTGATATTCTTTACCCGGAATTCACGTAGCATGGGATGTGAGAGAAGGAGAGTGTTGGCAGCAGCTGCTCTGATAAGTGTTGCATCATTTTGTGATAGTGGCACTTAACAGTGGAAGCCATCAACTGCTTTAAAATTAGGGCAACTACAACTCTGCCATGAAACGACTGTTTGTTACTACACCAGTCTCAGTCCCACAAACACAGCTGGTTCTGAGGGCCACATGATGCATTTGCACTTAATCTATGGGCTTGACCAAATGGTTCTGGTGTTTTACAGCCAAGATAGCCTTTATACCATCAGCTCTGAGTCAGTGTTCAAACAGGTCCCCTGAGATTTTCTCCCTACTATGTATTTTCTTAAGTGAAACCCTATGTTCTTTCATATCCTGAAATAAAAGTGTAAGTCTGGGGACACCCTTACAATGAAATGCTTTTTCAGCTTGTAAGAGCCATCAACATAAATTTTGGTAACCTGGACTCAGAACTTCAGTGAAGAAAATGCTGTTTCCACTTTACTGTAGAAGAGCACACCCTATGCTCAAAAATGTGTATTCTGAGGAAAAAAATATCTATTAAATTCTTGAAAATTGATACAATATGGACTCCTGTTTTCAAGATTAAGGAGACATAATTTTCTCTATTCCTCCTGCTTTGTACAAGTAAAAAATCCCAGATACTATATATAAAACAAACATAAGATTCTGAAAGCTGGAGAGAAAACAGACAGGCTATGGACTCCGGGGCCCAAAGAACAAAACAGTGTAAGTTCTCAGGTTTTCTCTTCACCTCATATATCCCAGATTTGAAATAGAGGGAAGTGGCAACTTGAAAATATCATTGGGGGCGCCTGAGTGGCTCAGTCAGTGGAATGTCTGACTCTTGATTTTGGCTCAGGTCATGATCTCATGGTTTATGGGATTGAGCCCCTCATCAGGCTTTATGCTGAGTGTGGAGCCTGCTTAACATTCTTTGTCTCTCTCTCCCTCTGCCCCCCCTCCCCAACTCACACATGCTTTCTCTCTAAAAGAAAAAAAAAAAAACTTGGGGCACCTGGGTGACTCAGTCGGTTGGGTGTCTCAGGTCATGATCTCATAGTTGGTGGGTTCGAGCCCCGCATCAGGCTCTGTGCTGACAGCTCAGAGTCTGCAGCCCAGTGCTTGGAGCCTGTTTCAGATTCTGTGACTCCATCTCTCTCTCTGTCCCTCCCCCCATGCACACTCTGTCTCTCTCAAAAAATAAATAAACATTAAAAATTTTTTTTAAAAAAGTAAAAAAAAAAAAAAAGAAAAGAAAAGAAACAAAGAAAAGAAAAAGAAAAAAGAAAAGAAGAAAACATCCTCAGGCACTAGAAAAAGAAACCCTAACAAAAGCTTTCTATCTCTAGTCAAAGGGCTAGGGAGAAGAAGCAGCAGTAATGAGGCATCTCCTACTCTCGCCACTGGGGTGGTATCAGAGGAAACTTAGTGGAGATTCAGGACTCTTAACAACACCCAGTAAATAAATCACTCCTCCCACTGCCCATGGTGAAGGCCATATGGGGAGTAATGAGGCACTTCTGTCTATATCACACATAAAGCCTGGCCACAGAGCTCCAGGGAAGCAGGAAGTCTAGAATTTAGGAGCCAAAGCTTTGGACTAGATGAATGCCAATTCAGCCTGTACCTATGAGGCTTTGGTCAAGTCACTTAATTTCTCTGAGCATCACTGGAGGCCTAGTGGGGAGGAGGAAATCAAACAATACAATGAACTAAAAGAAAGGAAGATACACCATATTATAATTTGTGGTACACAGCTAAAACAGTGCTGAGAGGGATGTCATAGCATGAAATGCATACATTAGATGAGACGAAAAGTTGCAAGTCTGTAATTTAAGCTCCTACCTCAAGAACCTAGAAAAAGAAGAGCAAAATAAATCTAAAGCAAGCAGAAGGAAAAGTAATGGTAAAAATAAATCCAGAAACCAATAAAATCCAAAATTGAAAAACAATACAGGAAAGTCAATAAAACAAAAAGTTAGTTGTTTGAAAAGATCGATAAAATTGACAAATCTGTGACAAGATTGACAAAGAAAAAAAGAGAGAAACAAAGTATCAGCATCAGAAATGAAACAAGGGAAAGCACAGCAGCCCTTGAGATGTCCAAAGGAGAATAAAGGGAGTACTATATATAACTCTGCACACATAAATTTGACAACTTAGGTGAAATGAAAAACACCAATTACTTGAAAAACACAAAATGCTACACTCTCACAATATGAAATATATCATGTTAATAACTTTATAACTATTAAGGGAATTTAATTTGTAATTTAGAAACTCCCTGAAATAATTCTCCAGACCCAGGGGGTTTCACTACAACATTCTGGCAAACATTTAAAGAATTAACACCAATTATACACAATCTTTTCTAGAAAATGCAAGAGGAAGTACCACTTTCTATTTCACTATATGATGCTAGTATTATTCTAATACCAAAACCGGACAGAAACAGTACAAAAATCAAAGAAATGGCAGACCGATATGTCTTGGAATATAGATGCAAAAATCCTTAACAAAATATTAGCAAATAAAATTCAGCAATGTATAAAAAGAATTATGTGCCGTGACCAACTGCAGTTCCTTCTAGGGATGCAAGACTGGATCAGTACTCAAAAATGAATCAATGTAATCCACTATACTAACAGGTTAAAAGAGAAAAATCACATGATTATATCAATTGATGCAGAAAAAGCATTTAACAAAATCCAATACCCATTCATGATAAGAAGTATCAGAAAAATAGTAAGAGAGGGAGACTTTTGCAGCTTGATAAGAACATCTACAGAAAACCTGCAACTAACATCACACTAATGGTAAAAGACTGAATGCTTTCCTCTAAGATCAGGAACAAAGCAAGGATCTCTGTTGTCACCATTTTAATTCAACATAAGGATGAAAAGTGTAGCCAGTGCAATAGGTAAAAATGGTAAATAAAAAAGCATGCAGATCAGAAATAAATAAAACTGTCCCTATCTGCAAATGACATAATTGTCTACATAGAAAATCGCAAGGAATCTGAAAACAAAACAAAACAAAACAAAACTCCTAGAACCAATAAGTGAGTTCAGTAAGACTGCTGAACACCTAACCAACATGCAAAACCAAATGAATTATATTCAATATACTAGCAATGGGCATACAGATACTGAAATTAAAAATACATATATAACTGCTCATAAAATGAAATACTTAGGTATAAATCTAACAAAACCTGTACAGCATTTACATGCTGAAAACTACAAAATCCTGACAAAATAAATCAAGAAAGACCTAAATAAAGTGAGAGACATAAGGTATTCATAAGTTGGAAGAATCAATATAATAAAGTTTCCAGTTCTCTTCACATTGACGTATAAGGTTTAATTCTGATCAAAATCTCAGCAAATTTTTTTTATTATCTAGACAAGATTTTTCTGATATTTATATGTAAAGCCAAGGGAAATAGAATAGCTAAAGCAAACTTGGAAAAGAAAAATAAAGTGGGAGGAATCAGTCTACCTGGTATCTAGGATTATTATATTGCTATTGTAGTCAGTACTCTGTGGTGTTGGTGGAGAGACAGATGTAGATCAGAGGAACAGAATAGAGAACCTGGAAATAAATCCACAAAATTCTGCCCCACTGATTTTTTAAATTAAATGTGCAAAAGAAGTTCAGTAGAGGAAAGATAACATTTTCAACAAACAGTGCTGGAATAATTTGAAACCCATTGCAATAAACAGAACTTTGACTTAACTCTAACACCTTATACAACAGTTAATTCAAAATGGATCAGGAGATTAAATGTAAAATGAAAAACTATAAAGCTGAAAAATAGAAAGAAATCTTGGGGAACTTTTTTCATGAAATATGTCTGTAAGAAGATGAATAGACCAGCTATGAGAGGAAGAAAATATTTATAAACTGTATATCCCACAAAGGACTAGTATGTACAATATATAAAGGACGCACACAACTCAAAAATAATCCAATTAGAAAATGAACAAACAGGGTCCCTGGGTAGCTCAGTTTCTTGAGTGTGTCTGACTCTTGATTTCCATTCAGGTCATGATCCCAGGGTTGTGGGATAAAGCCCCATGTTGGGCTCTGCACTGAACATGGGTCCTGCTTAGGATTCTCTCCCTTTGTCCCTCTGCCCCTCTTCCTTACTCACATGCTGTCTCTCTCCCTCTCCCTCTCTCTCTCTTTCTCTCTCTCAAATATAAATAAACAAACAAACAAACAAAATTTAAAAAAAGAAAATGAGCAAAAGATACAAAGAAATATCCATACCCCCATCTACATTTGTCATATACGGATCATTAGCCATTAGGGAAGGCAAATTAGCATCATTAGCCATCAGGGAAGGCAAATTAAAACCACAATATCAGTATGTACTTCTCAGAATGGGTTTAAAATAGTGACACCACCAAATACTGGAAGAATGAAGAGAAATAGATTATTTGTACATTGCTGGTGGGCATGTAAAATCACATAAGCCCTTTGGAAAATAGTTTTACAGTTTCTTAAAAATAAATGCAACTACAATATGCCCCATGTCGCCAAATGGGCACCTTTGTACACTTATCCCAGAGGAAAAAATTATGTGCACTCAGAAATATGGACATAAATATTTATGCAGCTTTATTCATTATAGTCCCAAACTGGAAACAACCTAAATTTCCTTCAATGGGCAAATGACTAAACAAACTGTGAGATACACATATTATAGAATACCACTTGACAAGAGAATAGAATGAACTATTAATATATACAACAACCTAGATGAATCTCCAGAGAATTAGGCTGAGTGAAAAAGCTCATCTCCCAAAGTTACATAAATTATGAGTCCATTTATATAACATTTTTGAAATGAGAAATTTATAGAAATGGGAAACAGATTAGTATTTCTTAGTGATTAAGGAAGGGGGGATGAGAGGAAAGTAAGTGTGGTTATAAAAAGATACCATGAGGGATCATTGTGTGATGGAAATATACTGTATCTCAATGGAATCAATGTCAGTATCTTGGTTGTTACATTGTGCTACAGTGTTGCAGGATGTAATTATTGGGGGAAACTGAGTAAAGGTAAATGTCTCTGTGAATCTCAATTATCTCAAAATAAAAAGGTTAAAAATTATATAATCTGATAATTCCCTGCCATTCAGACTCAACTAATCCTAAACTAAGGACTATTTATCATCGTCTCATTTAATTTTTGTAACAACAAGTAAAAATTAATACTTTACTTTTAATGAAAGTAACATTGGTGCTCTGACATATTACATAGTTTTCTAAGGTTATGTTTTTGTAAAAGGGGTACCTAAATTTTCTATGGTGAACAGATAAAAGTCACAGCCAAATTTAAATCAGGATCTTCTAATGTCACATTTGATGCGCCTTCTCCTACACCACCCTCCCTTCTCAGGGAACTCTGCCATTTATTCTTCTAAGTGGTTAATAGAGATAAACTATTCTAGAAAGTAGATTTTATATTTGCATGACATCATATATTTTTTAGAACTCTGAATTAAGAAGGCACGTAATATTATCCCTATCTGAAAACTGAGAGAACTGAGGCATATCATAATTAAATACCTTGTTTCAGGCATCTTGAATTCCATTGTAGCATCAGCAGTGGAGACAGAAAGTGGTGAACTACTCACCAAGGTCACTAGTGAACCCTTCTACTGAGATAATTCTTGCATTGGTTTTAAATTCAGTTATTTCTCCAGGGCACCTGGGTGACTCAGTTAGTTAAGCATTGACTCTTGATTTCAGCTCAGGTCATGATCTCACTGTTCCTGGGATCAAATGCGGCATGGTGCTCTGTGCTGTCAGAGGAGAACCTGCTTGGGATTCTCTTTCTGCCCCTCCCTTGCTCACACTTTCTCTGTCTGCCTCAAAATAAAATAAATAAACTTAAAAAAATTCATTTCTTTCCCCTTTTGTATGATTTAAATAGCAAATATCAAGTCCAAACTACCTAAGCTAATGACACTTACTTGTCACTGGTATTCAGTTTTGAAACAGGGTCATCCTGTCTACTCTACTGCTGAAGTATATATATCCAGCTTGCTTCTTCCTTCAGCAGAATAACCTCAGCTAAGATCAACATTTTCTATAAATTTCAATCCTATACCAAACTCTTAGTTGGCTTTCCCACTTCTGATTTTTGTCTTTTAATTTCTTCTTCATTCTAAAATTGTTCAAAAATATATTGAATGTTTCCATTCCTCTGGTCTGTGGTATATTTTATTATTGTTCAACAATAATTTCTGACCTTCTCTACTGAGATCTCCTTGTTGGAGGATTTTGTTTTTGACTCCCCTGTGGTCAGGCTTAGCCATAGTCCAATTATTTTTGACTATGGAATGTGAGTAGAAGTGATATGTGTCACTTTGGAAGAAATTTTTTAAGAGTTTTTGAAGGGCTCTGTCATTACTCTTTTTCCCTTGGTTGTATAGCTAGCATGGCTTCTCTGTCAGCCCTGGTCCTGAAGTAAAGGAGATAGAGAGCAGAGGCCCAATGGAGCCATAGTAGATATTTAATGTGAACAACAACAACAAAATATACCGTTGTTTTGATAACTACTAGCACTTTGGGATTTGTTTGTTATTACAGCAGAACTTTGCTTGGGCTGTCTGATACATGGGCTACATTCTCTACTTGCTTCCCTCTGCACTTACCATAACAGCCTTCAAGATAATCCAAGCCTCAGCCACCTCCACTGGCCTTATCTCCAACCACATGTCTAACCCCTAAAGAGTCTCCAAATGCATGAAACGTATTTTTGTTTATTTAATACATTTACCATATAATGTTGCTGTTGTGAGAAACACTCCATTCTTCACTGTAAGTCAAAATTTTTGATTCCAGTTAAGTGTCATTTTCTCAGAAAGTACTTCATGACTACCTGCAATCTAAATTATGTCTCTCTTTTACACAATCACAACTATCTATTGTTGAGAGTATTCTTTTCTCATTTTTAAAATTTTTAATGGAAGTATAGCTGACATACAATATTATATTAGTTTCAGGTGTACACATAGTGATTCAGCAATTACAGGCATTGTGAAATGCTTATCATAAGTGTAGTTACCATCTGTCACCATACAAAGTTATTACAATATTATTGACTATATTCCCTATGCTATACTTTTCATCAAACAACTTTTCTTCTACAAAATAAGTGTATTCAGGAAATTGTGAGGCAGTTGCAATGCTATTGTCACTCTTCTAAAGGGAAAACCAGGGAGCAGAATGTGATGAGGACTTCATTGAGATGTAGTTTCTCAAATTTATCAGACTGTATTTCTGAGAAAATATGCACACTGAGTCAAGGATTTATATATTATCCTTGATAATACCTGATGCCTAATTAATAAATATTAAATAAAATTCACTGATGCACTAATAATTTACTAGGTTTGGAAAATTGAACATTGAATTTCTAAGGAATTACATATAAATAATTAAATGCAATCTTAGTGCAGTAGAAATGTGATGCGTTCCATGCTCCAGAATCCACATTGCTATAAAAAAGAGCTAGGATCTAGGTCAACCAAGTCTCGGAATTTTGGATTCTCAGAATTCTTCACAGAATCTAGGGAGTGTGGAGTCACAGGAGCACAGGATTTTTAATTACTACATTTATATTTGTTTACTTACTATCATAATCTGTTTTCTCCACTTGACTACAAACTCAACAGAGGCCATGGTTGTATCATTGCCAAGGACTATACCTGACATAATGTAGAAGTTTAAACAGTAGTATGGTAAAGATTTCTTTTTGCAGAAATATAAAACAGTAAAGCTTTATTTTGTAGAATTATGGAGTCCACCTGAATTATCATGTGTAATCAAGTAGCCGTGACATTTCTATAAAAATAGTGAATACTCAATACTAGTTCTTCCTATGAATACCCAAAAACCACAGGATGTTTGGCATTTGTTTAGGAAAATAATACTCAATGATTTTTATGAAGGTTCTTCTGTATGTTGACATTTTGTTTGAGCCAATAGTAGCTGCTATTTCTTGCACACATATGTCAGACACTGTTGGAAAGTATAATATATTTTATATTATTTAATCTTTACAGCAATCGTGCAGCATAATGTTTTTTTTATTTGACAGACAAAATAAAAAAATATGATGTCTAGAGAAATTAAGTGATTTGCCTAAAGACACATAGGTAGCAAATGACACAGACTGGACAGGAAATCAGCTCTAAGTCAGTATCCTTGAGTCTACATTGCCTGCTTCCCTACAGCTCCATGGCCAACCCCTTCAAGTCTCGTGTAGATTTCTGACTGCTTATTTTGGAAGGTTACAGGTTGTTTATACTTTCCTCCTTCAATGCTAAATTGAAATAAGAGATTACATCTACTTTTTATTTTAATTTCACCACACAATGATAAAGCCAGAAATTTAATGATATAGAAAAGGCTAATATTTCATGATAAGGAGTCTATATGGACAGTTTAGTTGATAACTTAATTGACACTTTTATCTACTGTGAATATAAAACAGCCAACTTCATTATGTAAACTGCCTTCTTCTGTGTAACTTGACAGGATCAATATTCTCTGAGATTCTAAGTTTCAAAGACAACTGAGCAATGGGAAGTGGATAAGTCCAGTGCACTGCTATCAATGAGGAGCTCACATTTTATTAGGTCCTTTTTCTTGTTAAAAATGCGGATGGGACATTCTTAAAGGAGTAACACAAGGTGCCTTAGGATCAGTCGGTAAGGAAATAAAAGATTACATGGAGTGATGAGGAACCCTAAACTCCTACTAGTACTCTTTCTTCCTCCTCTCCTAGGAATCCTGCCTAATTTTAGAGACATTTTCAAGTAATTATGTTAGCACACTTACAAAATTGCCTTTATTTGTATTTATTTTAAAGCATCTTCTCCAAAAATATCATTGCCAGAATGCCAAAGTCCTAGTGCCATTTTCTGCGCAAGGATGACAAGTCTCTTCCAGAAGTGTCACTCACTCTAGCAACAATCTGCAGGTATCATGTCATCAATGTTAGTTCTAAGAGGGGTGGGCAAAGGGCATAAATATTTAATAATTCTACCTGTCTTTACAGAATTCCCAGGAACAAAGAGAATACTATTTAAGGACCCTTTCAAATGCTACTTAATGAGCAAATTATATCATCCGTTCCAACTGTGTTTATTGAAAATATCCCTTGTAAAGGGCTTACACTTTACATCATACATGGTGTGTCAGGCACTGTGTTCTGCACTTTTATTTTGATTTTATTTAACTTCACAATAACGCTGTAAGGTAGCTATAACTCGCTCCATTTTACAGATGAGAAAACTAATAATTTAAAAAACATTAGTGTCCAAAGTCACCCTTTTGGCAAAAAATGGAGCCAGAAGTTGAAGTAGGGGTTTCTAACTTCAAACTCTGCCTTGCTTCCTACCAGTACCTATTTTGTGCAGAATCTCTCACCAGGCATGCAAGGGACTGCTCCCAAATCCAACGGTAACCAGAATTCCTGGAGTGCTTGTAGATATACAGATTCCTAGGACACATCTTGAGAGTTTCTGATAGAAAAGTTTTGGATAAGACCCGGAACAAAGTATCTTAGCAAGCATCCTAGGAGTCTCTGATCAGTCAATTCAGAGTAACTTCCAGGACGTAAAGAGAAATGTAACTGGATTCAACCCTCTAGGTGATTTGATTGTTACAAAAATTATTAGCTACTAACAATTAGAATATACATTTTGAATATATTCTGTCTCTATAATTCCACACTTCATAGACTTGAATAAATCCTTGTTCAATCAGAGAACAAATGCATTTTTTCTTGACAATTATTACTTGTGTTTTTCAAAATGAGAGAAAAATAAAACTTTCAAATGAACATTATAAGCACTCTTGGTACACATTTCAAATTCCAAAGTACTCAAATTTTGTGTAAATTTTAACCTATTTGAATATATGTTAAGTAGCCAGATCGAATGCCACCATAACTATTGCATAATTTCAATAACGAATGCTCTCATAGGGTTAGGTAGAAAGAGTTCAGGTTTTATGGGTTTTTTTAAATGTCTTTGCTCATTTGTTTTTTATTTTACTTGATGTCTATATATTCATCTGCTCTGGATTTCCTGAGGCATTCTTCTTATCTCCGTAAGTATATTTATTATGGAACTAATAGCTAATACCTATGTAAGCTTCCCATGGACTCCTCACTTGTTTTAAGCACTTTATTTTCAGTACTTTGAATACATAATGCCACTCCTTTCTGGCCTGTAAAATTTTTGCGGAAAAATAAGCTGATAGCCTTAGGGAGTTTCCCTTGTATGTAACTGTTTTCTTTTCTCTTGCTACTTTTAAGATTCTCTCTTTATGTTTAGTTTTTGCTATTTGAATTACAGTGTGTCTTGGTGTAGACCTCCTTGGGTTGATTTTGTTGGGGGTTCTCTGTGCCTTTTGAATCTGAATTTCTGTTTTCTTCCCCAGATTTGGGAAGTTGTCAACTATTATTTCTTCAAATAAATGTTCTGTCCCTTTTCTCTTTCTTGTTCTTCTGGGATCCCTAATATGCAAATGCTTGATGCTGTAACTGAGTTCCCTTAGTCTGTTTTCATTTTGCACTATTTTTTTTCTCTCTCCTATTCAGCTTGATTACTTTTCATTACTCTGTTGTCCATGTCATTTCTGCTTCCTCTAGTCTACTGTTTATTCCATGTAATGTATTTTAATTCTAGTTATTGAGTTCTTCATCTCTGATTGTTTTTATGTTTTCTCTTTATTAAGGGTCTCACTGAGGTCCCCTATGCTTTTCTGAAGTCCAATGAATATCTTTATGATCACTACTTTAAATTTTATATCAGACATATTATTTATCTACATTTCTGTTTCACTTAGGTCTTTTGCTATAATTTTATCCTGTTCTTTCTTTTGGGACATATTCATCTGTCTTCTCATTTTGTCTAACTCCTTGTATCTGTTTCTATGTGTAGAAAAGTCACCCATGTTTCTTGCCTTGAAAGTAGTGGTTTTATGAAGAAGAGGTCCTATAGTGCCCTGCAGTACAGTATCTCCTGTTCACCAGAATCTTGTGCTTCAGGCATGTCTCTTAGGTATGTTGCATGTGCCCTGCTGTTGTGACTGAGCCACTTTTACTTTCAGCCCAGTCATCTGCAATATATCTCTTTGCCTGTTGTGGGCAGGATTTGTTCCCTGTGCTGTTAGTGGGCCAATCTGGGGCTGCGTTGGGCTTGAGTTGAATCAGGCCAAAGCTGTGGTTGCAACAAACTGCAAGGCATTCTCCCTGTGTTGTCCTCTGAGAAGCTTCGGTTGGTGGGTTGGGCCTCCAGTCAGATCAGATGCCTTCCCCCAGCCCACTGCTGGGGCCACAGTCTGACTGGTATGTGTGGTTATTTTTCCCTTTCCTGGGGGCAGGAGTCACCTTAGAGTGATGCTGGACCCTGTTGCGGCTGATTGCATAGTCAGTCTTGGGGCACCACTTTGGATGGGCTCCAGCCAAGGGCAGATTGGAGGTGGCAGGACCACAGGAGAACTCAAAGTAGGGCATGTGGTAATAGGAAGGTTTGCACAGGTCTGTTATGGGAGGGGACCTGGAGTTGATGCCTGGATGAAGGGGGCATGTCTGCTGGAGAACAGGGAAGTAGGGCACACTGTTAAAAAGTTAGGTAGTGAGTGTTGGCACAGAGTTAATTCTCATAAGCGTCCTTGTGTCTAGGCTCGAGGGCAAGGAGAGGAAATGGCACCTGTCAATTCCTTTGTTCATAGAGAAGTCCCACAACAATCCCTGCCCCTCCAGCATGCTCTCTGAGATTAGTAAACAAATCTCCCTCCTGTATACCTACGCACTTTTCAAACTGCTGCTCTATGCTGAATCTCTGCATGGTTGTTTGCTATGCTATCTTTTTAAAGGTGGAGACTCAGTTTCCTATTGTCCTCCTGTTCTCAGCCTGCTGATTTTTAAAGTTCCAGGTGGTAAGCCCTACTGACTATCAAAACTCGCAAAAGTCTGCCCTTCTGGGTTTCAACATCAAATGCTATGGGGGATTCGCCTTTTCCATGTGGCCCCCCCCCATGGAGTGTCTGGTGTGAGTCTCTGCTTTTTCTTCTGTACACAGCTATGCTGTCCCCCCCTCCGATGGACAGCCCTGTGGCTGTCCCTCTGCCCTTTCCACCCTCCTGAGTGCGGTCTACATTTTGCTGTGGAGAGGCTGTTCTGCCAGTCTTCAGGTCATTTTCCAGGTTATTACACTGATGTCAGTGTTATCTAGTTGTATTGGTGGGCTGAGGATGAGCTTAGGGTGCCCTTATTCTGCCATCTTCCCCAGAAGTCTCTTTTAAGCACTTAAAACATATTAATTCATTTAACCCTTAAAACACCTCTATGAGGCAGCTCCTATTATTATGATTTCCATTTTACCTGTAGGGAAGTGAGGCACAGAGTTACTAAGCACATACCAGTGATCTCTTGCAATTTGAAAAACTGAAATATCCACGTATATAAGAGGAATAGCAAAATCTCTTATTTCAGCCTAGGAATATTAATTTTCTAAATTCTTCATCACTGGATTCCAGCCGAGGAAATTATTTGTTCATTGAGCTGCATTATAATTCCCTGAAACTTAGCTCCCATAAAGCAGTAGTTCAATGTTCTACATTACTTATTAACATGGGCATTGTGTAAGGTTTGTTTTTGCAGGGAAGAGGCAACATTTAGTATCTACAGTGAATTAAGCTGTATTAGCAACCCTCATAAAATCAAGAAATTCTCAGTTGAATTTTCTTCTCATCAAGGTATTTACACACAGCGATTCACACTGTTTTCCTTGTGGAATTTTATGTATAATAAATGTGCATATAGATATGGGATGTACATATGATAGTTATTACTAAGCTAACATTTATAGAGCAGTTTCTATGTGCTGGGCACTGTGTAAATATTTCTCATGGATTATCCCAATTAGTCCTTGCAACTATCTTGATAGGTAATTTGTTTATTACAATTTTACAGATTAAAAAAACAGTTCTAGAGGTGTAACATTTGTAAGGTCTAATAAAAGAGTTGGTGTTTGAATGTAGATATTTAGCTTCAGAGATTGCCTTCTTAACCACCATGCTCAGACTAAAACCAAGGTACGCATATGGACCCAAACATTGAACATTGGCAGTTGTTTGGCGACCACCTTCTCCTTCCCCCAAAAGATCACCTATATAACTGCAGGAAAAAGAGATTTAATTTTATATAAAATATAAAACATAATAAGTGTAATTTTTAGTCACCCACAAGGATAACTGCAACATTTGCAAAAGCTCATAAAACTTTAAATTGTGCTGATATTTGGATTTAATTCACAAAACACTTCTTTAAATTTTGTTTAATATTTATTTATTTTGAAAGAGAGGGAGAGTGAGAGAGAGAGAGAGAGAGAGAGAAAGCACACGCACGTGAGTAGGGGAAGGGCAGAGAGAAAGGAAGAGAGAATCCCAAGCAGGTTCTGCACTGTCAGCACAGAGTCCAATGTGGGGCTTGATCTCACAAACCATGAGACCATGACCTGAGCCAAAATCAAGAGTCAGCCCCCTAACTGACTGAGCCACCCAGCTGCCCCAATTCACGAACATTTTTAAGCATCCACCAAATATCCAGCACTATGCTTAGTGTTAGATTTACAAAATTTTATAGGATGGACTCACAACCTCAGAGAGCTTAGCATCCTACACAGCTGAGAGAATTTGTATGAAGCTTAGACACAAAAAAGTATGTCCTATAAGCACAAAGTCAATAATTGCTATGAGTCTAAAGATGAAAATCATTAGTTCTGCTGCACTGGAGAAGAGCCTGGGACATTTTCAGAGTGGACACATTCAGAGGAAAGTTTTTGAGATGGGTAGATAGGATTTCACTAGATTGAAGGGCAAACATAAGGAGGAAGAATATATGTGGTATAATGGGGGGATGGTTCATGTGATGGTGCAGTGAAGGAGGCAATGAGCCCAGAGGGTAAATTGGGTCCTCTAGATTATACAGGTGCCAGAGTGCTTTGCCAAAGAGTGTGGATTTTATTCTGTAGACAGTAAAAATCTTATTTTAAGCAGGAGGTTATCACTATTAGGTATGCATATCAGATATAATTAGGGCAGTAAATGATGGAACCAGAGGGGAACGGCTGTGGAGCTGACCCGACAGACCTTTATGCAAAGTGCTGAACACAGAAGGCAGAGGGACAGGTTTTGGGAAAAATAATTTGATTTTATATGTTGGGGTTTGTAGTGCATGCAGACCACCCAGGTGACGGAGTTTGGTCAGCAGTAAGAAGTGCGAGTGAGAGGCTGGCACAGCAGATCTGGAGAGCAGAGGGGAGCTCTTTGGCCATCCCTTGGTGTGAGTTGCAAGCCTGGATGCCTAGGAAGCAGTGTCCCAGTGCTGGTTTGCAGATTGCAGCCGGATTAAATATCCGGTTCTACCTGGCACCTTTTAGGACGAACACTGGAAATCCCCCGAAGACAGCTAGATGATGAGGAATCTAGATCTTCCTTTCCTGAGGTACCCTTAGTCTGGAAAACAATATGAGGAAGAAATGGTAAATGTCTTCAACTGTTGGCAGGTCTTCAGGAGACAAACATCTAGGCAGAAAAACGCAGCTCAAAGACAATGGTTGCCTCTCACTAGGAGTTTGCACAGGGAGCTGCAGCCTAAGAAACAATAAATCAACTGGCCAGCTGTCTGGGCTTTCTGCGTGCAACAGAGGTAAAATGGAAAAAACAAACCAAAGAATCTTTACATTTGGGTGTGGGGAAGGCAGCTGCCACCAGAGGGCAGTCACACCTTGAGATGTCCAGCGGGCCAAACAAAGCAAACCTACCTGAGGTTTTGATGGAATCCATGGCTTTGAGGGAAATGCTGCTGCAACATGGTCACCAGTCATCTACACATGGGGTGAAGGAGGGGGCAGTAGTAGGAGGATGGGGCAGAATTGGGAGCTTCCAGATTCCCAGGCTGGCAAGTAATTTGATCCACTTGCCTGGCCATTCAGAATTAACTGGGTTAATTTCAATACATGAAAAATTGGCTTTTTAAAAATTTCCTTTCTCTAATAACGGAAACCTCTCACTCCTTCCAGAGCAGGGAGCACTCCGTGAACTAGGTTTAGGTAGTAACAGCCTTTGCATCTTAAGAAAACTGTTGTGAACTCGGTCACAGACCACTTACGAGTTTAAGAAAATAGTAGAGAACAAGGGTGGAGCCCAAAAGAACAATGCAAACTCTACTAGCACAGAGATATTTGTGGGTTTTAACAACAGCTACCTTTTCCAGAGTGTGAAGACAGCTAATAGGAGTTTTCTTTTTCAATCACCATACGATGATGCCACTAACTATGCCGCCTTACTTTATTTAACAGATGTGTAAGCCTCAGAGCCAGTGTCTACCTGGATCCAAGGTATCACAGCTAGAATAGAGCAGCACTGAGATTTGAGCACAGATATGTTTTGATCCAAAGCTTCTGTTCTTTATTCTCTACAAATTCTCTACTCCGCATTCAGAACTTTTCCCAGGAACAGCAGAGAGAAGGGAGGAAGAAGGTATGAAAATGCATCCAGGAAAGCATTAGGGAATGTCCTGATGTCCTCCAGCTCTGACCCCAGAACAATGAAAACCTTCCTTGGCAGGGAGACAATGGCAACACTTTGACCTTTTCGCAGATGAAATCTGTGCCACTACTGATATTTAGTTTCTGTCATTGTTCATAATAATCTGTTTGGCAATTAAGCCACATATTTTATCAGCCGTTTTGCATACGATTTTTAATGAACCTAGTCATCTTCAGTGAAGGGAGGAGATGTCTGTAAGTCAGCACTAAAAAACATGCTGTGGAGGAGAAAATAGATTAAATCCTGCTCTCCATTTGCCAGAGGAGGGAAGATAGAACAGAAGCCATGCTCTGCCCTAAACTGGCCTGAAGACCCATGTCCCACACCACTCAGGGGAGTTCGAGAGGAAGACAGAAAGTGTGTCCCTTTTGATGACTGGAGAGGCTGAACCGCACTGGAGTCAGCAGATGACACGGAGCTCTTTATTGTTCAGTTTGGAAGCTACTGTCTAGTGATAATACAATGAATGTTATAATAAATATAATAACATTATAATATAATAATAACAATGGTTCCCATGATAACAGGCGCCATCTCAAAGTTAAACACAGGGAACATATGCTTTCTTTCCATAATATTGCACTAATGTTAAAGGCGTGATGCTCTCCACTGAAAACAACAATTTTAAACAGCAATAATAACAGGAAAAGAAGCGTGTTTTGCGATTCTTCTTTCCCACCCTGTTGGGTGCCTCTGCTTGGTGCTGTTTCAGTACACCGAGCACACCAGCATATGCAGCTCTTCACTTGGTATAAATGTTTTGGAAGCTGGCGTTGCTAAGCTATGGCTAATTTCAAATGCAAAAATATACTTCTCCTGGAAAATATGCTTGCTACAACCTTCATGCCACCTTCAACTATTTGTGTAGTTCCTAAGTGGAAAATGTTTGGTTTATGCAAAGCTGAAGGAAAGAAAAATGGAACAAATATCCAAAAACACATTGCTTTTTCTTCTCTCCGTGCCTTCAAACAATCACACGGTTGCTTGCCGTGTGACCTTGCTGAGCAAGGTCATCGTATCTAGAGGACACTGGATTTTTTTTGAGTGGATGATACATTGATCACATTTTCCTTCACAGAATCTGAATTTTTGAAAAGCAGGGGGTTATCTATCCCTTGTTTAAACTCCATGTGCATGTCTATAATTTACTTGTATTTTTATTATTTCTTCCATAATTTCATTAATTAGATTACATATCACAATTATGCATCGAGTGTCTTTTCTATGTTAGCACAGGGGTGACTAACAGATTCTGACCAAGTTTGCACTTAGACTCTCAAGCCTGAACAGGATTGTGGTTTTATTGTCCACAACTGGGAGAAGCTTATGATATTTTTCTCGGATCCTTTCTTTTGGCTCATTATCAGTTTTCTATTGCTGCTGTAGCAAATTGCCACAACATAATGACTTAAGACAACACAAACTTACTGTCTTACAATCCTGCAGGTCAGAAGTCTTACAAATCAAGGTGTCAGCAAAGGTGTGTTTCTTTCTGGAAGTTCTCAGGGAGAATTAATTGTCTTACATTCTCTTGGCTTATGGTCCCTTCTCCACCTTCAAAGCCAACAATGCAGCATCTTCGAATCTCTCTCTTCTCTCCCCTTCCCTCTCTCTCCTTCTCTCACCTCTTCTTCTGTCTTCACATCTTCTCTGACTCTCCTCCCTCTTATAATTATGATTACATTGGTCCCACCCAGATAATACAGGATAATATTGCCATCCCAAGATTTTTAACATAATCACATCTGCAGAGTCCTTTCGGGCATAGGAGGTAGCAGATGCACAGGTTCTGGGGATTAGGATGTGGACTTCCATGTGTGCATAGGGGCATTAATCCACCTGGTACACTCACATAATTACACTCCCCAACTTCTGGTTAAAATTTCTTTGCTTATACTGTTTTGTGTGTTCCTGAAGTATCTTTTGAAAACTGAAGTAGTTTTGAAGCATTTTCCCCAAAATAACAGGAACAAGTTTGCATCTTTTTGATCTGTGCATAGAACTCAGCATCAGTCCTCTGGATACAGGGTCAAATCTTCTAAGAAGTACATTTTTTTTCTGGCTGTTGCAGAAAGCGACTATTCACGGGGTCCAAATTCTCTCAGCATAGACTCCAAAAAGTTCAATTTCTCTAGCTGAAGGTAAAGGCTCTTTGAATTCTACTGGATGGTACTCCAAGGAATATATTTTTTGTGTGTTTAGCACAATTAACACTGTAATTATGTTATTGCATATATGCATATTAAAATAGAAAATCAACTTAATATTTTGAATCTTAATAAGTTTTCCCCAAAAGGAAATCATTACTCACAGTTCACACAGTGTGGAAACCATGAGTGTATGCCTTTGGCAGACTGGGACTTAACTGTGACTCTATTTCCATATTGAATACAAATTCACTTAAAAATGTATTCATTCTCTGGGGTGAGAGACCAGAGGGCCACATTCTGAGCTCAGAGGTTTTAAAATTTTGCTTTCCTTAACCTCACAAAGTATTTGCTTTCTGATATTGCTCTTTCTTAGGCTACCTGATGAGGAGAAAGAGGGAAGTCATGCCCACTCTTGAGTGAAAAGGAAGGGTGGATAAAAAGGCATGGCTAGGGGATTCAGGTCCATGATTCCTAGACCTCTACAAATGAAACCCAGTTTCCTCTAAAGGTGGAGACACTGTAGCACAGTTGAAATCGGATCTTGTCCTTCATAGAAAGCATGTTTTGCAAAACTTTGGATGATGTGGCCTCAGTGGTTCTCTAACATGCTCCGACTCTTTTCAGTGGACACTAAATTTATTTATTTATTTATTTATTTATTTATTTATTTATTTAATTTTTTAATGTTTATTTATTTTTGAGAGAGAGACAGAGCATGAGCAGGGGAGGGAGGGGCAGGGAGGGAGGCACAGAATCCAAAGCAGTCTCCAGGTTCTGAGCTGTCAGCACAGAGCCCAACGCGGGGCTCGAACTCACAAACTGTGAGATCATGACCTGAGCCAAAGTCGGACACTCAACTGACAGAGACAGAGCATGAGTGGGGGAGGGGTAGAGGGAGAGGGAGACGCAGAATCCGAAACAGGCTCCAGGCTCTGAGCTGTCAGCACAGAGCCTGATGCGGGGCTGAAACTCACGAACCATGAGATCACAACCCGAGTCCAAGTCGGATGCTTAATCGACTGAGCCACCCAGGTGCCCCATAGTGGACACTAAATTTAAAGACCAAACTCTATATACTAGTGTTGGAGCTTATAGTGTTTAACAGGAAAATTGGGAATAGATCGGGATGAGAACAGAAAACAGAAATAACAAGAATTTCTTATTCTGTAAAAATCTTAATAATCTTTATTTGTTCTTTACTAAGTTTATCACCTTCCTCTAGTATATAAGAGCTTCTGCATCTAAAATTCCCCCCTCTATTTTTACACCATTTTTAATTATAGTTTATAATTATCATTTGATAGTTACAGTTTAATAAACTATTACACATTACCATACCAAACTATGTGCTTTTGGAATACAAGTTTGCTGCCCCAAATTTAGAACTTTGGATTTTCTTTTTGACTCCTGGCTCAAGCATCTTGAAATTGACCTGAAAGGATACAGGCCAGAATCACCTCACATTAATCTTACTTGGGCTCTAAATAAATAAATATGTAAATAGATAGATAGATAGATAGATAGATAGATAGATAGATAGATGATAGATAAATAAGAACTGATTTCTTGGTGCACCTGTGTGGTTCAGTCAGGTAAGCATCTGACTCTTGATTTCAGCTCAGGTCATGACCTCACAGTTTTGTGAGTTCAAGCCCCACGTCGGGCTCTGCGCTGACAGTGTTGAGCCTGCTTGGGATTCTTCCTCTCTGCCTCTCCCCATCTCATGCTTTCTCTGTCTCTCTCAAACTAAATAATAAACTTTTTAAAGAAAAGATGTCTTTTTGGAGGAACAGCACAGTCAGTCAATCCAAATGTACAGAGATGTAGGATCCACATAAAATTATGTATAATTATTGAACAGTAACAGTAAGGAGGATAATGTAGACAAATATAACCCTTTGTAGTTCTATTTAAATTTTGCTTTTAATACTCTATTTTACATATACTCTATTTTACTATTTATCTCTCATCGTAAGGTTGTATAATGTTGATTTCTGCTGTTCAAGAGGTGTTTAGATAAATATAGTCATTATTTCAGTACTCTGCTAGCTTAACTTTCTCAAGTCTAACTACAATACTAGAAAAAACAAAATAATAACAAAAATTATCAGGCATTTAAAACATCTTAACCAAAAATTTTACATGAAATACTTTTGAAAGGCTATTTAATTGCTTAGACACACACACGTATGCAAATGGGTACACACATGCACACAGACAATGTGTATCTGCATCTGTACATTTGGATTGAAACAATTTTCACAGGCATTTTTACACCTATGTATTTGTTGATTTCAAGTCAGGAAGCGGTCTACTTGAGATCTGATATTTCCCCTAATATAGATTGTATTTTCACCAAAATGTAAATGGGCCAGCCAGGCTTTCCATTTGCTGCTTAAGATTATATTGGTGTCTGTTGTAATATTTACATATTTCCACTGTTGTATGTTATCCTGTTGTTTGAATATATTACAATTTATGTGTTCTACTAATGAACGTTAAGGCAGCTTTACATTTTGCTATTATAGACACTGCTGCAAGAAATATACAATTATTTGGCTCCTGATGCAAAATACAAAAAATACAAAGTTCCTCTACATTGTATTCTTACAGCTTATGATATACTTATTTTTAAATTTTCTGTAAAAACCTCAAGTTGCTTTCTAAAGTGGTGGTACCAGTTTGCACTCCAATTGGTGATGTAGAAAACTATACTTCACATCCATGTTGATACTAGGTATCATCAGACTTTAAGTTTTATTTAAACACTAGCTCATGATGTTTTTAATTTTCATTTTCCTGATCACCAGTGAACTCAAGTAGCTTTTCCAGTGAATTTTTTTGCCACTCACACTTCCTACTTTGTAAAATGCCCATTAACAAATTTTGCCATTTTGCCTACTGGGTTATCTGTCTTTTTTCTTTTTTTTTTTAAATTTATTTATTTTTATTTTGAGAGAGAGAGAGAGCATGCATGCCTATGCATTCTCAAGTGGGAGAAGGGCAGAGAGAAAGGGAGGGAGAGAGCATCCCAAGCAGGCTCTGTGCTGTCAGCTCAGAGCTCAGTGCAGGGCTCAAACTTACAAACCATGAGATCACGACCTGAATGGAAGTCAAGAGCCAGAAGCTTAATCAACTGAGCCACACAGGCACCCTATCTGTCTTTTTCTTATTAATTCATTCTTAACTGCCTGTGCATGTCTCCAGTGGAGACTTCCAATAGTATCCAAAAGATCTAAGCTGCTTCAGGCTCACTGGAATAACCATCCACTACGAGACTCTGTTACTGTCTTGTCCTCAAAAGGCTACCCACTTCCTTAGGGGAGAAGTCCAGGAAATCCAGGCCCTCCCTTCCAACAGTCTTAGGGAAGAAC
The DNA here is from genome assembly GCF_022079265.1 of Lynx rufus. NCBI lineage: Eukaryota > Metazoa > Chordata > Mammalia > Carnivora > Felidae > Lynx > Lynx rufus. Next base: position 76,190,072 of record NW_025814896.1, on the reverse strand, counting down.
TCAGAAGATATCTTCTATCAAGGATTGAATGTTCTCACAGATGCCTAGCCTAAGCCTAGAATCCCTTTTTCCTGACTCCCTGGATCCTCTTGCATTTCTAACAAAGTGGGGAGAGTCTTATTTTTGACAAGGACTTGTTTGATTCTCATCCACCTATGTCTCTTGTTGCCTCTTTCATATTAGCAAGGTTTTTTCCAGGCACTGTGACCATTTCCAGGGCAGAATATGGGCACGTGCCTCTAGCTGTGGCCACTAATGCCTCGAGCTCTGAGTGCAAATCTGCTTTCACACTTTGCTCATCTCCCATATACCTGGTACTGCTTATTTTCTGTGAAGTCTTAAATGATGGACAGTTACCCATCCTTCTCAACTCCCCCAACTAATATTAACATTTTAGTAAATTTGCTGATTTCACATATCCTTACTAATTAGCCCAATGGTTGTACTCCTCTAATACAGTGTGTTTTCCCTGGGTAAAACTCTATAATGACCCAAAGGTGAGAAGGGATAGGACTTCCTCAGATTTGTAGCCTTGGAGAAATCAGGCATGTCACCAGCCATCCACTTTTTCTTTTTCAAGTTTATTTATTTTGAAAAAGAGAAAGAGCAAGGGACAGGCAGAGAGAGAGAGAGAGAATCCCAAGCAGGCTCAGCACTGTCAGCACAGAGCCTGAGTTGGGCTTGAACCCATGAAGGAAACCACAAAACGGGAGATCATGACCTGAGCTGAAATTAAGAGTCAGACACTCAACTGACTGAGCCACCCAGTTGCCCTATCAGCCATTCACTTTATCTCATCTGATTTCAATCCAATAAGGTTTTATTCTCCTCTAAATAGAGTCCTGTTCAAAATACAATAGTTATTTAACACTTTGGGATCACTCTTGAAATTATAAAGTTCTCAATATTCACCCACTCAGACTAATCTTGGCCAAATTCCTAATCATTCATTTCAAGCAGAAGTTTTTAAAAGAGGTGTGCATACACCATTATCAATGAAAATATTTAAGCAAACTCAGAAATTTCTGGCCACTCTTTAAAGGGAGATAAATAGAAATAGATTTTTCCTTAAATTGTAACTACCCACGTGACATCAAAACCTTGGCATATATTTAACTTTCCTTGTTTTGTAGTCTCTGCTTCCCTCTTTCTCTAACTTACTTTTCTCCAGCAAACTCGGTTAGTACTCTGCTTCTACATTTCTACATCCATCTAATTTTTGCCTGGAAAGTTGCCTACTGATAGTCTAACGGAATCTTGAGGGAGTTCTCAGAGCTTTTTCCCCTAATGCCCTTGCATTTTCAACTCCCTTTCAAGAACCTCAAGTGTTCTCTCTGTCTTAGCTAACCAGGGTAGGAAAAGCCACCAGGGTAGCTAACCAGGGTAGGCAAAGGAATTTGGATGGACCTGCCTCCAGCTGTCTACTGGGCTGACATTTCAGAGGTCAGAAAGAGGGATGTAGCCCTTTGGTATGGCTTTTTCTCTTTAGAAACAACTACTCAAAGTTTTCCTTCTCTGGGCAATTGAGTCTTCACTTGAACATCTTTATCTCATGGTTCTCTTCTTCATTTTCCCTGTGTTTGGGCACCTCACCTCTGCCCCCAACATGAGGTGTTCACTTATTCTCACATCTGACAAACGTTGAGGATCTTTCAGTGATTTTGTTAAGAGCAGGAGCAGATCCGGAATATCTCAGAAAAACCTTCACTTGCCCCTTTATTCCAAAAAGGATTAAAAGGGTGCAAAGCATCTGGTGACAGTGACTCAAGAGTCTCATGAGATTTGGAAAGGCAAGTCTTCCTTGTCCCTGTTACACTTGAGCTTGTGTAAGCATTTCAAAACAGCACAAACATTCAGTGATATTTAGTTCAAAGACATATTTACAAACATTGGTCTTTCCAGTGTCCTGAGCCAAATATACAGAACTGTGTTCTCATCGAGAGAGTAGAGATAGTAACTAGGAATGCAGCAATAATTCCTGTATCTTGTTTTCCAGCTTTTTGGACAGTCCATATTCCTATAGTCAGTTCCCTCATTCTTATTAGATATGTTTTTACCTGATTGGTTCTGAGGTTGAGTTTAGTCTTATAACCACGGCCAATAGGCATTTAACCTGCATTTCCATATGTTCCCTTGGAGACTTCAATAGGCATATTATCTCGTACTTAGATATAATAGATCACATTTATTGAGTGCCATCTATGTGTCAGGCTGGGAAGTGAGTGCTCTGTAAGTGCTGCCACAATAAGTAACTGAACCGCCTCTACCCTGGTATGAAATGGTAGAGGCAAGATTAAGCCCAGGTGACCTTGATGCTTGAGCCCTAGCTCTTTACCACTATCCTCCACTGGATACATTTGACCATGGACCATCTACTTAGCAACTTCCTTGAGAGGAAGAGCTTTGTCTCATGCAGAATCCCTGCCTTGAATGCTCTACATCTTAGATCCATCTTAGACCAAGTAACACTTGGTAAGTCATATGCCATTATCCATTGTGGATGCCTTTACATCTTCAGTGGATAGGCTCTCTATATATCAGAGGAGGTTCCAACAATCACATGGCCAGTGGTTTATATTTACATTTATCAGTGCTTTACGATGTGGCCTCAAAGGAGGGCTCAAATTTTCACATAATAGGAGCTTCTAAAGTATTTGCTGGAAGAAAGATACTTCAACTTAATCCAAAAAGCAAATAATTTCTGGAAATAGAATCACAGTATTTTTTAGACTCTCATTATTGTTCAGTTCACCTGTCTGCTATGCTTCACTGGTTACTAAAAAAAGAGCACAGAAATGACAGCTTTTTTTTGAAATGGAAAGAAATGACGAAAAATAAAAACAAGATAAATGGAAGCTCAGTGAATAGTTGCACGGACCCATATCCATAGAGGGCAGAAGATGTGACTGACAACAGAAAAATTAGTGAGCTATAGAAACAGGAAACTTGTATGCATTCTAGAAAGAAAAAAAGTGAGAGAGAGAGAAAGAGAGAGAGAGAGAAACTAGGAAATAGAATAGCAGCAACATGGGGAAGAAAAATGATCATGTCAGAAATAGAGCCAAAATGAACACTTAATGAAAGAATTTCTAAGGGAAGGACTGGAACATCATACAAGGAAAGACAAATAGCATTGGGGGTCCTACCATGGTCAATCAGACTGATATCTCTGGGTCTTTTGGTTTGGATTTTAAGTTGGAGCACTGGCAGAGGGCTGGGTATTAGCCCTCATTTTAGAACCCGTTGAAGTATATTAGGGTTGGCTTACAGCATCAGGGGTACTTTAAATTTAACACTGATGTTAGATCTTTCCATTTTTGTCTAAAACCCTATTTCAGGGTCTAAAGAATGTTCCTAGACAATATATTTTATATCAAAGACTTACTAGAGAGGAATATAACTAGCCACAGTACAAAATGCAATTTAATTATTTTTACCCAAAAAATTATGCAGTTTTGTGCAAATATAACTTTTAAATAAGTAGAGACCATAGCTATGTTTTCATTCACACACAGAAAAATGCATGTCATGCATATGCAGATAGTAGCACATGTTCACATGTACACACACACACACACACACACACACACACACGCACACACTTCATTTCTACTATTGACCTTAGAGGGGAAAAATGGGACAGAAAGAAATGGAAAGAGAAGTAGGAAATGTAAGGCAGATGGGAGTGGAACAGATACAAGTGGTCTGAAAACCCATTGTCTTTCTACTGAAATATTTCAATACTCTGGCTCATTCCCACGCCTCTAGTTTTACACCCTCCAAGCTACCGTCTACACTGATGTTAGAATCATCCTTGTAGACAAATCTGATTCTACAATTTTCTTGCTTCATTACTTTCAATGACTCCTTATATTCTCTTGAATAAAATCAAAATTTCATGGCTTGACCTTTCTGAGAACCTACTTTTTTTTCTTTTTTCCTCTTCTCTTTTTAACCATCACAACATTCTACAGTGGGAGTAGTACATAGCTACTTGCCATTTCTTTCAAGCATGCTGTTATCTGTGTGTATACTATCCTTTCCTATTTTTCTTTAACCGAGTTATGCATGAATGTAAAGAGCAAAATGATTCTATATCACTTATTAGAGCCAAACAAAGTTTTCTGCCTCACCTCCTGCTCCCACTCGAGGGACAACCAAACTTTCATCTCTATTTGTTAAATTATTTTGGTTTGATCTTAGTTTCTAAAGAAAATGCTTATACTGCAGCATCTTGATTTTTGCAGTCTTAATCATTACTAGCTGATCTCTCCCTTTACCAAGAATTTCGATGTTTTTTAGTTTTCCTATTGCTGTCCCACCACACATGAATGCTCTTCCTATCCCCTTGCCAGTAGTACTATGTGGAAATTTTTATAAGATACGATTCAGTATTTGCATTATTATGGTAATGTAAACATGATTCACAGGTGAACCTGTACACCAACGATAATTGCTTTTCCCTCCTGGAACTACTTTTTATTTTACTGGGTGCTAATAATTTCATTACTTGTATGTACTCATCAGTAATAAACTGTCAAATTTTCTGAATCTCTTCTGAGTACAGTTAGTGATTTCACTTATTCTATCCATTTTATCTTCTTGCATCGGGGCCTCTTCTAAGCTGATCTGGCTGCCCTGTATATTTGAAATCCGGTTTGCATGCTGGACTTGCCCTTTACACATATTCAAGGATTCCTTCTATTTCTATCCTATGTTTGATTTCCTGTTTCCTGTTATCCCATGCTTTCCTTTTTCTTAGTTTATATCCTCATCTGGTGGAATACATCCTTCTGTAACTTCCTGTGAATGTGTGCATGGGAGGTAACTTTTTCGAGACCTTGTATGTTTGAAATTATTTTTTTTTATCTCATCCTGTTTCATAATGAAAATTTAGAAATTTATAGAACTCTAGGTTGGAAATGATTTCTCTTTTTTCTCAAGTTTTTTTTTAAATGTTTATTATTTTGAGAGAGAGATGGAGAATCAAGCAAGGGAGGAGCAGAGAGAGAGGGAGTGAGAGCATTCCAAGCAGGCTTCATGCTGTTGGCACAGAGCCCTCCATGGGGCTCCATCTCAAGAACTGAACCATGAGATCATGACCTGAGCTGAAATCAAGAGTCAGCTTGATTTCAGTAAGAATCAGTAACCAACTGAGCCACCCATCCCCTGGAAGGGATTTTTCTTCATAATTTTGAAGGCACTTGTGCAGTTAAACGTGTCTGGGGGAAGACACAAAATCAAACTGATGGGTCTCACTTATAATTCATGGCCAAGAACCTCAAAACACCAGAGAATCACACTGTATTTCCAAAATCCATTTATTCTCCCACTGTCCTTAATGCTTATTTCACACCCTTTCTTTCATTTCATATTGCCTTCAGTACTGTCTCCCTCCGTACTCTCAGTTGATGACCTTACTGACAGCTTCCCTGAGAAAGCTGAAATAATCAGTAGAGATACCCCACAGTTTCCCGCAACTACACCTACCCACCTACTGACCCAACTACAGGGCCTTCCTGCCTTGGACTGATAAACCATCCATGCTCTGGTCTAAAGCCTTTCTCTCCACTTAGGCACTAAGATCTAATTTTCTCTACCCTAGTCAAGAATATCTTTTAAAAGATTTTCCCTCCTCTCTCCTACATAATCAAAATTTCTTCTCAAATGATTCAGTCCTGTCAGCATAGAAATATGCTATTTCTCATGTTTCGGAAAAAAGAGAAAGAAACTTTCTCTTGATCCCATTGCTGATTTGAGCTCCCATTCATTTGCTGTCCTTTACAGCAAAATTCCTAGGAGAGATTTCCTACTCATACTGTCTCCCATTTCTCTCCTCCTATTATATGATTCCCCTTCCAATTAGACTTTATCCTTTACCCACACCTTGCAGTTCCTTTTTTTCAATATAAATTATAACCTCCATGTTGCTAAATCTACTTGTCTGTTCTCAGAACTCATCTCATGTAACACATTACTCCTTCCTTAATGATACTTCTCTTGGCTTCAAGAACATCACACACTCCTGGTTTTCTTCACTGAGTCAAACTCAGTGGCTTCAGTCTCCTTTGCGATTTCAACCTCTTTGTTCAACCTCCTAATGTTGAGGTCCATCTTCTTTTCTCCTCTAGTTATACTTTTCCAACTCAGTTAACGGCAATGCCAACTCTTCTGTGGATTGGGCTAAAGCTTTGGTTTCAATCTTGACTCTTTTCCTTATACTGTCCATATCAAATATAACCAGGAATTTCATTGGCCGTACCTTAAAAACAGACACAGAATGTAAACATTTCTCAACACCTCACTGTCACATCCTGCTCTAAGACACAGTCATCTCTTTCCTGTATTACTGCAATAGTCTTCTAATTGGTCTTCTTGACCTTTGCTGTCTTTTGAGTTGTATTATATTCTAAGCACAATTAAAAATTAATAACAAAAGTCAGATCATGTTAATATTTTACTCAAAATGGCTACATTTCATTCATACAAAAACCTGAGTCCTTGGGAAGCTCAACAGGACCTTCATGCCACCCTTTCCATTGTCACACACTGTCATTCTGCCAGCCCTCATTTTAGTCTTTGCACTAGATGCTGTCTATCTCACATGTTCCGACTGCGTCTCATTCAGGACCTTGCTTAAATGTCACCTTTATGTGAAGTCGACCATTACCATCTGACTTACTATTCTCTTAGTCTATGTCCCCATCATGGCAGGTACCCCTGAACACTACTCTATATATTCTTTGTTGTTCTTGTTATGACACTCATTCCTTCTAAGATATGATATAAATGTTATTTTGTGATATGTGTTGTGCACCTTGCCCCTGTTAAAATATAAGCTCAATTAGCATAGGGTTTTTCATATGTTTGTCACAAATGTGTTCCAAACTCATACAACAATGTTTGGTACTTATTGAGGGCAATACATATTTTTTGTTTCTTAAATGAAGGTACTGTTCCACTGCCTTCCATTTCCAGTGTTTCTGTGAAGTCAAAAGCCATTCTGATGCTCAACAGTATACAAAGATGAGGATTGGGGATAGGATAATGATTGACCTCAGGTTCAAATAATGAGTACATTGAGTGTAAAGTATTTAAAAACAGTAATATAAAAATCTATCAGTCAGCCTTTTTAAAAAATGCCACTATAGAAAGACAATTCTAAGCAACATTGGTTAAAATAATTTTCTACCTTGCAGGGTGGGCCATTTTCATTGCTGCTCGTCCTCACCCTTGTTACACCCTTGATGGTTCCTGATTAGTTTTATATCTTGTTTTTTTTTTGTTGTTTTTTTTTATATGAAGTTTATTGACAAATTGGTTTCCATACAACACCCAGTGCTCATCCCAAAAGGTGCCCTCCTCAATACCCATCACCCACCCGCCCCTCCCTCCCACCCCCCATCAACCCTCAGTTTGTTCTCAGTTTTTAACAGTCTCTTATGCTTTGGCTCTCTCCCACTCTAACGTCCTTTTTTTTTTTTTTTACCTTCCCCTCCCCCATGGGTTCCTGTTAAGTTTCTCAGGATCCACATAAGAGTGAAACCATATGGTATCTGTCTTTCTCTGTATGGCTTATTTCACTTAGCATCACACTCTCCAGTTCCATCCACGTTGCTACAAAAGGCCATATTTGTTTTGTTTTTTGTGTTTGCTTGTTTTGAGAGGGGGTTGTTTGTTTTCAGCTCTGCATACTTTTAAGGACTTCTAAAATTTCATCATGATGTGTTTGATGTGAATCTATTTCAACAATTAGGTCGGGTTGGTACTTTAGATTTTGAATTTCTTGGCCTTCAGTTCTGGAGATTTTTTTTTTTAATTATCTCCTTGATAGATTTCCTTCCTCATATTTTCCTATTCTCTCTTTCTTGAACTATTTTTCAAATAGTGAATCTCTTCGTTTTCCTGTAGAATCTTACCATTTCTCTTCTATTTTCTTTCAGTTTGCTTTTTGCTCTTTTTGTGAAATTTCTTAAAGTTTACCTACCAATCTTGCTATTATATTATTATACCATCATAATTAAAGTGATATTTTTAAGAACTTTTTTTTTCCTTCTCTGTATTATACTGTTACAAGTTTGTTGTTGGAATTAAGTCTTTCTTCTCTTTGATGATATTAATGATGAGGTTCAATTTTTAATTTATAAAAATTAATTTCCTTTCTTTCAAGTGTTTTCTCTGAAGAGACTCTGTTTTGACAAGGTTGCCCTTTTTTTTTTCTTTTTTCTATTTAATATTTTGATCTTTATGTTTCCTCAGAAATCCACTAATCCTTGGTTGGCTGCCTGTGTTTTAGATTTGTGAGGCTAAACACTGACTAATAGTTCTGAGCATCTATATCACTCAAGAATAATATTCCTTTTCCATTTATTTGGGGAACCTCAGCACCTCCATCTTGAGGTCTTTCTGTTTAAGCCATTTTCTCTAAGACTCTGAATATATCCATTTTGGTTAGTTGCCAATGTTCTTACAGCAAAGTGAAAAAAACAGGGCTGAGAACCTCAGCATCCATTATGCACATGTTTTTTAAAAATCTTCTGTTTTAAGTACACTACACCCACTCTCAATTTGGTCTGTTCATCTCCCAGCCCAGAAAATCTGTCTTATCTGTTTCAGCAAATAAAACATCATTCTTGCAACATTTGGGGACTAGCTTGCAGAGTGGTAAGGGAGATCCAAAAATTTGTTTATTAAATAGACTTTCAATAAATCATCATTATTTCAGCCTCTCCCTTTTGTCCTCTGTCCTTGAGTCCGCCCAGATAGGGTAAAATATCACAAATGAGGTTTGCTTTGCTCTCTCCAGTTTGAGAGAGGAAACTGGGGTCTGGGCTGCCACTTCCTCCAGACTAAGACCTTGGCATACTAACAAGAGTATGCAGCAAGGACAAGAAAACACACTACACTTCCTTACCTTTCTGAAGGTGGCTTTTACTTGATTTGCCATTTGCTTAATTGCTCTAAGCCTTTCTTTCCCAGAGCTTCTGTGGAGTTAATTCAGCCAATTTCTTATTGTATTTTTCTATGGTGGAACAAGAACTTGGAGCTTCCTGGTTCACCATTTTGCTGATGTTCTGCAAAGCCAACTCTTCATCTTTTATAATAGTTTTCAAATCTTTAACTAAAATATTTTATTTTAATTCCTTATATCTAATTATTTTAATGTCTAAATCTAATGATATCTGTACTCCCTGTGGTCTTTCTCCACTGTCTTTTAAGAATTTTCTTTTAATTTTTTTTAACGTTTATTTATTTTTGAGACAGAGAGAGACAGAGCATGAACGGGGGAGGGTCAGAGAGAGGGAGACACAGAATCGGAAACAGGCTCCAGGCTCTGAGTGGTCAGCACAGAGTCTGACGCGGGGCTTGAACTCACGGACCGCGAGATCATGACCTGAGCGAAGTCGGCCGCTTAACCGACTGAGCCACCCAGGCGCCCCTTAAGAATTTTTGTTAAATGTTTATTTATTTTTGAGAGAGAGAGAGTGAGAGAGCAGGGGAGGGAGAGAGGGAGACACAGAATCTGAAGCAGACTCCAGGCTCTGAGCTGTCAGCACAGATCCTGATGTAGGGCTCGAACCTGCGAACCCTGAGATCATGACTTGAGCCAAATTTGGATGCTCAATGACTGAGCCACCCAGGTGCCCCTCTCCACTTTTTTCTCTCTTGAATTCTATTAAGACTTGTCTTCCTAAAAACCTATTGTTTTTAAAAATTGAATTCTAGATTGTATATAAAATGTATCAATACAATTTGAATCCTAGGGTGGTATCTTTGTTCATTGTGAATTTGCTTCGCTTACTTTTCTTATGACAAGCATCTAAACTAGGGACAAATCCAATCAAGGATCAAGACAATAATTTTATGAGGTTTATTCTATTTCCTCGCATGTTGGGAAAAGGCCTTCAGGGTCCTACCTAAAGCCCTGATTATTTGCTAGTATTCTATTTTTGTTTTTAGCAACCCGGTAACTGCAATTTTTGTCTCTCTAGCCACAAGAGTCTTAAAAGTGCTTAATTTCTCACCCTTTCAGCAGCCATTGTGATAATTTGTGAAACAAAACCCCAAAAATACACAGAGCCCATTTCTCCAGGTTTCCCTTCGTCAAGATCACGTCCCTGCAAATTATATTTGATATCTTCAGAAACACATTTTATTTTACTTTATTTTATTTGTAAAAAATTGTCTATCTTTTCTAGTTTTTCTCAGTGGAAAGACTGGACCTCCACAGCAGATAAGAAACTAATCTGCCACTGTCTGAAGCAGAACCCTTGATTTTTGAAATCTTTAGAAAATTGCACTAGAAAGATCATTTAGCCAGTCACAAAACCCTCCAGAACATAGAGTATTTCTCAAGTCCTAAATTGTTTCAAAATTTTTTAAATAAATTATTTATATTTTTATAATGAAATCATATCCATAGAGATTCTGAAATCTGACTAACAGACAGATCTCCATAACCGTGCCATTTGAGTCACAGAATAATTATTAATATCAAGCTTTTTCACTCTAAAAAGTATTCTAGTCTGAACAATAAAGTATGTGGTCACCTTATATATAAATAAATAGATAAATGGATTTTAATTAATAACTTCACGCTGCCAGAAACTGAATGGAAATATTTGATTATGAGCATACAGATATATACTCATTTTTAAATTTATGAATAGCAACTGTGTATCACTTTTTCCTGCTTATTATGGAGTGTGTATCTATTCATCTTCCAATGTTTTTACTAGCTATCTTCAATCATGAGAAAACTGGTAAGTGTAGGTTTTCACAGCCATTTTAAACAAAACATAACTAGCATTAGATACTTGTATATAACAAGTAAGTGGCATTTTCAGAGGTGTGTCTGTGTGTGTGCGTACCATCAAGACCCTGGGGCAAAGTGTCAAAAGTGAGTTATGTTATAATATGATTTTACTGAATTAAGTTTTATTTTGAGGGCATAGATTTATCCTGCATTATTTCATTTATTAGAACTCAACCATTGCTTTAAATAGAACAAAAAGCATATAAGGATACATTTTATAAAGGTCATAAATAGTTCATAAGCCAAATGGGTCAAGTGGTTGATACTTCTCACAGGGTAAAATGGTTCAGTTCAATTTTTTTTTAATGCACTTGAAAAAAGACAATTGCATTCTAAATCAGCGTCTCTCAGGAATCGTGCAGGGGTGTGTGTGTGTGTGTGTCACTCTCTTAGGTGTGCTACTGAGGCATGTGTAGTTTTTAAAGTTTACAGTTTTGACTGATGTACATCCAGAGATGGAAGCCTCTGTTGCAGAAGTCTGTCAGGTTCAACTCCTCTATTGAAGAAAAGGGACACTGTGAGAAACCATGTTTGGGTCGTATGTACCTACTTCCCTGAACACAGAGGTTGTTCCAGTAGTTAAAGTGAATCATCTAATGTCTATATGACTAAACCCAGGTGCCCAAGAGAGGTAGCCTGATTGGAGAACTCCCAAAAAGAGAAATCTCTCTTTAGGAAATTTGAAGGTAAATTTACAAGAAGGCATACATAACATACACAGTGGTATAGAGTTGAATCTAGTGCAATGAACAGAAAAGCAGAATACAATAGGAGAAGCAAAACATCAGAGAGTGGGGAAGAAAGATATATGAGAAGTCTTAGCCATAATTCAGAGAGCATCAAATATTCACATGTCACTGGATGACATGATAACCATATATCCAGATCTGCACTTGGGTCAGAAGAGTTGCACTTTTAACAAGGAAAGAAGTAGTTATTATTATAGATCTTTATAAAATGTGTGTGAAGCTGGTTGATCAGCTTGGGGCATATATATATTTTTATCCTTGTGTATTTTTGTGTGACCTTAAGTAACCTGGATATACCTCTATTTTTGCAACTTGCATGACACTAATTAACAGAGTTATGAATGAATATGTCTTTAAAATTAGAAAAGAGTGTTATGTGGGAAGAGTAAGAGGCAGCAGATGTGAAAATACCAAAAGGAAGCAATATTTAAATGAGATATTTTACATTTTGCAGAGAATCTGTCTTAATTTAGAATAGAAAAATTTCATATTGCTTTGTAATAAATCATTAGGTCATAATTTTAATAGATAAAATATGACAGCTCTGCCTCAAAAATACGTCCTTAATGTCATTGCTATTTTCCACTTACATCTTGCTGCCCTGGAACAGATTGCAGCCGACTTCTAGCTGGTCTTATGCTTCCTCTCTTGCCCCGGAGTTTATTATCCTTCTGGGAATGAGAGTGATGCTTTGAATTTACTTATCAGATTACATTACTCCCTGATATAATACCCTCCAATTGCTTGCGTTCACCTTGAACAACCTACAGACTTCTGGCCATAGTCTGACATGTACTCCCTAATTTAGCACCTGTCCTCCTTTGTGACCTAAACTCATACAATTTTCCCCTTCTTCCTTACATCCCAGCCTTACTGCTTGTTCTATTTTTTTAAGAAAGCACTACACCCAATGTGGGGCTTCGACTCACGACCTCAAGATCAAGAGTTGCTTTTTCTACCAACTGAGCCAGCCAGGAGCCCCTGTTCTATATTTAACATATGCCAACCTCGCTACTCCCTTAAAGCCTTTGCTTCAGTTTTTCTATTCTGCATTCCTCTTTCTCTAGATCATAGAATGGCTGGTTTCTTCTCATCATTACATCTCCCTGGAGAAGCTTTCCTTACCAACACAAGTAAGGTGCAATCCATCACTTCCATCCCATTACTCTTTTTGCATATTCGTAGTGTTTATTACTATTTGTATTTATTGCATTTATTTTTATGTGTTTATATATATCTTCCTCTTTTACAGTATATACTGCAATAAGGTAGGAACCTTGTCTGTCTTCTTCATCAATATAATCATTTATCTAGAATTATATCTACCTAATTGAAATTTAAAGAGGGTTTCTAAGATGAAAAGCATTTCAGATATTAGTTTGCTTATATTCGTGCCTGGAATTCCTTTTGTAGCTTGCCCCCCACCCTGGTATTTCTAATTACTCTTTTTATTTTATTCTTTGTAGAAGACACATTTGCCTTCTTTGTGACTCTAAGATATTCTAGAATATTAAAAATGTTATTTATTGTACACAAGCCTTTTCCTCAAGTTTCTTTCCAATAGAACACTGTTAGAAATCTGATATATTGGGGCACCTAGTTGGCTCAGTCGGTTGAGCGTCCGACTTTGGCTCAGGTCATGATCTCACGATTCGTGGGTTCGAGCCCCACGTCAGGCTCTGTGCTGACAGCTCAGAGTCTGGAGCCTGCTTTGGATTCTGTGTCTCCCTCTCTCTCTCTGCCCCTCCCCTGCTCACACTCTGTCAATCTGTCTCTCAAAAACTAAATAAACATTTTAAAAAATTAAAATAAAAAAAAAGAAATCTGATATATTGCTTTCTAGGTTGATATACAGGTGTTGACTTGGAACATCTTTTCATTATCATCCTGTGTTAAAGTCACTGCTTCTTACTTTCCAAACCTTTTTATTTCTTAGATTACTATTCTTCTTTTAAAAACAGATACTCAGACAAATCTTATAAAATTTTATTTACTTACTCACATGATTGGAAAGTGTAATCGAGGGTGGAATCAGATGAACAAGCTATGTATGATAAGATATAACCCACTGTCACAGACTTTTATTGCTTGTCAGAAAAGTTCAATCCCATCCTTTGAAATGTGTTTGTACTAGGGAGAACTCTTTTCGTGATAGCTTTAACAATCTGCTCAATACTTTCCCCTGTATTTTCATAAGATTTCTCATTCACTAAATGCTATGGCAGTGTTCTTCATAATTAATAACCTCTTCCCTGGGAAAGCACGTGTTCTTTGTCAAGGCCCCCAAAGAGTCCTATAAGATACTGATTTTTCCTTGTAGTCCACTTGAATTCCTCAAATTTGGCAAATGTGAACCAAAGTCTGCAACCCTGAAAATGCAGTTCGATCTAGTTTTTAATCTATAGGAAATCTCCATGCTCTGTGCTTCTATTCCTTTCTGTACATCATCACTACCCTGCTGTCAGAATATTGTGCTTTTATTGTAATTACTCGTTTAGTATCAGCATCTAAGCATTTCCTTCACAAACTTAAGTTCTGTGAGGGCTGGTACCAGGCCAGTTGTACTGCGTCCAACACTGAACACAGGCTTCTGGAACATAGTGAACATACACACAATATATCTATTAAATGATCGAAAGTGCAATGGATAGATAGGCAAGCTCTTGCTGTTTTTCTGTTTTTGTTTTTATGACTTTAGCCAGCATCTCAGAGATATCCTCCAGCTGAGTTATTTAACAGTTTAAAGAAAATGTTAGCTATGGACAAAGTGTAGATCCAAAGGCAGGAATTGAGTAATTGTTAAAAGCTGCATTAAGCCCATCGTTGCTAAAGCTGAATATAATTACCTTTGGGGGTGCCTGGGTGGCTCAGTTGGTTGAGCCTCTGACTCGATTTTGGCTCAGGTCGTGATCTCATGGTTCGTGAGTTCAAGCCTCCCATCAGGCTCCACGCTGTCAGCCCAGAGCCTGCTTGGGATTCTTTCTCTCTCCCTCTCTCTGCCCCTCCCAAGTTGTTCTTTCTCTCAAAATAAGTAAATAAACATGAAATAATAATCTTTTGATACCTGTGATATCACTAATGTGAAAATATAGAGAGTGCCAAAGCATACAGAGAAATTCCGAGAAATATAATTGACAAGTATTCCTGCTACTGTTTATACGAGGACTTGTAGTATACCCTCTTTAGCTCCACGAGAGTATATTCAAGGCATGTTCTTCTGAATCAAAGTTCACCTAGCAGGGAGCCCAAATCTCCTGTGTAACACATTTCTGCAGACTGTGTTAATGGGGGTGCTCTTCTCTGCCACTTCCCATTCTTCCATATGGAAGGCAGTTTATAGTTTTTTGTAAGCTAGTTTCAAGTCTCCAATGAGTGCTGAGCATAAGAGACAACTTCAAGAGGATCATTTCATCTTTAGCTGCTTCTAGGAAGCCCCTAATGAGTTAGCTGACTCAAAGAATTGGGAAAACAAACTTACCTTGCCAGCAAATGGGATCAGATCTGTCAACAATACCAAATTGCCCCACATGCTGCAGCACCTGCTACAGTAAAAGAAGATATAATATAATTGCAGTTGGGAGGAGATGCCCAACCAGGGACTGCAGCCAGAGCTTCAACAGCTGTTAGCAATGGAAATCTGTCATCTTCTATCTGTGCTCAGTGCTTGGAGACAGTTACACAAATGACATTCTCTTAGGCTGTCTCATAGAATTAGCAGTGCTTTCCTTTGGAAACCTTACCAACATGGCCCTATAAGGAGACATATTGAGGAAGTTCAATAAAACTTCCATAATGCTAGTAAGCCCCTACAAAGGAACTAAGGGTTTGGTTTTTCAGTAACCAGTCGAGAATTGGCCTGTAATATTGAATCTACTAAGTTGTAATCCAACTTTTCATATGTTTACATCAAATTTCCATCATTATATCTTAAGCAACTTCAAAGTTGGATGTGTCTGATCCATATATTTGTACAGCTATGGCATCTGGTTTTTCAAGTAGTGTGTGGTCAATGGATATATGTTAATTAGATTTTGGGTGAAAATAGAATGTACTCTATGACATTCTTTTATGTAATTATAACACCCAGTTTTTTTAAGGCATTCAATCTGATTGTCAGTATATCTGATACCAAGCTTTATGTAAAATTGGTACCTTTCTGTGCTTGGAGTGCAATAGTATATTTGTAAAGAGGAACCACATGATTTGCTAAGCTTGAGATTTAAGCTAATATTTAAAATCAGGAGACATTATTTTAAGGAATATTTAAATAAATACTATGGCTGCAACCCAGCAGATTGAGAACGTAGTTATAATACATCGATGAAAGGATTTAATCATGCTAAATCTATAATGTGTTTCATTTTCCATTTCCCATATAAGCAGGTGAGTATTAAGATCAAGTCAAAGTCATTAAAGTCAGGTGGTGGAAATAGATTTGTTATCCCCTCCACCACTGCTGGGTAGGTCTCTGATAGACTTCTTTGGTGTACTCTCCTTACCAGCCTATGGCAGGTCTGTCACTATACATCCAGGTTTCTTAGCTAATGCTGCTAGTAAATGATCTTTTCTGTAGCAAGAAAATAAATCAAGCATTTAGCTGCAGTATGATGGAAGACATTTGTATCTGAATTGTCCACCTATAGCAGGAAAATCACACACAAGTACATCCAAACTCCCCTGTTAACAGAAAAATAATACAATAAATACGAGACTTTTCAGAAGGCAGGAAACTTGCTCACTTTGAATAAATTAAAGACACCTGAAGTGTAGGAAAGCTTAGTTGGAAAAATGCTTAGATTAGATTTCTCTTTTTCTTTCCTTGATTTGAAATGGATTGTCGTCGGGGCGCCTGGGTGGCGCAGTCGGTTAAGCGTCCGACTTCAGCCAGGTCACGATCTCGCGGTCCGTGAGTTCGAGCCCTGCGTCAGGCTCTGGGCTGATGGCTCAGGGCCTGGAGCCTGCTTCCGATTCTGTGTCTCCCTCTCTCTCTGCCCCTCCCCCGTTCATGCTCTGTCTCTCTCTGTCCTAAAAATAAATAAAAAAAAAAAAACGTTGAAAAAAAAATTAAAAAAAAAAAAGAAATGGATTGTCGTCAACAGGGCTTTTAATCTGCTCCGAGATCAGGCATTAACTTTCTTTCAAAAATATATTTTTTAATATTTGTTTACTTTTGAGAGAGAGACAGAGAGAGAGAGAGAGAGAGAGCGCGCGCGAGCACGAGTGGGGGAGGGGAAGAGGAAGAGAGGGACAGATGCAGAATCTGAATTAGGCTCCAGGCTCAGCTGTCAGCACAGAGCCTGACACAGGGCTTGAACTCAGGAACCATGAGATCATGACCTGAGCCAAAGTTGGGTGCTTAACCAACTGAGCCACCCAGGAGCCCCCTTATCAGGCATCAACTTTATGCCAGTCTGTTCAAAACATCACCACTCCCTCAACTGCCTCATATATAGGAAGGTGTAGGGATTCAGAACAGAACTGCAATGAAAGCTCAACAAGTATTCAGTTGCCAAAATAAATCAGTTTTCTTTGTTCTTTGGTTCTTCCTGTAAAGTGCTTTTGGACCCTGATCCACAGCTTGTCTCCAGAGATGCAGTACTATGGATGTCTGTTTTGTCACTGGTCACCATGTGACTGATCTCATGAACATCAACTTCTATCTTAGTTTTGAGCATGGGTATATATATTTAATTAAAAATATTCAAACAGCCTTCCTTCCTCTAGAATGTAAATACTTTGTGGTTGAGACTTGTTTATTTATCATTATATTTCTAGTTTTTCAAATAATTCCTGGTATGTAATAGGTACTGTGAAATAATTATTGAATAAACCAATTTATAAATATATGAATGAATGAATAAATGGATGGGTGGATGATTTCTGTTAATTTGGAGTAAAGATGATTGTGATATTGTGGGTGTTCGAAGAAAGGACATGGCTTAGGAATGCAAGTATCTGTTCAGGCAATTAAACTTTTTGTTTAGATTATCTGCCACAAACATAGGAATACTTAAATTGCCTTTACCCTATCTCAAAAAGATATCAAAAATAGAAGAAAAAAACTTCATCTTTAGAATAAAAAACCTGACTGACTCTGTGTGTGTGTGTGTGTGTGTGTGTGTGTGTGTGTGTGTTTCTCCAATGATTTTAAGCTTCTAAAGGACAAAGCCACTGGGATGTGTGGGGTGCAATTGGCAAACTAGGTAAAATATTCAGCCTTGCATGGTAGAAATAAATTTTATGATTTTATTAATATTTAAATTTGTGAGTTGCATAGATGACTCGGAAGTACATTCTAAATTAAATTTTGATTTATAGTAGTGGAACTTACAGAATCCAATTAAAAAAAAAAGAACCAATAAAGGATTGGGGTAAAATTCTAGGAAATATCTAAATTGTACAGATTCTCATTTCATTTATACAGAAGATACAACCTGCGAGTCAATGAAAAGATTCCAGTGATTGATATCAAACCACCAGACTGACTGTTTAGATTCCTGTTAACAATGGCTCTTTTGTGACTTGGTTCACCCAATCTTAACTTCCTACAAGACTCTGTCCTAAGCCCTGCCTTCTTTGATTAGGTGACATTGAGTACTACTTACTGAGAGAGATTTCTGAGGTTTTGGTTAATTTTCTACAATACTAAATATAAAGCCACAGTTAAAACTTCTTATTTAGAGACGTTTTAAGTAAACTGAACATGCAATTGATTAGATCTGTGATCTAAGTACACTTACCATCCCTTGCTTTTCTATTTCTTTTTAATCCTTAACAGATGGTACAGAATTCATTATGGCTCAGCCAGAATTACAGCAAATTTTTCCTTGTCACCAGAACAACATGCTTAATTCCTTAGAGAGTGAGTTAACTTCTAAAGTCTCTTAGAAAAGACTTAACTTTTAAGAAGGCAATCATCAAAAGATGCACCT
This sequence comes from Lynx rufus, assembly GCF_022079265.1. Classification (NCBI taxonomy): domain Eukaryota; kingdom Metazoa; phylum Chordata; class Mammalia; order Carnivora; family Felidae; genus Lynx; species Lynx rufus. The sequence continues at coordinate 76,171,575 of NW_025814896.1, read as the reverse complement.
AAGCTTATTCAGCATTTCCTTTCCATTCTGCCATTCTAGAGGCAAGGAATAAATACATTGAAAGTTCTATTAGCCAACAGCTATTTATTGAGCAGCTGTAATGTGCTTGGCATTGTGCTACGGCATAGATATATGGAAAAGGAAAGAGCGAGTTTTACTGTGAGATGCAAATATACTAACCTATACTTAAAATATATTGTACTAAAACTATGATAGAAATAAGAACAAGGACTTTGCAAGAGTGACTAATTCCCCTTGGCGCAGGGTGAAGCCAAAAGAATCCCAGCCGAGTATTAGCTTTTTGAGTATTAATTGCCAAAAATGAAAGCATTGTGTTCCCAAGTTGCCTAGTTGCTGTCTCTGTTGCAAAAGAGGATAGGATCACTCTTCATAAAAAGGTACTTAATGCTTAAAAATGCCATTGTTTATTTTCCCACTTAAGGAAAAATGTATTTTATTTACCCACTAGGTGCCTCATTAAGAAAGTAAAATCTGCAGACATTCCTTCAATGTGAGAAAAAGCACAGCATAAAAATATCGATGTTGAAAAGTCATTTGATAAAATTCAGCAACATATTTCTTATTAAAAAAATAAAAAGCACAATGGAAAAGTGGAACCTATTTAACTGTGAGAAATACTGTTTACCAAGAATAGGAACAAATACTATCTCAAATATGAGACTCTAGCTTCGCTTCAGTTAAAATCAGAAATTGGGTCAAGATGTCAGAATCACAATTATTTGACATTGATTGGAATAAATGCAAAAAAATAAAATAATTTTCCTAACTGGAAAATTTATTTTAAAAGTTATAAGAAGGAATGAATACCTAATATTTGATGGGAAGGAAAAAGTAACAATATATTTTTAAAACTAGATATTAGCATATAATATAAAGCTACGTTAAAAAAGTAATGTGGTGTGGAAGTAAATTAGCAATAGATACATTATTCAGTGGAGTCCAGCAGTGTTCAAAAATAGATCCCAGTCTATATATGTGAGAATTTAATACAAAACTAATAAAATAACATATTCAAAAACAAGTTCCAATTTCATTAAATAATGTATGATGCCGAAAGCATTTATAAATTTTGAAGACAGAATGAAATATCCAGTAGAAAAATGTGAGGAGGGGGGAAGAGTTGAGACAATTTGGAAAAGAGTAAGTGACCAAGATACAAATGAAATCCTCTCTCTAGTCAATTGTCTGAAAAATATAAATGGATGTATTATTGCCTGCCACCTTATATCCATCAACACACATGTTGATGAAAATAAAGAAAAAGGAGTACTCTTGGTAGCAAGTTGGGAAAAATGTATGTTCTTACATTTGGCTGATGAGATTGCAAATTGTTCATTTTGAGGGTGTTATCAGGAAAGATTTATTCAAATTCAAAAATGCATACCTTTTAATCTATTAATTTCCCTTTTGACAACCCAACCCATGGAAAGAAAACTACTAATATTTAAGGTCATAGGCACAATGATAATTATTTAAACATTTCCAATGACTTTTTCCAATGACAAAAATGTGGAAACAAAGTATTGTTTGTCAAATATAGAAATTATTGAATACATTATGGTATATCTACATGATAGAATATTAAATCAATAATGAAAAGAATGAATTACAGCTATGGTGATTTACTGTAGGAATTTAAAAAAATATTTATGACAGTGAAAATCAATATGCAGAAAAATGCACATAGTGTGATACCATTTCTTATAAACAATGACAATAAAACTTGTCCATGCATATGCATGTATGTATATGGTTGATTAAGTTGATTATATATTTTGTGTGCATGTGTGAGAGAATATTTTTAGAGTTTTGTGTGTGTATAGATACACAGATATTATACATACATATATTTTCAGGGAAAAAATAGGATATATGAGCTTAGTGGTATTTGGGGATGAGGTGGGGTAGCGAGCTAATGAGGGATGAGGGAAGAAGAGAAAAAGTGTAAATAAGTAGAAAATGAAAAAAAAAGATAATATAAGGCATTCAAGATATGTTATTTTGTGAATTTGTAAAAATTACATAAGTGCTTATGCATAAATATTTAAAAATAAATTCCTAAAATGACTACAGATTAGAAAACAACTGAATTACATTGATTTGCAATTAAATCTCTTTGTGAATGGAGTTTAACAAGACATATATTGGTAGATAATAAGGACCATGATTTGTCTAATCACTAGGGATATTTCAGTTTGCAAATTGTCATGGAGTGTGGACCGTCCCATTAAATGAAGCTTAGACTGTTGAATTGCTATCCTAATGTTTGGCAGCCTATAGGCAAGTATTAAATGATAACATTTTTTTTTTCAGGAACTTAAACCCTGAGCATGGATTTTGGCATCTGATGAAGTCCAATTCACCTCCTAGTTTAGCTCCTTACAACTTCTATCAACTAGAGTAAACTATTAGAGCTCTTTAAAATCGGCTTTTCTGTAAAATGAGCATCATAATGCTTAACTCTTCTGCGTAGTGAGGATTAAGTAAGATAACGCAGAAAAGTTCCTAGCAGAGGGCAAGGTATAGAGTAAGTGCTTAATAAATACTCCTATAAATAGGGCCTCACCTTAAAAGTGGTGGTGCAATAATATAGTGGTGAAAGCACTTTCCAATATCTGATGAAACGTATCAGGCCAAAGAAAACTGACAGGTGCTACATATGAATGAGTTTGGGTATGGCTTCTGTTGCATCAAAACTAATGAAAGACAGCAGTGAACCTCTCTTTCAAATGCTCAACAGAAATTCACTTATCACCAAGGAATACCTCATTTTGGTTAGGTCTTCAACAGAGTCAAGTGTGAAAGGCATTTGCTTTAACAGGATATTACAGTTATTACTAGGATGTCAGAACACTCTGAATTGGAAAAATTCTAGATCTGTAAGTGAATGCAAGAGAAAAAATACTCCTGGATTTTTCCTTTTTTGGCTTTCATTTAATTTCTTTTCATCCAATCCTGACATGTTGAAATATGATATACTGTGATAATATATATCTTATGAGAGAGAGAGAGAGAGAGAGAGAGAGGCAGGGGGGAGGAGAGGGAGAGAGAGAAAGAGGTAGAGAAAGAGATGTGAATATGCTCACTTACAGTCTTTTTCAGACACCAAGAATGTCTATGTTGTTGGCACTGGTGATTCAGCTCATTTTCACATGCATTGGCAAATCTCTCTTTAATCTCTTATTCTGTACAATCTGTGTAAATGATGGTTTAAGATCTGCATGCGACTCCTATATTACCAATAAATTGTGCATTCCTTGAACAGGGTGAGCATAAATGGCATGGGTAAAGCTTACTTGACTGGAAGGAAGTAACTTCTGATTTCTCATATCGGAAACTAGCTATATGACTTTAAGGACTATATACTGTAGCCAAGACTCTTTGAATATGTTTTCTCATTCAGTTCCCACAATTACACTTCAAGGGAGATGTTATAATCCCTACTTTATAAATAAGGAAACTGAGGCTTGGATGAGCTATGCTATTTGTTCCAAGTCACATGGTTTCTGAGTGGCAGAGACAGTATTTTTACCTATGACTGTGTTAAGGCCACAGCTCTAAGTCTTTTTTTGATAAACTTGATCTTCTCTCCCCTCAACTCAGTTCCATCTTAAGAAAAAAAAGTAGCCTGTGTGAACTCTTAACTCCCTTTTTTAACTGTAATCTTATGATTCATACCCATGTAGTTTGGTTATACCAAGTGCTAAGTACCTCAGAATAAAAGGTTTTGTAAAACAAGAGAGGAATAAGAGAAAATCTTGAACATTTAAAATTTACTACTCTATCCTACAGCAAGCAATTTTTTTGAACAATGGGACGTTGTAACAAAATTAAAATCTCATATAGAAGTTTTCCTTTCCCTTTGACATGTTACATAAAGCATTTGTTCCTAGTGAAAGGAGGATATTAGAATAACCTTACTTTGGTAAATTCACATACTAAGTACTATCCTATACAGTGGTCTTAGAAAACTTAAAAGAAATAGAGAAAGTAGGAAAAATTAGTGACCAAAAATAGGACTTCTCCAATGAAAAGAACAGGAAAATGCCTATTTTAAGATTGAAGCTAGAGCACACAATTCAGTTTCTAAACTTGATTAGATTTCTTTACACAGCCTGAGAAAAATGAGCCTCAAATCGAGGCAATTACAGAATACAGAATAAAACTATTAAAAAAAAAAAAACTGTGTCTTTCATGTAAGGAAAGGTCTGCCAGGGCACCATCAAACTATAAGATACTTGGCTGTCCAAAGTAATCCCTTAAGAAATAGAGCTTGAATAGAGGTAAGAAAAAAAAATGAAAAATAGCATTATCTTACTAAAAATATCCTATACAATAAGGGAACATTTTATTAAAAGGAATCGCAGCTGTAATCGTAAGTTACCGAAGGTGCTTCATTTCTTTATTCTGTCATGTACCTACAAAATAATTGCTGTAAGGAGTAGTATTTACCTTAAAGTTTCAAAGAAAAAAATATTGCTCTATATTTTCATTTCTCCTATTTGTCTATGTCAGCTAAAAATCCACTTATGATTACATGTAAAGTCTCACACCAGAGAGTGGTATATGTTGTCCTATATTGTTGTCCTAAATCATTGTCAAATAGACATTCAGCATCCCTACCTCTATACAGAAAAATGAGGAACAAACTGAGGAGATTTGGTAAATTGAATTATTCTTCATGCTTCCCCTATATCCATGCCCCAATGTTTTATCCCTCCTGTGTCCATGTCCTTTGCCATATACTTTGTGGTCCTTATCATAAAAATAAACCGTAAGTTTATTTCCCTACCCATGAACGGTGAGTGTAGCTGTATGATTGACTTTCTTTCAATATGATAAGCCAAAAGTAACAGTTTGTTACTTCAGAGCCTAGGCCTCAAGAGTTCATGTGGGCTTCTGGGGCATCTGGGTGGCTCAGTTGGTGAAGCTTCTGACTTCTGCTCAGGTCATGATCTCACAGTTTGTGAGTTCAGGCCCCGCATTAGTACGGACACCTCAGAACTGGAGCCCGCTTCAGATTCTACCTCCCTCTCTCCCTGCCCCTCCATTGCTTGCACTCTGTCTCCCTCTCTCTCTCTCTCAAAAATAAGTAAACATTAAAAAAAATTTTAAAAAGAGTTCATGTGGCTTCTGTTTGTGTGATCTCACTTGTGCTCTTGTCATGAGAAGAACTTTCATTAGACTGTTGGATCTCAGAGGAGAAAGAGAAGCATGAAGTACAGAGCTATCCCCACAAAGCCCAGCCTAGATCAGCCAACCCCAGTGGACCCAGGATAAATGAGAATTAATGACTGCTCTTTTAAGCCAGTAGCTTTTGAGTAGTTCGATATACAGTGGTATTTGCCAGTAGATTAAATTATAGAGCAGATGTATGTGAAATCTGATACATGAGATGACCACACACACATATCCATATACTCAGCAACTGCTATGTTTTTGTGCCAGCAGGGTTTTCACATGAGGCTTCAGAGCTTTTTTCAACTCAACTACTTAACATGCGTTGACACTATGAATCTGGATATGAAATGAGGTCAATTTTTTGCTTACTTTACTCTAATTAACAGGAATGTTTGTTGTATAATAAGTGTGGCAGTCTTGTATATACTCACAAATATCCTGTAAGTCCCCCTTTGGACACATATCACATTTGTAATACACTATTAATTTTATTTAAATCTCTGCTTTGCCCACTGGGATGAATAATAGCTACAAATCATGGTGGCCTTTAGTAGTCATACAATGTTGTAAGGAGCTCTTAATATCCCCATTTGAGAGATGAGGAAACTGAGGTCCAGAGATGGTAAGTAAATGTCCCAACATCACACAGCTGGGAAGCAGAAAAACTGAAGTTCAAATTCAAGCTGCTTGGTTCCAGAACCCTTGCTCTAAACCACCGATTGATAGCACACAGTCTGGGAAGTAATTATTCTATCCTTAACACCTTGCCCAGCACATGACACATAGAAATAGAACAGTTCTTGAAAGGTGTAATTGAGCATGCTTGGGCTAACGTGGCTTATATGTTATGGAAAGAGGAAAGCTAATATGTTGAAGCCAAGTATTTTATTTCATTAACATTTTTGAGTATAACCATGAGGCAGCTGCTGTGACATGTGCTGACGATTTATAAGGTGGCAAAAAAAGACAAGACATGATCCCTACTCTTCTGGTGCATCTATTCTAGTGTTGGAGATAGAAATAAACAAATAGACAAGAAGTGAAAATTGCAAAATAGGAAGCACTGAAAAGGAAACAAAATAGGGTGATGATAGAAAATAATGGAATGAGCAAGAAACATTTTATTTTCTTAGTGGTAACGGAAGGCCTCCATTTAAGAGGACACGTTTAATCTGGGAGCTGACAAGTGGACCTGGGACCTTCAATCCAGGAGCAATGGAGGTGATCATTCCAGGCAGAACGAGTAAGGGTCCTGAAGTAGGAAGGCCCTACCATCCTCCTTTTTCTAGATGATTGCTAAAACCTTCCAATGGTCTGTCTGCATCTACTCTGTTCCCTTCTCAATATATTCTCTACACTGTAGTCACAGTGATCTTTCTCAGACTGTTCTCTGTTATTTTTAATCTTTTTAAGCGTTTATTTATTTTTTAGAGAGAGAGAGACAGACAGAGTGTGAGTGTGGGAGGGACAGAGAGAGAGACACACAGAGTCCGAAGCAGGCTCCAGGCTTGGAGCTGTCAGCACAGAGCCTGACATGGGGTTCAAACTCACAAACTGCAAGGTCATGACCTGAGTACAAGTTGGACGCTTAACTGACTGAGCCATACAGGCACCTCCAAATTGTTCTCTGTTATTTTAAGGAAGAGAAAAATACCTTTTAAGAAGGCTTGCAAGTTTGGCTTATGCCTTTTTCCCAAAATTCATCTTGTTCTTTCTGGTTTTGGTCATCTGCCTTTCCAACTCTGTGTCCCTGTCATGCCTTATCATGCTTTAAGTCTGCATATTTACATGCCTAATTTTCTGCCTGGGTCTCTCTTTTTTACAGAACTTGTGATAAAGGATTAGTACAATCCATGTTTCATTTTCTAACCATATAAATTTCCTATTTGAAGACATTCATAGCACTGTTCATTACTCTTCTGGGTATTTGCCCATTAACATTTTATAGGTGTGTGTGTGTGTGTGTGTGTGTGTGTGAATATTGGATAAATGTAAATTTAGTGAAGTTAGGAACCATATATTTTTGTAATTATCATTATATCCCCAATACTTTGAACAATGCTTGGTTCAAACAATAGATGGTTAATACATATTTTTTTAGTACATCGAGTAAAAGTTATTAAAGAATTTTAGGCAGGGGAGTTACATAATACAATATTTGAAAATGATCACTTTTGCAGCTTTGACAGCAACGAATTGGAGGGTGGTGCAAAAGTGATGAAGAAAACGGTTCATAGGTGGCTGCAGTGGTCTAGGTGAGAGGTAATCGTGGGTAGATATGGAAGTGATGACAGAGCAGATCTTAAAATGTTGTTGGATTTCAGATGATTTTAGAGAAAGAGTTTGCAAGTTTTACCACTATTGGCTGAGAAGTATAAAGGGAAAAATGAATTAAGCATGATTCCTAGGTTTCCGAAAGCATAGTGGTAGTATTTCTAGAAAACTCATATTAACGGAGCTGTTCTGTAATTGTGGACTTTTAGACTGATATTAGCTATGTTAAATTTAAGATGTCTTCTAAACACTCAATAGGCAATATCAAATAGACCGCTGAATTGAATTATCTGGAGACCAAGGCGAGAGTGTTTAAATGCAGATATACATGTGGGCATCATCAATATTTTGATTTTATTGGAAGTCATGAGAAAGCAAAACCATGTAAGAAGAGAGTGTAGTAAAAGAGGGCTTAGGGCCAATACCTGAAGAATATCTATATTTGGAAAAAAAGAAATAAAAAATATTTTCAACAAAGGACGCTGAAGCATCTGGATAAACATATTGCAAAAAATAAATAAAAAGAACTTTGATCTCTACCTCTCTTTAAATAAAAATTAATTCAAGTTGGATCATAGACCAAAAGAAAAAACTAAAGCTCTAAATGATATAGAATAAAATATAAGAGTGTAGCCTTAAAACTTTGGGTTAGGTAAATATATTTTTTTGCCAGGATCCAAAATAAAGAAGAAACTGATAAATAGACTTAAGACTAAAAGCATTTGTTCTTCAAAAGACACCATTAAGGAACTGAATAAACAAACAATAGACTGGAAGAAAACCTTCACAATTTACATCTTAGACAAAAAACTTGCAGAATGTAGGGGCTCAGTCGGTAGAGCGTCCGACTTCCGCTCAGGTCATGATCTCGCGGTCTGTGAGTTCAAGCCCCGCGTCGGGCTCTGTGCTGACAGCTCAGAGCCTGGAGCCTGCTTGGGGTTCTGTGTTTCCCTCTCTCTCTGCCCCTCCCCGGCTCATGCTCTGTCTCTCTCTCTGTCAAAAATAAATAAACATTAAAAAAAAATTTAAAAAAAACCTTGCAGAATGTGAAAGGAAACTCTACAATTCAGTAATAAAAAGGCAAACAATGCAAATTAAAATATCAGCAAATGACTGAAAAGATACTTCGTAAAAAAACACAAAATACTTACCTGTAAAATGAGTACCTGAGGTGACTTTTGCCTGTCTCTCTGACCTCATCCTCATACACTTGCTCCAACCACCCTGCACTTCCTCCCATTATTTGAGCACACTCTCCTGTTTCCACACATTATCCTCCCTGGTCTCTCTGCCTGAAACATTTCCCCCTTCTTTCTTCCCATCACCTAGTTCCTTTTCATCTCTCAGGCCTTACTTTTAAAGTAATTGCTCCCAAGAAGACTTGCCAACCCAGCCCAGCTATAGCTGTTCACCCTCCAAATACAAACCCAATACCTAATCCCACTTCATTTGCTTATAGCACATATCATGTACCAAAATTCTCTTGTTTCTTTTTTTATAATTTAATTATTTAATTAATTTTTAAGAGAGAGCAAGCAAGAGTGAGCAAGGGGCAGAGAGAGAGGGATAGAAAGAGAATCCCAGGAGGTGCAGAGAGAGAAAGAGAGAGAGAGAGAATCCCCTGAAGTGGTCTTGAATTCACCCAGTGTGGGGGTCGAACTCACCAACTCACCATCCGTGCGATCATGACCTGAGCCGAAGTCCCACACTCAGCCCACTGAGCCACCAAGGTCCCTATCCCGTTGTTTCTATATTATCTCTTTCCTCTGTTGGACTCTGAGCTTCAAGAGCAGAGACTATATCAGACTTATTTATCCTGGTGTCCTCAGCTCAGAATATGTGTAGCATAAATATTTGTTGAGTAACTGAATGACAGAAAAAATAGCAATAAATAAAATGAAATGAAATAATACTGAAATGAAATAATAAAATGAATAATAGAGGGGTGTGCATTTGATTCCCAGTTCCACCAGTTGGAGAACTTAGAGCAGATTTGTTTCCCTCCCTGAAAAATATGGGTGAAAATATCAACTCAGCAGGTCTGTAGTGAAGATTCCTTGAAAAGCCTCATGAAATGGGCCTGAAACAGTGACTAGCAGTTAAGAGTATCTCAAACACAAGGAAGCTTCAAGTTGGAATGAAGGGCTCAGACTCTGGGGCTAGGCCACTTGCGTTTGATTTCTGACTTTTCTACTTGCTGGCTTTATGAGTTTGGGCAAGTTTCTTTACCTGTCTGTACCTCAGTTTGCCCTCCTGTAAATATCTGTACTTACTGTATACAGTTACTGTGGGGATTCAGTGCATTAGCACATGTATTATAGGTCTTAGGAAAATGATTGGAGATGGTAAAAGATCTAAAAGTGTTTTTAAATCTGAGCTGGTCTTCCTTGAAGCATTTTTCACCTGGAGGGTATCAACCAGGACTAGTTATTAAGAACGCTTGGCATTGGTTCTGAAATTAGCCCACTTACCCCATGCCCCACATTGCTTCATTAAACAGATATGCAGGGTGAATGCAGTCTTGAGATGTTTTTTCTGAACCCAAACTCCTGAATTTCTTCCCCATCCCCTTATGGGTTAGCAGCTTCTGTGTTTCCTGCCCCTGCACACATGCAGTCTTATAAGAGAGCTCTGGAAGGCTCTGCAAAGCTATCTTCTAGCCATACTGGACCAAGAAAAGCCTTTCGCCACTACGCAGGCACCTGGTGTTTTATTTTGAAAGTATCAGACTTACATAAAAGTTGAAAGTATTTTTGCCTTGCAAACTCGAATCCACTAGTTAGATTCTTCTATTAACATTTCTATACATACCACATACTTAGTTCATCTGGCTATTCATCCATCATTCGTCTTATTTTACATATATTCCAAAGCAAGCTGCAGACACCAGCGCTCTTCACTCCTAAACACTTCAGCATGAATATCATTAACTTCATGTCAGTATCTGATTAGCATTTAATTTTTTTCTTTTGATGTAAAATTTTCCTACAAAGAAATACAAAAGTTATAAATGTGCTGTTGAATGAGTTTTGACAGTGCATACAACTGTATAACCTAAACTCCTATCAAGTTAAAAAATACTACCACCATCACAGAAATTCCTTAATGTTTTCCCCAGTCAACTTTTAACCCAATTTCCAATAACAATCATTGTTCGATATCTCATCTCTCTCCCCCATAAATTACTTTTCTTGTTCTAGAACTTCAGATAAATGGAGTAATTTGAACAAGGCTTCTTTCACTCAGCACAGATTTTGAGTTTCATTCATGTTTTTTGTATGTATCAGTAGTTGCTCATTTTTATTGCTGTATAGTATTTCATTGTATGAATATGCCACAGACTATTTTTATCTATTCACCAGTGGATGAACATATGTATTTTTCCAGTTTGAACATTATTGTACAGTTTTTTTTTGTTAGTTCTATTTTTGTTTGTCTTTGTCTACATCTTGGATTTGAATTGCTGAGTTACAGGAATGCCTGGGTGGCTCAGTTGGTTAAGCTCTGGCTTCGGCTCAGGTCGAGCCCTGCGTCAGAGTCTGTGCTGACAGCTCACAGCCTGGAGCCTGTTTCGGATTCTGTGTGTCCCCCATCTCTCTCTGCCCCTCCCCCGCTCATGCTCTGTCTTGCTCTCAAAAATAAATAAAACATTAAAAAAATTTTGAGTTGCTGAGTTACAGAGTAGGTATGTATTTAACTTTACTAGGAAATATGATACTTTGGCCAAAGTGATTATAACACTTATAATCACAGTGTACAATAATTCCTGTTTTTTACATCTGCTCCAACATTTATGCACACCATCTCATAAATTTTGCACCTTCTGTATCATCTGCCAGGTATGTTCTTCCCTTAGATATTTATGTGGAATGTGCACTCACATACTTCCAGTTTTTGTATGGTAACAGATGGTAACTAGACTTACAGTGGTGATCAGTTCATAATGTATAGAAATGTTGAATCACTATGTTGTACACTTGAAACTAATACAATATAGTATGTCAACTAATAACTAATAACTAATATAATATGTCAACTATATACTTCAATGAAAAAAGTCATTTTGTCAGTGCAGCCTTTCTTTTCCATCATATTTTAAATTACACTCAGCATCCAACCATGCCACCCACCACCATTATCTCCGTTATTTCCTAAATTTTCCCAGAGAATTTATGTACTTGTCAGTTTGTCTATTCCCCCTAGAGGATTGTGAGCTCCATGATAGAAGGGAATTTTTGCTCTTTCTTCCATACATGTTTTTTAAATTAATTAATTGTTTTTGAGAGAGAGACAGAGACAGAGAGCACGAGCAAGGGAGGGCCAGAGAGAGAGGGAGACACAGAACCTGAAACAGGCTCCAGGCTCTGAGCTGTCAGCACAGAGCCTGATGCGGGTCTGGAACTCACCAACCCGAAGTACCATGACCCAACCCGAAGTACCACGTTTAACTGACTGAGCCACCCGGGCGCCGCCCATTCCATACGTGTTTAAAAAGGAAGTGTATTCTGATATTGTTCAGTGGATTGCTCTATAATGTAAAATGCTACTCTTTCATTCCTTGTCTGTGTAAATTCCTGGCTGACAGTAGTAAGCACTTAATATACATTTATTGAATGATGAATGCCTGGAAACACTTGTGGAATGGATAAAGCACAGCATGACTCTCTTTGCAAAAGTGTACTTGTAGTCAAAAGTCATGTAGGGACAAACTTGAAATACTTGGGTTAAACCTGATCACCTGATTGGCCAATTAGAATGTGTCACTCTTTTCCTTTGCTTGTTGAACCTAAAAAAGGACAACAGATGTGGTAGTAATTCATCATGAATGATGGTAGATGCTTCAATGCCTAGCAATGAAGGAATATCTTTGTCAAACCAACAACTAAAACTTTAGAGAGAAGAAGTAGATAGTTTTCCAAACTAATTTTAACATCTCTTAAAATGTCTGGAAGATGTTCATGGTAAAAATAAAAGTCTGTGAAATGTTTGCAGCCCTCACCTCATTATGTATTGTGTATCACTCATAAAGAAGAAACACATATGGCAGCTTAATTGTATATTGTTTCTCGAAATTGTTTTAAGATCTACTTATCTTCCCAGAATTCTTTGCTTTGTTAATGAGGTTCTCATTTGAATATATTGAGAAAAGTTTCAGAATTGGTACAGCTGTTCAGTGAAACACTGTTAAACTTTTACTTCTATCTTCTTCTTCTCCGAGTGTTTAATTTTCTTTTGGGTAGGTTATAACTTTGACTCTTTTTCATCAGAATAAGGCCACAAATTCTCAAGGTAGCCTTAATAGGGGCATATATGTTTTGTTTGCTTTAAAAATTGCTTACATTATTGAACACAGGAGTCCTTCTTCTTACAAGTGGTTAAGTTCTGAAAGGCAATTTGGGAACACATTTACTTCTAAGTCCAGAAAGTATTCAAGGTGGGGGAGTTGGGGAGTTAAGCTTGGAGTCCATGGGTATACTACTGAAAATTGGGAAGTCTGTTGTCTCCTTAAAGCTTTAAAAATAGCTTTTTAAATGTTTTAAGAATTCTTCTCTTCTTTAATGATATAACAGCAGTGACATTTTAAAATCATTAATGCGATTTTCTTACTTGCCTTTCTGAACTTATAACCTTTGCCCTTTTCTGCCTGAGACATCCATTACTTCTGGAGAAAGTGAAGATTTATAGAAATAGGGCTTATTAAGGAAAGAATGTGTAGAAAATATTTAAAAATATAAGTAGTGGCATTATTGTCCTTGGATAGACTTTCCAAATTCTTTTCCTTTTATCCTTTCCTTTTTAGGATATCTAGGATCAGTCAGTGAAAACCCATGTCATAGTTTGAGCAACAATGTAGACAAGATACCCATTTGTCTATGACATCAAGACTATCTCTCCCATAGAAGGAAATTATGGCTTAGGAGAATTAAAAGGGAAAGCCAATTTCTATTCCTGAGAATTATGGGAAGATGGAAGAACAGAGAAGCAGGAAATTACATAGGTATCCTTTGCTTATCCTTAGGAAATGTCCTAATTAAAAAAAAAGTCTAAGTCCTATGAGAAGATGGATAAGAATTGGATAAGATTTCCAGCATCATCTATTGTAAGTAGGTCTTCAAGCAGAAAGTTAGACAAAAGATTTGCTTCCTAAAGAACAAAAAGGAGTCATACTGGGTATGTGGGAAAGTGGGTGCTGGTAAGCTCATTTATGGAGTAGTCTTTTGATTACTGCTAGGCTAGTGAGCCCTTTCCAAGTTTTCATGAGTAAATTCAATTCTCTGAAATAGATATGATTTACAGGCTTTGTGGCTATCACATGTCCTGCAGTTAAGATTACATTTTAGAAGATTAAAATATCTTGATGTTAAACTGTTAAGTGGCTTGAAGGGAATTTTGCCCTCTTCTTTTTGAAAGAAAGACTATATAAGGAACTATAATCACAATAAAAAGAAATGGAGCATGCTTCACTTTAATTTTAAATAAAGTCTTTTCTTTAGCAGTAACCTTCGTTCTCCATGCTTCTGGGATCATCACATTGTTTACACTATAAAACTCTGCTATAACTTTCATAGCAGGAACTTAGATTAGGGTATATTGTCATTGCTTCCAGTCCCCTGCTGTCTCGGAGAGTGAGGGTTGGAAACAGGCTAATGTTCTTATTTTGGGGGGGTAGGATGTGAGGAGAGTAAGGCAGGCAACACTGCCTTGTCAAAGAAAGATCTCTAGAATTCTCCAGGCTCAATTTCCTTGACAGGGCTAATAAATCAGGTATAGGTTGCCAGATTTAGCACTTAAAAACCACAGGATCACCTGTTAAATTTAAATTTCAGATACACAACAAATAACTACTTAGTATAAATATGCCCGTGAAATATTTGGAACTCATAATACAAAATGTATCTGTCATTTATTTGAAATTTCACATTTAATGGGGCATCCTGTATTTTGTCTGGCAGCCCTCCTGAAATGTTAACTGACCAGAAGATTCTTAGGACTATTGGCCCTGTTCTGCAAATTACAGGTAGCCACGAGGCTCATGAATGTCCCCATCAGTATTCTTGTTGCGCCTCCCACTGCCACAGCCAGAGAAGCTCTGATCACCTCCACACATTTGCAATGGATGATCATGTAGAACCGCTCCAACTTCCTGATCAAGAGGAACAAGCAAATGTATAGCACTGATCCAGTTATCTGAAGGCCTGATTACTGCTGTAGGGAGCCGGTTCACCTTAAGACTGTGGGCACAGAACCAGCAGAGGATCACAAAGGCGTCACGGTGGTCCTGAAATAGGAGGTGAGGCCGGCAAGCCAACCGCCTCCTATGCATGGCCATCAACAAGGACACCCAGGCCACCCTCAGCAGCATCTGGCACATGATCTATAAGAACAAATACCACCGGATCTGCACATGGCCGCATAGGCAGAACCAGTGCCATCCTGCACAGCTAGAAGCCTCTGATGGTGGATAGGAAGCCAACCACCCAGCAAGAGATCTTGAGTAACCTCCATCCCTGCCCCCCAACCAGTAAGGATGTCAGCCAACTTTTCTCAAAAAAAAAAAAAAAATTGCCACCCACTCATGGTAAACTGCAGCCAGAACAAAAATGGATTTGGATCATGAAGGACCTTCAGAATATCAGGTCAACTAACTGTGCAGGTTTGCCATGGATATTTCAATAATTGCACAATAAAGGCAATTCTTCATATTTTTGGACTGTTTATTTTTTATAGCAACCTTCTTTTTCCTGTCTCACAGAAAAGAATGATAATTAGCTCAGTACTTGAATTAGGAAGGTTTATATTAAGGACAAGATTATTTCCATTTAAATGTCTTTTCAACTAGCACTGTGATCTATAATTTATTTTAATTAAACAAAGAAATATTCATATGTTAAAGCTTATGATATAGACTGTAAAGACTAAAGAGGAAGAGGCATAGCTGATAAATGAGGGTTTTCTTGCCTTGTCATTGGCAGTCTGAGAAGTGGCTTCCTTGAAAAGCTGCCCTTGACAAATCAGAGGTTCTGTTTCATTAAACCAAATGTGTTAGTGCTAAGCAGGATCTGTGAGGTTCATCTTTCTCAGCTACCCAGGGTTTCTAAGTGGCAATGATCCAGAAGTAACTGGTATCTTAATGGAGAACTTGCTAAGGGCGGGAGGGGGAGGTGGTGGTGCATTAAATAGTAAGATGACTAGGTTGAAGGTTACAGAAGAATCCACCTTAGCAAATCCAAGAGGAGCCATAATGGGAACTCAGAGGAGTCTGTACCACCAAATGAAGAAGTAGTTGAGGTCTGTTGGTGGTAAATTTGAGGTATTGGTAAGAAAAAGAAACAGTCTTTGTGTGATACCAGCTGCTGACTTCTGCTAGGAATATGAAGTCTCATAGATATACAAAATACAGTGATCATGGGGCGCCTGGGTGGCGCAGTCGGTTAAGCGTCCGACTTCAGCCAGGTCACGATCTCGCGGTCCGGGAGTTCGAGCCCCGCGTCAGGCTCTGGGCTGATGGCTCAGAGCCTGGAGCCTGTTTCCGATTCTGTGTCTCCCTCTCTCTCTGCCCCTCCCCCGTTCATGCTCTGTCTCTCTCTGTCCCAAAAATAAATAAACGTTGAAAAAAAAATTAAAAAAAAAATACAGTGATCAGAAGACCTACTTTTCTTCCTGACGAAGTTACATAATCTCCACCCTTCTCCCTGTATATGCAGTCACCAGTGTAGGGAAAGAAGCAGAGAAGGGGGAACGTTGTCTGAGAAACTGAGAACTGTTCTCCAGAGAGACTCCCTTCTCTCGCTGCCTCAGTATCATATACCTTGGATTTATTACATGCATCAAAATTCCTTTATATACCTTTGTTTTTAATATGATTGTGAGATCCCTAGGGTAAACATTGAGCCTTGGTATACTTGCCTGGTAAGAAAAGACACATCTAAAGAGGTTGAATTATAAAGAAAAACATGATAGCAAACGAGAGAGAGAGAGACAGAGAGAGAGAGAGAGAGAGAGAGAGAAAGAGACAGAGAGAGATGCCAAAGGAATATGTAGCTAGAATTAATCTTCTTCTATATTCCAATATTTGTAGAAAATTCTAGAAAATGTAAGCAAGCAAAAATCAATAAAAAATGAAAAATCGGGGATCAGAGGCACCTGGGTGGCTCAGTCGGTAAAGCATTCGACTCTTGACTTCAGCTGAGGTCATGATCTCTTGGTTCATGGGATTGAGCACCGTGTTGGGCTCTGTGCTGACAGTGCTGAACCTGCTTGGGATTCTCTCTCCTCTCTCTCTGCCCCTCCCCCTGCTCATGCATGCTCTCTCAAAATAACTAAACTTTAAAAAATGGAAAATCACCTGTAATTCCATTCTTTTAAACATGTTTCCTATTAAACTTTTGTCACCCCTGCCCCCACCCTTTGCTACAGAATTATATGAGGTGTAATGGTTATAGTCTTGACTTTCAATTATAGGTATAACCTGAACAACTCTATTTGGTGATAAACCCAAAACTGCATCTGTTCTTAACAGCACAGCATGATTCTTAGCTTTAAATATTTTACAGATGAAATATCCATTTAAGTAAACTTTTATTTTTTATTATGTTAAACAATGATACAAAGGGAAATTATGTATATACATAATTGGTTATGTGGTGTTTATTACTTTGTTTTATGAGCTCATGCTTCATTATTTTTTAATTGTATTTCATGCTTTTTCCATATGAATGCCAAATTTATTTACAAAGACTTTTCTCCAGACCCTCGTTTGTATTAATTTGGAAATATTGAAGCTCTTCAGAGCATTGTATCTTTTTCAAAAAAATAAATAAGTGATTTATATTTGCAATGAGAGTTATGAGAATAATCCACTGGATGGTCAGGGAAGGTGTCTTCATGAATGGAAATTTAAGCTGAGATATGATACGTACAAAGTATAGGAGGAAGAGCATTAGTGAAGGAGGGAACAGTTTGTAAAAAGGTTCTAAGGCTGAATATTTTTGAAGATCTGAAACATTGGCACAATTAGAGCATAATGAGCAAGGGAAATAATACAAGATGAACCAGGAGAGATAAGGCAGCGTCTTGTAGGCTTTGGTAAGGACTTTAAATTCTGGGGGGTTACACTGTGCAGCTATTAAAATTGTAGTCATCTATGAAACATACTTGCAATTTGCCTGAGGAATACTTTAAATCACCTCATGTTTAGGTAGCGGTGTCATTTTCCACTGTGAAACAGTTCTAATTAATTATTTAAGATTTAAGACAATAGGGATAATTAGAAGTACACCATCTAAGGAGGCAATGATCCAGTAAGATTTATATTCTAAAGACATATTTGGGTTTCTTAATTTTTTTTACCTGTATGCAATACAAGCATACATCTTATATATGCTATTTATGAAGTCTATCTTTATTTTTAACCTTGAATCTTATCAGTTCTGATGAACCTGCTGCATTTCTAGCAGGGTGTGGCTAGAAAAGAGTTGGGGCAGAGCCAGGACCTAACTGGATCCTGTCAGTGGGTGACAGCTCTTACCTAAAAGAAGATATCACAGGATGTGATTTTACAAGCCAGTTCCTGCTGTGCCAGGCTAGATTTTGAGAACTAATTTTCAAAACTTGAAAATTTTGGAAGTCCAAACTAATTCTTACATAAACACTTAGGGGTATTTCACTTAGGAGTGTTTTTCCTGAACGGAATTATAACAAATTGCTTTCCTTTATTCTTCCTTCTGTGGCTTTAACCAGTGAGTTATATAAGTATGTACCAAAAATAGAATTGCAAAGCTCTGTATCTATCAAAAACAAACCCAGAACCAAGGATTAAAAGTTTATGACAACGCTTGTCTTAGAATTTATTATGGATGCTATTTAAGTAATTCCTGCTCTATTAGACACTGTGTTTCATGCTCCTTGTGTATTATTAGCTCTATTTGTCATATCAAGTCTGAAAGACAGGAATTGAGATTTCCATTTTATATGTGAAGAAACGGAAGTTCACAGAGGTGTATCACTTTCTCAAAGTCGCCGTACTTAAGCGGCAGAGCCAAGATTCAAACCGCATCTGTTTTTCATGCCGAGATAGTAATAACTTTTCTATTACACCGTTTCTCTGAAGGGAATTCCTATAACATCATGTCTCATAATCAGGGATGCTGAAGCCCACATGGCATCATTTTTATGCTAATTCGAAAGAGCACCTCCCATGTGTATTCAGTGCATCTTGGTGCCAAAGGTGTATGACTTGGCAAACAGCACAGACTGAACTTCAGTCTCCACTCACTCTCTTAACCAGGACCCTAGGGATGTGAACAGTGCACACAAGTGTAAGTAGGACTTCAAGCGTGATGGAAAGTATATTGTATCAATAAGTGATCTAAACTAAGTCTACTTGTATTTGAAAACCAATGAACAAGTTGAACGGCAATCAAATAAAAATAAGTCCTTAGTTTTTTCTGGTGAATATGATTATTCTGAATATGAAATTTTATCCCTAGGCATAATTCAGAAGACAGATTTCTGTTATATCCTGACAAATTCTATACAACCTTGTTCATTGTGTGCCTGGTATCTGCTTCATAATGGAATTTAACTCTGCTTTTTCAACTTCTTTTTTTTTAAGTTATTAAATCAAGATAGAGTAAAATACCCAGTTAAGTTTCATTTTATAATATAGCTTTATTAATCAAAAAGTTAAATATGGAACACTATAGATACTGAGAGTAACATAGGCCTGAGGCAACTATAATTAACAGGAATCAAAACATTGGCTTCATTGTCTATCAAATTAAAAAAATCTTGGGGCGCCTGGGTGGCGCAGTCGGTTAAGCGTCCGACTTCAGCCAGGTCACGATCTCGCGGTCCGTGAGTTCGAGCCCCGAGTCAGGCTCTGGGCTGATGGCTCGGAGCCTGGAGCCTGTTTCCGATTCTGTGTCTCCCTCTCTCTCTGCCCCTCCCCCGTTCATGCTCTGTCTCTCTCTCTGTCCCAAAAATAAATAAATGTTGAAAAAAAAAATTAAAAAAAAAATCTTTATTTGCCTAGCCCTTTTTGATAACGGGACATGGAGTGGAATGTGGAATCTAGTGCAGGTAGATGTCATTTTAAAATGAGATCTAGGTGTGTGACTTCGGAGACTAGTTCAGAAATGTAACACAGCTTCCATCTGCCTTGTTTTTTTTTTGAAGCTTATTTATTTATATATTTAGAGGTAGGCAGCATGAATGGGAGAGCAGCAGAGAAAGAGCAAGAGAGAGAGAGAGAGAGAGAGAGAGAGAGAGAGAGAGAGAATCCCAAGCAGGCTTTCCACTGCCAGCTCGGAGTATGACACGGGGCTTGATCTCACCAACCATGAAATCATGACCTGAACTGAAATCAAGAGTAGTACGCTTATCCGACTGAGCCACCCAGGCATCCCCCATCTGCCTTTCTCTCTCATGAGACCTCCACCTTTGGAATCCAGCTGCCATGCTGTGTCAAGTCCTAGGCACATGAGGAAACCATGTATAGGAGTTCTGGCTGAGAACTCCCAGTAAGATCCTAGCTCACAGAAAGCATCAATTGCCAGACACTTAACTGAGGTGGCCCTTGAGATGACTTCAGTCCCCAGGTGCTGTCAGATTGCAACTACGTAACAAATCCTATGGGTCAACTGCCTAGCTAAGACCAGTCACTCCGGAATCAGAGATAAGAATAATACATAATTGTCACTGTTTTTACTATTAAGTTTGGAATTTGTTACACAGCCCTAGGTGACCAAAGTCTTTTTACTTGACAGAATAACACATATGCACATGAGCTTCAGACAACAATAACACTTAATATTTACAAAAAAATGAAAGATGTCCGAGGCAGGTAAGATCAATGTAGGTCATTGTATCTGGAAAAACCTTCATGGAGAAAGTGGAATATTAGCTGGATATTGAAGTTGGAATGAGTATAAAACCCATTCAGCAAGACTTGTATCAAATCAAGTAGCATGGTATAGAAAGTGGGTTAACATTTTACCAAATAGGAAATGATATTTTAATGATTTGGGGGAGGAGGTAATTTAAAGAATTATGAATATAGAAGTTAGTAAACAACTTTAACATTGTTGTTCTGTGTTTGGAATCATCATTTTACCTTGAATCATGTTAGACCATCTTGTTCAATTGCCAGGGAAAAACACTGTTTGTACTTGGAGGATGCAGAAGGGTCAAACATTTGATCTACAATGAGAAATAAAAATATGTTACATTGCTGCATTTATAAGCCAGAGAGGTTATGTAGTTAAGTACATGTGAATTAACAAATATAATATAGATGGCATTTTCCTTATTTTGGGGAAGATAATTTGATGCAAAAGAGTTTTAGATAGATAAATAGAGAATATTTGATAGCCCCTGCAATTTTATTCCTTTTGCATTTTGACAATGAAAAGTTTGCCAAACCATTTAATTAAGAACATTGTACATTATTTTGGCTCTGATTCTGCGATAATAAATTCACTTTAAATTTCCAAGACCTTTGGGCAAAAGAAGAGATTATAGTATGATGCTGTTTTCTGTACCCAAACAAAGTGTAAGTTCTTGACTAGACAAAGTGTCCAAAAGTGTCATTTCCTCTCAGACTTATTGAATGTTGTTCACTCAAGCAGAACCTATCATTTTATCTTCCTCCAGTAGAGAATTTGAACTAGCTCGTCCATATTGTGGTAGCTTAGATTACTGTTCATCAAATACTCACTGCTTTCTCCTCCTCATGGGTTTGGAATTTGACCATGGAACTGTTGTTGTGAACAGCAGTGACAGTGTGCCAGTTCTGAGCTGAGACTTCAGGAGGTATGACAGTGGAAGAGTACACCCCATGTATCCGTTACTCTCTTAGATTGGATCCTAGAATGATTGCATGGAAAGTAGACCTGAACTAAATCCAAAGTTCATAATGTCACCCAGCCTATTTAAGCTCAGACAAAATAAATGAATTATAGCCAACTGGTAAACCTATGAATATGTTTAATTCATATTCATATTCATATGAAATAAATGTCTAGTACTGTAAGCAACCATAGCGGGGATTTTGCTATACAATAGTATCATAGTAAAACCTTACTACATACTTCTACAAAAATCGAAGACAATTTTATTCCCCTAAATTTTCAACTTTTCCTGAGACTATAAGAATAAAATTTCCCAGGGACACCTGGGTGGCTCTTTTGGATGAGTGTCCAACTCTTGATTTCAGCTCAGGTCTTGATCTCAGGGGGGTGAGTTCAAGCCCTGTGTATGACTCCACATTTTTTTAAGTAAAAAAAAAAGAAAAGAAAGAATAAAATTTCCCAAAGAAAAAGGTTATCAATTTATTCTAACATATTTGTTATTTTCCAAATATTAAAGGATTCACAGATCATTTTGTAAAATCATTTTCCCAAAACTTTATTTTGCTGATGGAATTTCAATCACCTCTATGATCTACAAGTGAAATTTCTTTATATGTATTCTACCTACATCTGCATAAGTTTGGAGTATATTAATGTCTTCTTAAAGAATAAAACACAGCATGCTAGCAGACAACTCCTTTGAAACCATCTTTTGGAATATGAAAGATTTGGGGTCTGAGTACATTTTGTTGTAAAATGGGATACTATAGATAGATGACAAATCTTCTTATAATGCTATACTTTATAACCAAAAAAGAAAAAAGAAAACAAAAATCAAAAACAAAAATCAGTCAACTATTTGTCAATAAAGCAAAGAAGTTATGTCATACAGACTATCACTGACATGTACCCCAGGCAATTTTCTTATTATTCAACCCATATGTTGCTCCTCAATTAATTTTAATTTACAGTAATTCCTACAATTCACTCAACCCCGCCTGGATTGGTTACCAGGTTTTTATTGCCTCACATATATTTGTTTGCATAGAGAAATGGTATTGAGAAATTTAGCTATCACCTCCCTAGACTTTGTCTTATTATAAAGAGTAAGATCTTGCTGATGAAAGTATGATAAAATTGCTATTTAGAATGTAAGTAAATATGTCAGTTTCCATTCTGTATCCTACTCTGCTTTATAATTTGGTTCTAATTTATATTCCAATTGAAGCTTACTTTTGAATCAAGCGAATCTCTAGACTACGTATTTTCTTCAATTTTTCAGTGAACATGTGCTACTTATATTTATCTCTTTAGGTCATAAGACTATTCAGTCATTCTAGAGATACATGAATCTGGTATGCAAAGTGAAAACCCAAGTGGCCTGCCCTTGTGAAATTTAAACAAAACTGCCAAGTTAAATAAATATATAATAATTTGAGTTGGACCATTTATATATTACCTTGCTTCAAAAAGGGAAATGGACCATATAGCTTTTGGAGGCCAATCTTCTATCTACTTAATGGGTTAAACATTGAGTAATATTTTTTATTTCTTTAATATTTCTTAAGCTACTGTGGTACCTCATTTTTCAAAAACCCTATGAAAAAAACAAGGAATACATACCAAAACATAATAACTTGATAGATGGTAATTGTTGATATACTTGATAAGTAACTGGATCCATTTGGAGGATGAAGAAAGAAAATCAGACTTCTGCCTTACTATTTTATTTTATATAGTTTTTTTAATTGGATATAATATTTATTGTGAAATAAAACCATAACTGTACTAAAAGGAATATAGATGCATATTTAAATAACATTGGATGAAATGGCCTTCTAAGCATTAAAACAAGAGTTAAAATTACAAGAAAAATTATATTTGATGCAAGTACATTAAAAACATTTTAACACAAGTGTATCAAAGACCAGCAAAGGGGCACCTGGGTGACTCAGTTGGTTAAGTGTCCGACTTTGGCTCAGGTCATGATCTCAGGTCATGATCTCACAGTTCATGGGTTCAAGCCCAGTGTCATGCTCTGTGCTGACAGCTCAGAGCCTGGAGCCTGCTTTGGATTCTGTGTCTCCCTCTCTTTCTCTGCTCCTCCCCTGCTCACTCACACTGTTTCTCTCTCTCTCTCTCTCCCTCAAAAATAAACATTGAAAAAAAAAAAAAGGATCTTAGTGAATTCCTTTGGTTCCAGCTACACACCTTATTGCTTCAATTGACTTGTGGTAATCTAATCACCCCGTCCAATACAGCACATTACCTGTCATTTGCTTTAGCAGCACAGCATCAGGAAACTGTAATAGATGAGAAATAGCCTTAGCTTACAACTCACCAAATTTCATTGTGTTTCCTAGTGGAACATGTTTTTTTTTTTTGAGTTAAAACCTGAAATCTACTGAATTAACACCTGCAAGGGTAGGAAGTAGAAATTCCTCTCAAGTGGGTTATTAGATAAAAACATTAGAGGAGCCATTCTCCCCTTGCCCCTTTATTCTTGAAAACATGTATTCTAATGTTGAGAAAGATGTCGCCAGATATTGGCTGCTGTTTAAGCCATGCAGTGTATCTCAAAAGACAGCATTCCAGTCTCATGGTGTATTATCTCTCCATTGGTACTATAACAGAGCCTCCAGCAGCCACTAAACTGTCCTATCAAGCTATCTGTGCCTGGATGTGGGATACATCCTAAAAATTGTGAGTTGTATCAGAGGGAGTCTATTGTCATACTATCTTCATTAAATATCAGGTTTTTGTTTTGTTTTGTTTTGTTTTTGTTTATTTTAATCAGAATCATGCCGAATGTCGTATGACGATGAGTAAGTCATTCTGAAAGCCCACGGTGTCACAGGCAGGGAAGATAATCCTTATCTAGAATATATTTCTATTCCATAGAGGAAAAATTGCTGCCTCCTCCATGATGAAAAGTAATCAACTTGTCACCACGTGGTTGTGGTGTCCTTGTCTCATCAGGGAAGGGTGGCTTACTGGGGACACAGCATTGGCTTCTGCTATTGGTAGGTTGGGCACTCAGCAGTGGTGGTAGTGAATCAGCATGGAAGAGGAAGTTCATGATATCGGTTTATTGTGTACATTGAGAGAGCAGGAGAGTGGCTGGGAAAGTGATGTACAAAGAATGGGAAATTTCTTCCACTAATTATTGAGAGACTCTCCCGTAGTAGATTTATTCAGGGATCATGACTGGATTGAGTAGCAATAAACAAACATTTATTTCCATGTAATCTGAGTAGGCATATATTTGGACATAAATATCTTCACACTCTGTGATCATTTTAATAGTTTATCTATCTACCTCTCCCTTTAAATTCCTAGCTCTAAATCTCATAAACTGCCAATTATTAGAAGCAGTCCGTAAATCAATGTAGATTTGTACTTCAAGATTTCTCCCCTATGTGAAGTGGATAAGCAGATGTACCAACTGACATTATTCTAAATACTGGGAGGATTTCATCAGGATTACCCCTGGGAACGACTGTAATTCTCTGGGTCCACTTCTAACTGGCACATTTGCACCAACAGACCCAACATGAACAGGGCCATCCTACTTTATCTGTTAACTGATTACAGACCACCTCCCGTGAGGCTATCAATGTTGTTGGAGGTAGAGGCAGAAATCAGTAGGAACAGGTGCCACGGGAGTCTCAGCCATCTTCTCATGCAGTTTCCTAGTGCCTTCCAGCAGACTTGCTCAGGCTTCTATATACTATTCCCCTATTTCTATTTTCTTTTTGTAGATATACTTTGTGGATATATACACATATATATGAATATATATATATTCATTTATATGTGTATATATATTCATTTATACTATTTTCATGTTTCAATGTAAGGCTGCTCAGCATACCTAATTCTATAATTTGATGGATCATATAAAGTTCAAGTCATAGTAGGCATTGTGGGTCACATAAACACTTGCCGTTTCATGGTCAGTGTTAAGCCTGTAACAGGGCCCCGTAGCTTTTCAAATAGAGGAAATGTTTTTAAGAATAGGAAAGCATGGGGGCGCCTGGGTGGCGCAGTCGGTTAAGTGTCCGACTTCAGCCAGGTCACGATCTCGCGGTCCGGGAGTTCGAGCCCCGCGTCGGGCTCTGGGCTGATGGCTCAGAGCCTGGAGCCTGTTTCCGATTCTGTGTCTCCCTCTCTCTCTGCCCCTCCCCCGTTCACGCTCTGTCTCTCTCTGTCCCAAAAATAAATAAACGTTGAAGGAAAAAAAAAAAAAAAAAAGAATAGGAAAGCATGACCTCATGCCAAAACTTGTGCTGTGATTTTCATATTGTAGTTTGCCATAGATTCCATACAACATCTCAGTCTGTCACAGACACTTTGAATACCATTTGGTCATTTAATGATAATGACTGAAGAGCATGCTACCTTGCATCTGGGCTTCGGAACTGCTGCAGAGTAGTTTATACTCTGAGTCTTATACAAAACAGGCAGCCAGGTCACAGCCTGAACGTCACAGCCAAGTGTGGCAAATAGTGCCTTCAAAATCCAAAACGGCCCAACATGCACCATGTCTCTTCTTACTTGTGTGTTGTGCTAAACTACGTAATTATCCAACTGAATAAAAGATGGCAGAAGACTGTAAAAGATTGCTTATCTTTAATGCATGGCGCTTCATGTTTCATTGCTTTTGCATGAAAAGAGAACAGAAGTATCCTTGATATCTATATTTGTATCGTCTATATCTGTGTCTGTATTACCTGTGTATTCATGTATGTTTACATATATACTTGACCCCAAACAACATGAGTTTTAACTGTGCAGGTCAATTTACACATGGATATTTTTTTATAGTGCTACACTGTAAGTGTATTTTCTCCATGAGTTTCTTAATAATATTTTCTTTTCTGTTGCTTACTTCGTTGCAAGAATACAGTATAAAATAATTATACAACGTATGTGTTAATCGACTTTGTCGGTAAGGCTTCCAGTCAACAATAGGCTATTAGCAGTTAAGTTTTGAGGAAGTCAAAAGTTATATGTGGATTTTTAACTGCACTGATTGTCAAGCACCCTAACTCCAACTTTGTTCAAGGGTCAACTACATGGCATTTTAGAAAAAGGACACAGGAATACATTAATAAATTTTCAAATTTTGCTTTTTCTTTTAAAGGCTTCTCTTTATATTACTTAAGTCTGGAAGGATTATCTCAGCTGATTTACTATCTTAAGGCAGCTTTTGATATCCTGTCTCAACTCTAGAAGTATGGGAGGGAAAGCTTCAAAAGCAGACATTTGTCTTTTTAACATTTTATTTTGAACCTACAGGAAAGTTGCAAACACAACTTTAAAGAAACTTCCCATATATTCTTCACCCAGCTTTCCCTAATGTTAACATCTTAAAAACCATTGTAACACTATCAAGAAGAGAAAACTAACCTTGATACAATACTATTAAATAATTTACTGGCCTTATTTGAATTTTGCCAGTTTTCCTACTATCACCCTTTTAATGATTCACAATCCAGTCCTGAATGTGACTCTCTATTTGCTTGTCATACTTCCTTACTTTCCTTCTGGGATAGTACCTCATTTCTGCAGTCTTCCTTTTGTCTTTCATGACCTTGATTGACACTTTTGAAGACTCCAGAACAGTTATGTGTAGAATCACCTTCAATTTGGATTTGTGCAATGTTTTCTTATGTTACATTGATGTTATGTGTTTGGGACAAGAATGCCACAAGAATTATATGCTCCTGTCATCACACCGTATCAGGAAGTGCATGAGGTTAATGTGTCTTCTTGCTGGTAATGTTAACCTTGATCGTATAGCTAATGTGGTGTCCGCCATTTTTCTTCA
This sequence comes from Lynx rufus, assembly GCF_022079265.1. NCBI lineage: Eukaryota > Metazoa > Chordata > Mammalia > Carnivora > Felidae > Lynx > Lynx rufus. The sequence continues at coordinate 76,144,416 of NW_025814896.1, read as the reverse complement.
CTGTGAAGTTATAATTTTTCTTTTTGTAATTAACAAGATTCTTGTGAAGAGATCCTTTAAGACTATCCAAATATTCTGTTTCTCATCCTACTCTTACCCATTAATTTTAGCATCCATGGATGATTCTTGCCTGCCATAACTATTATTATGATATATGTTTAATGATGAATTCTATTTTGTTTATTCCTGATACATTTTTAATGGTAATTTTCCTCCAAACAAGGAGCCATTTCTTCTTCTGCATTTATGTGACTATTTATTTATTCATTAGTTCATATACTGGTATGGATTCACATATATTTATTTTATTCTATTTCTTATAATCCAGTATTTATTGTTCATTGTTTTGTTAAATTTGTGCCAGCTTTAACAATTGGCTGCTTTGAGTTGGCTCCTGTGTTCTTTCAATATGCCCCATGTCTTTTCATGTATGTTCTTACTGACTGGCAACTCAGGATGTTCCAGGGTCATGTACATTTCTGTGCCCCAGCTCTGACATCAGCCATTTTGCAGGAGACCTGGTTCCTTTTATTGAAGAATAGTATTGATAAGACAAGTCTGGGCTAAGCAACCCCTTTTCTTAAGCAATTTTTTTTTTTGCTGAGAGTTCAAATCAGACATGAGATAATTGATGTGAGTCATCTCCAGAGTATACCTTCCGGAACAAAAATCTCAGAAAGTTTATGGGAACACTAAATTAGTGTGTGCATGTGGCTAAGGGTGAGAAATTTGCAGCAGCAAATTAAATATCACACCCTAAAAGGTGGTAGAAAACCAATATGGGAACTATTTAACTTCATTTGTAAAAGGAAATAAAAACATTCACTCAACTTCTGATTATCAGAGGATAGGAGATGTGGTGTGATCTAAAACAGGGCATGATTTTACATTAGAAATTAATTACAGGTTGCTGTGTTAATGTAAGGGACTCTGTTACTTACTAAAAGTTTATAGTTCCCATTCTTTCAGTGAGAAAATATAGAATGTGATATTATTATGAATATAATGCTAGTACCAAAGGTTTTTAAAATCTGAATTCCTAACACTAAAATCCCAGCTGATTAACTTAAAATGATGAATGAAATATACTTTTACACCAATAAAAGGAGAAAACAATGCAGCCAGTGTCAAGACTCTATCCATGGATCCTGACTCTCTGAATCAATAATCTAATTATGCGTAACAATAAGCAAACTATGGATATTTTAGACATTATTTAGAAAGTATGATAAATAAGAAAAAGCAAAATCTTTAGGTAATTATAACTTCTTGAGCTTTCAAGTGTTTTATTCCCCTCTCTGGACCAAAAACACAACTTAGAAGAAAGTCAGACATTTTAGTCATTTAAAATCTACTTCTGAGTCAGATGATCTAATATCAAAGAAAACAAGAATTATTATAGGCTTGGAATTTCAGTGGAAATATTCTCAGACATATTTGCACTTAAGTTCAATGCCATCTAATGTTCTCCAATGTAAAATAATCTTCACACTTGAGGTATCTCATACTTTATAGGAGTGTGTTTATCATCAGTCTTGTTAGGAATATCATGACATTTTACTATCAGAAGATCTGCTATACCCACTGCCAAGTTTTGTGTAGCAACTGAGGGCACTCCAAAATGCCACCATTGGATCTATCGGATAAGTACTCCCTAACGGGCATGTGCTCTGAAAAATGCCAGGGCTTGGATTCAACACAATCTTCAATTTGAACTGGCACTTCAGGTTCACCTGAATTTAACCAAATCACAAGTTATAAAGAAGGATATTGCTATTTAGTATTAATTAGCATACAATCTATGTGAGAGATTTCAAATTCTGAGCCAGGGTATATGTACAATTCTACCAAAATGGCAACGAGACTTGCCAATCTCCAGCTTTATCGAGATAACGTGATTCTCTTTATATTACTTCCACATTGATTATGGATATTAATAAGTACAATTCAATTAAAGACTTTTAAGTACACAAAATATTTTTCTAAAATAAGAGGTTGAAATGATATTACTTGAGGCATATTTTGCTTAAAAATAACTATACCATATGCATCATTTTCTTAAGGAAGATTTTGTCAAACTCATCAACTTCATTTTAAAATCATTTTAGGTTGCTAAACCTGAGGAATTCTGCTTTCAGAATTTAGTAGTTTGTGTAACTACAAAATTGCATAACTTGAATCATTACGATTCCCACTTCACATATCAGAATATAAGAATTAAAACTAGTATCAGAAGAAAAATACGGTGTTTATAATTCTATGGTCTAAATTAAGCAACTTTGACCATTGATAAATATGAAAATTGAGCATGTTCCCATACCTGGTTTATGTTTAGTTGTTTACATCTATCCCCCTTTCTTTATCTCTCCCTGGGAAGTGGTCTTGTGGGTAGGTGTGATGCAGGCATTTGGACCTCTTCTACTGATGTTCTCAAACTCTGTGATATAGAATTGAATCATCAATGGGTATGCATTTTTTTCAATCATTTATTCCAGCGTTTTATCCTTTGGGCCTATGAAAGTAGTAAGGGAAACTATTTGCAATGTTTTTACTTAATTAAAATTATATATTTCTCAACACAATATGAGATATCTGATTGTTAATTTTTCCTTTATTTTGGTCAGAATTTAAGTCAATTCAGGATAACACTGGAGTATCTACTTGCAATTTTCTATGACTAGTACAGAAAATAAACAAGGAAATGGAGCATTACCACTTAACAAATATAATGTTTCATTAGTCAACAATTTAAAAACCTAAATCTTTGAAAAAATAATAAAAAATGAAAAAATAAAAGAAATAATAAAAATTACCCTGGTACTATTCATATGTGCCCAAAATGAACAAACATTTAAAAGTAATCAGGGTGTGGTAAGAACCAAAAACACTAACAAATGAACTTAATGTATTACAGATGAATAACACATCCACACTAAATGAAGTGGGGAAATTAAGAACTAATATAAGTAACTGTGGAAAACAGTATCTTGATTGAATACTGTCAGGCTAAAGATAAAAATGAATTCTTGTCATTGAAATGTTTTTCATAGGGTACGATTTAGTACTTCTGAAACTATTTTATGTGTATACTAAAATTGAACAAATTAGGAAATATAGAATAAATACAATGAGAACAAGCTTTCTCACTTTTGTGGAAAGAAGTTACAAATAAAGAAATGATAAATAGTTACATAAAAAATACGTGTGTGTGTGTGTGTGTGTGTGTGTGTGTGTGTGTGTGTGTATACACAGACTTGAGCTTACATGGGGTTAGTACACAAACATCTATTTCCTAGTTTTGTCTATTGACATGGCCTAGAAGCCATGACATCCCATTAGCAATGAACACACCTAACCCCCAGATCTTTGTTCATAAGCACCATACTCCAATAAAAAGAACTAGAGCTCCTTAAAGAAGTGCTTGATTCCAGGGGTGCCTGGGTGGCTCAATTGGTTAAGTGTTTGACTCTTGATTTCGACTCAGGTCATGATCCCAGGATTATGGGATCAAGCCCGGCATTAGGCTCTGTGCTGACAGTGCAGAGCTTGCTAGGAATTCTCTCTCCCTCTCTCTCTGCCCCTCCTCTGCTTCCACTTTCTCTCGCTCTGTCTTTCTGTCTCTCTCTCAAAATAAATGAATAAATCTAAAAAAAAATAAAAAAGAAATGCTTGATTCCAAAACCGTAGCAGAAAATATAAGAGGAGTCTGAAACTTTTTCTGGTCCCAGAAAGTAAGAAAAATTTTAAAAGAATTTTAAAAAAAGAAACAACACAAGAACCAACCTGAAAGAGCCCCTAATGGGCAAAGCTGGAACAAGTTTTTCAATAGAATAAATAATGATAGTATTGGAATATAACTCATAGAATAAATAAATGTTCATGGAAACTTATAGATGTAAATAAATAATCAGATTAATAAGTGGAGGAGATATGACAAGTCTTCCTTTCAGTAAAATTCAAATGAATGCATATGGAGGGAACAAAAGAAAAAAAGTAGATTCATAAGTCAGTCACCACAGCAATCATTGTTGCAGAGAAGATCCACTGATGGATACTAAAATTAGGGAAAATTAGAAAAAACGTTTGAGGAAAAAAATGATTTTCATAGCCTACTCAAAGGGAAAGAGTAACTTTACTGTGGGGAAATTCAGCAGACACCATCGTAAGTTACTAAGTGATCAAGGTAAACATCACCGAGAATAACACATATCAACATTGTGAACCCCTTGATAGGATGCATGAGAAAAGCGTAACATTATTTTCATGGTACTTTTGACAAAATGCATGATATCAATCTAAACACGAGGCAGCATCAGATCCCAAATTCAGGGTCATCCTACAAAATTACTGATCAATACTCAAATGTGTCATTTTCATGAAAGGCAAGTAAACACTGAGAAACTGCTATAGACTGTATAACAAATATAAATAACAACTAAATATAATGTGAGACGCTGTAGAATCCTAGAAAAGAAACATAACACAGAAAGTTGTGGGGGGGGCCTGGGTGGCTCAGTCGGTTGAGCGTCCAACTTCGGCTCAGGTCATGATCTCACAGTCTGTGAGTTTGAGCCCCGCGTTGGGCTCTGTGCTGACAGCTCAGAGCCTGGAGGCTGCTTCGGATTCTGTGTCTCCCTCTCTCTCTACCCCTCCCCTGCTCATGCTCTTTCTCTCTCTATCTCAAAAATAAATAAACATTCAAAAAATAAAAATAAAAAAAGAAGAAAATTGGGGACATTCGAATGAGGTCTGTGGTTTAATTAATATTGTACCAATTTTACATTTCTGTTCTTAATAATTTTACTATGGTTATGCAAGATTATAAAATTAGCAAGAGAGATATAAGGGAACCGTACTATTCTTGAATACTTATGTAAGTCTAAGATTAGATTAAAAAGCATTTGAATAATTTTTTAAAAAGGGCTTTGAAGTAGAAACTTGGAGTCCTATGATGTCTTCAATTCCTGTATTTTGCGCATTAGAAGCCCCAAAATATTAAAGGACTTACCTACAACACACAGTTTGGGAAAAGCCAAGATGAGAACTTACAGCATTGCCAAGTTCTCTGGGTATTATTTTCCTGTGGTCCAATGTGTGAAAACAGAGCTTCATTCCTCAGAAATCAGTAACTGTTGGGCATCTTGTGTGAATTAGATCTTCCATAGTCAGTGTTTATGCAGTGTGGAGAGGAATGTCAAAATTCTTTTACCTATCTTTTGTCATAGTGCCACATTATATTAAATAAATACAGCAGTGACAAAAATGCTGTATCACAGTTAGTCTTGTTTGTCTATATTACAGAATTAATAAAGCTACCATATGCTACTAATTTAAGGGGAAAAATCAAAATTTGTAAATAAGATATATTTAATTATATTTATTTATATTTAAAACATTACTCAACTTTTGAAATGTGAATATCAAGATGCTTTTATTAATTTGGGGAAAATGTTTGATTCACACAATAGTAAGTTACACATGCTAGAAACACATTTATTTCAAAAAACAAAGTTGGCTTCATATTTTCATTTTTCTTCAATTTCCAGACATCAATTATAACATAAAGGATTCTTGTTTTTAGAATAGAAGCAAGAACTATTTAACCTTTAAAGCTGTCTTATTTCCTTATGCATTAACTGTCCAGTTTAGCATTCAGTGAATGAACATTATCTTTGAGCCTAACAATGATTTTCTTAAATTTGTTTATTGAAAGTAGAAACTAACAAAAAAAATAATCAAGGATAAAAAAAGTTAATGGTGGAAGCAAAAAAAGTGATCAGCTCCTGCTTGTATTCCTGTTCTTTATAGATACAAGTCGTTGGGCATGTATTTTCAAGCTGAGAGCCTTAGAAGTTTGGTTAGCACCAGAACTATCTTGAGTTATTTATGTGGTATGAATTAGGCTGGTCAGAGCTGCCTGTTCCCACATATTTCCACTACTGAATTGCCCATTACCTGGGACTCTAGCATTAGTGTTTTAGAGATAATACATATGTATGATGAGCAGAGAGAAAGCTTATCTGAGAGCCTTGGATTTGGGGTGGTAGAATGCTTTACCAATAATTCTTTTTGTTGCCTTAGACATAGCACTTTACATGTCTTGTTCTTCAATTCCCTTCTGGATAAGTTTCCCCAATTTTATCATTTTATTTCTACTATTAAAGAAGATGGCCCTGAAGTTCACAGAACCACCATGTCTGGACCTTGCACGCTCTCTCTATTATGGTGTTACCATTCTGTCTTCATTGCCATGATTCACATGCCAAATTTGAAAACAGTTTTAAATATTTGCATATATTCTTAAGTGTAGTGAACAGTTTTGTGGCAAAACTCTATTATCAGAAAAAACCATTTGTCAGAGATAGTAAATAAAACCTTCATTTTATGTGTTTAAAGTTCATAAAACATTTTACATATATCGCTTAATCTTCTACATAGCCCTAAAAATAGATAATACAATGATTTCATGGAAGATGAATCTGGAGCTCAGAGAATGGATGCCTAAAATCATACATTAGTCAGAGAAAATTGGGGCTCATGCAGCTACTCCAACTTCCATTGTATTATATTGTCTTGTGGACACACCAATTAGCATCAGTTATTTGAAAGACAGAAAGTTCTGGAACCACTTTTTTTTTTGAGGGAGAGAGAGTACACAAGCAGAGGAGGGGCAGAGGTTGAGAGAGAATCCCAAGCAAGCTCTGTGCTCAGCGCAGGTCTTGGGGTCATGAGTGGAGATGAAATCAAGAGTCAGAGTGTCAACCAACTGAGCCACTCAGGTGCCCTTGGAATCACATATTAACTCTTAAGTATTTTTTGATATCCGTGCTTGATAATAAGTGGATGAAAGGAAAAGAGAAAGACAAATATTACTTGACATTTTATTTTGTTTTAGCCTGTGCAAACGGTGCCTCCTTTGGCCATTTCTCTCTACTGTCTCCTCACTGCATTCACATGGAATTAGCAGTGGTAGTTTAGGAAATTCTTTTATAGGAATGCCTCTCTTGGCTTTGAGGTATAGACAGAGAAAGATTTTGGATGAATACACTTGAAAGTGAACACTGCATTATATGAGACTTAAAATACATCAAATCTGAAAAGCCTTACTTCTGAGCCTGTTCATGAAAGGGCCTGAGACAGCAGAATGAGTCATGTATATGATTGAAATGGAGGAAAACTGTCCAAAATTCTCATTGACTGCCACATTTCTAAAGTTAGAAAAAGTGAAAAATATGATAGTACAGAAAGTGTCATCCTGAAATCCTAGAAAATGAGAATTCTTAAGAGTTTAGGGAGGAGGCAAAGGAGGAAGACAGGCATATAGAACAAAGAAAAATAAAGTAAAAATTCTTAGAGCTTAGAAAATATTAATCTTAGGTAAGAGAATAAATTTTATCTTTACCCAAGGAATCAGCAATAATAAAAGACTGATTAGTCAAATAAAAAACCTTTGACTTTAGAATCACAATTACATGGATATAGGAAAAATCCTAACTCATAGTTCTGGGCGACTCCTTAATTACTATATGTATTGTATATATATAGTACATACCATAGTATATGTACTATGTACTAGTAGTTTAGGAAATTCTTTTATAGGAATACCTCTCTTGAGTTTGAGGTACAGAAAGAGAAAGATTTTGGATGAATACACTTGAAAGTGAACACTGCATTATATGAGACTTAAAATACATATACATAGTATATGGTATGTACTATATATATAGTATATATACTATATGTACTGTAGTTTGTATAAATATATAGTACATATACTATAAAATACATGTTATAGTACCTTAGCTATGATCTCTGCAATACAAAAAAAATTTGCTCAGGAAAAGCTGTGAAATTGAAAACATACACCTTTATTATCTCTCAACCTACACCACTTCCCTTTTACTGTCCTTTTTTAATGGACACACTCTTAATACAGAGCTTGGGTAAAAACCACTTAGCTTTTATCCTGACATCATTCAGTTATCAACCTGCTGACTGTGGGCCAGTGTCCTAACCAGGGGATGATTCCAGGACCCTGATCAGTGCCAAGGCCAAATATATTCTGATTTGTTAGGATCTGTACAGTACTGATTTTTTAAATATTATTCATAATACCTCCAGAATCAAGCACTCTCATTCATTATTTGTAAATGCATAAGACATTTTGTAAACAAAGAATAGAACTTAAATGAAGAAAGGGGGAGGAGGAATTTCTTTTTACCATATATGATTTAGTTAAGTTTGTACCATGAGAATATATTCCCTCATAAAAACAGTGATTATTTTTTTCTTAAAATGAGAAAATTTCTTTCTTTTAATTTTTTTAATGCTCATTTAATTTTGAAAGAGAGAGAGAGACAGAGCACAAGCGAGAGAGGGGCAGAGAGAGAGAAAGGAGGAGATTCTATCTCTCCTTCTCTCTGCCCCTCATCTGCTGTGCTCTCTCTCTCTCTCACAATAAATAAACTGAAGAAAAAAGAAACACCTTAAAATTACTTGCAACTTATTTATTGATTTAGAAATAAGATCCTTTGCCCAGCAGTTTCCTACAGTTTAGTTTTTGCTGATTGCATCCCTCATGTGTCTTTTAACGTGTTCTTCTCTCTTTGTCAGAGGAGGTCATGGAGACAACGTGACTTCCAGTTGACCTTCAAGGTGCACCTGGGCAATCAGAGGCTCCTTGCTCTCCCTTCTATCCTTGGAATGCAGCTCTGCCCTCCATTCCAACATTGGGAAACATTTTCAAGGGTGTAGCCTTGAGAAAAAGCAATGTATTATTGAGACTATCTGAAAGGTATACATGACTGAGCCCAAGTAATGGCATAAACTTTTACAATTCTGGTGGGCAAGTATAGAGATCTACTCATCTGGTAGCCGCCCAAGTCAAACCTGCAAGTTTTCTTGCTTATTCAACCTGTCACCTGCAAATCTGGAAAGGCTTATCTCTTTCTTTGTTCCTTCTTGCCCTCTTGTCCATACAAGAGCTTCAGCTTCAGATTTCACCAGGGAAATTCCAAAGTTTGTGAGTCAATGTTCTTGTGTATTTTTCTGTAGATTAGAACTGGAGCCTTGATATGATTCAAAGTTATGAATTTTTCTTTTTTTTTAGCAATACTGTTTCATAGATAGTGTTGTGTTTGTCTCAAATGTGATGCATTATGTGTTTGTCTTATTTTCTGATGTTAGCACTAGTTGTTGATCAGTATCTAGAAAATTAATTAATCTAGGTATATACAATGATATAATTCTATCTACTGTATTACTTTATTTTCTGCTGTTCTCTCTTAAAAATAAACTTCTCAGCGCTCCTGGGTCGCTCAGTTGGTTAAGGTTCTGATTTCGGCTCAGGTCATGATCTCACAGTTCATGAGTTCAAGTCCCGTGTCAGGCTCTGTGCTGACACTGCAGAGCCTGGAGTCTGCTTCAGATTCTGTGTCTCCCTTTCTATCTACCCCTCCGCTGCTCATATTCTGTCTCTCTCTCTCTCTCAAAAATAAATAAACATTAAAAAAATAAAAAAATAAAACAAATAAACTTATGTGCTGTGTGATTATGCAAAAGAAGAGTTATTGTAGAAAATAGTGGGATACATGCCTTTTTTAAATGAGTCCATTTACCAGCATTTGAAGATAATTATGAGTAATTATTATTTTTTAGCATCATGATGAACTCGTATATTTAAATGAATTTTAGGTGTTCAAATTATCTTACTTTTGATATTCAGACTTTCTTACCTTCACTGATAAGTGTAAGAGTGTGAGACTCTTCAATTACTACTGAGTCCTTTAACATGATCCTCACAGTATATTTGAGATTTTTGCTATCTAAGAATTAAAAAAAAAAAAACTGTGTCCATGAAGACTTTATATAATCCTGTCCATTTTTTTTCAAGGAATCTTGTTTTTTTTGCATAGGAAAATTATATATTAAGACCACATTCTGGGCAATGAGAATGTTCTTTGCTACCAGGTTGTTATTGTTTTAAGGACTTTCCAATGAACATGGATAGGAAAATCATTTTTTAAATTTTATATTTAGAGATTGTTTTTTAATTTGTGTTTTATAATTGCTAATATATTGTACAATTACAAAATCAAACTTATTAAACTATATATACAAAACCTATGTATATAATTTAAAATCTATATTGTATCCCTATTTTCTTACTTCCTTGAGTGGCCAACTAGAAATAGTCTTTTATTTGTTTTACTTTATATTCCCTCTCTTTCTCTCTCTGTCTCTTCCCCCTCTCCTGCTTCCTCTTACAGAAACAAGTAAGTTAGAAATTTTATTATGTCAGTATAGTTGAAAAAGGATGGACTAGGGTGGCAGCAGGTGTTGAAAAGCAGTCAGATTTGGAAAGTGGAACCGACAGCATTTTATGACAGTCTGTATGGGAAGTGAGGGAATGAGGGAAAACAAGAATAGCTCTGAAATTTTGGGCAGAAGCAATGGGGTAAATGGAGATGCCATTTACTGAGATAGGAAAGACTGGAGGAGAAATACATTTGAAGGGGAAGAGGATTGAGAATTATTTGGATTTGTCAAGTTTGATAGGCCTAGCAGACATCGAATATTGGATTCAAGTACAGTTGGATGTAGCCCCCAACCAGAATGTAAGCTCCAAAAGGACTGCCACTTTTGTGTGTGTTGTTCAAAGTTGTATCTTCAAAACTTATAAAAGACACATAACAGGTGCTCAATAAATATTCATTGAGTGAATAAGCAAATAAATAAGCATTAAAATGTATTTTAAAACATAGCAAATATGTCTCTTATTATTCCAGACTCATAACCTCTCCAGTCCATATAATTTTAATCTTCTACTTAATCAGTAGTTTCAGTTTATAGCAATCATGATACAGGGGCCATTTAACTCCTAATAGAAGAAATAAATAAGTAACAGGCAGATGGACTTTATGAGTCAAATAAACTACTTAGATTGGAGCCTTGATGTCTGATAGCTATCGCCAATTTTTTTGTCGTTGTTGTTTTTTACTTTCTGAGGTAAACTTGGAAAGACAAAGAGAAACAAAGGCTTTGTAATGGGTTCTCAGTTTGGTATTCACTCTAGTCCAATCTCAGTCCCAGTGTTTCATAGCATGTCACTAGGGCATAGTAGCACAAAATAGCTTTCTCACCTGCTCAGATATCTTTGGTCTTGCTCTACTGGCATAAGATGGTTTTCTATGTATTATACCCTATTTTAAGCTTTCATGAGGCTTTTATACTTGCTTTGCCAGTATTTTCTGAGGTGACTGAAAAAAATGATACATTTATTTTTGGTTATCCTTGGTCTTCTTTTGGCCTCAGACTTTCAGAGAGAGGGGCATCTGGGTGGCTCAGTCAGTTAAGCCTCCAACTCTTGATTTCAGCCCAGGTCATGATCTCACCATTCATGGGATCAAGCCCTGTGTTGGGCCCTGTGCTAACAGTGTAGAGCCTGCTTAGGATTCTCTTTCTTTCTCTCTCTCTCTCTGTCCCTTCCCTGCTGATTCTCTCTCTCTCTCTCTCTCTCTCTCTCTCTCCCTCTCTGTCAAAATAAACTTTAAAGAAAAAATAATTTCAGAAAGAGATGTCTTATATTCTGTACTCTCTTGTCAAAGCAAATGTTGGAAAAAATGATATTGTCATTTATTCTAGATAACTCATTTTCATCACTTAAAACTGGATTAGCCCTTGCAAACCCAACAGTGAAGACCAAGTGATTATTTTTTAAATGCCACATGGTGAAATCCCAATAGTTTACTATAACCAATATAATATATTTGAGCTTGAATTATATAAAAATGTTTTTTAAAAATGTCTATTATATAAGTTCTATTCTCAAACATTCAAGTTAATCCAGTAGTAATAAACTCACTGTAAGAAAGTTTATATAGCTGGTAAATACAACTTTGAGGAATATTTTCTATATTTATGCTACTATCCCACTTTTTAGGGTCTGCTAAATTAATATTCAAGATTATAAATTCATTTTCATTTTTTAATTTAATTTTTTTAATTTATATCCAAGTTAGTTAGAATACAGTGCAACAATGATTTCAGGAGTAGATTCTTTAAGTCCTGTAAAGGTCTTGGGAACATAAGGTTTTATATGCTTTTCTCATTTGCAAAAGTATAATGTGAAATTATATGTTAATTATAAACCAAATAGTCTATCCTTCTAGAGGTAATTTTTCAAGCCTTTTGTAGACCCGAGGGCAAGTGCTTTTATAAGACTTGCATTCCTAAGCTCATTATACTGCATTCTAAAATTAATTTGATAATATATTCATTAATTTTACACCATTTTATTTTAAACACTTTTCATGTGAGCTCAGACCCTTTTACAATCAAGAAAAGTGCAGGGTGCCTGGGTGGCTCTCAGTTGGTTAAATGTTTGGCTCTTGATTTCAGCTCAGGTGATGATCTCAGGGTGGTGAGATCATGTCCCACATTGGGTTTCTCACTGGGTATGGAGTCTGCTTAAGATTCTCTCTCTCTCTCTCTCTCTCTCTCTCTCTCTTTGCCCCCCCCCCCAAAAAAGGAAAAGTGTAACATGGCATAACTTTAGATAAATGCATTAGCTTATGATGAGAATGCCCATGAGGTTGGAGGAAAAGTAAAGAAGTGAACAATGAGACCTAGAGAAGTTTGCTAAGTCAAGTAGGAGTTAAAAGAAAGGGGATAGTAAAAAAGAGAAAAATTCAAGAGGAGACTTAAGAAAATTTCCTTAGCTTGATTTTTGAAGGTGAAGGCAAGCATCATATCTGTTGTGGTTCTCAGTAGTACATAGATTGTGGTTTTTATAGTGCAGAATATCCTTTTTTTTTCTAATGAAAAAATGAAGATCAGCCCATGTATATTAAGGAAAATTTGGAATATACAAACGTTAATTAGCTTGTTTATTCTATCTTTTTTCATATCATATTGTTACAGAGAACTAAACAGGGTGTATATAGCATCCCATTTTATTTCTTTTATCTACCCTCAGAGTAATTTCTAATAAGGGCTGAAATGATTAAAATACCTAAGTTTCACTTGAATAATGTAAGTAGAATTACAGAGAATTATTTGTATTTGTAGTTTGCAAATACATATTTTTTTCTAAATTCTTTACTCCTGCGATGTGCTAGGTGCTTGTGTACATCTTATCATTGTTTTGGATTTTAGGCCTTACGCCAAAGAAACAAAAACAAAAAACCAAATTATAGTTGTGGTTGAAATTGTAATCTTGCTAATATCATATGGCTGTGATATAAAGAAGCATGACTTATTCTTTTTCAAATGTTTGTTACACTTCTGAAATATAAAAAGGAAATATAATCTACAAAGCCCAAGGTGAAGAATCTTCAGTGAAGGCTAACTTCATTGTTAAAATTTAAGTACAAATGCACATTTTTACACAGAACTATTTATGAAACACTTTTGATAACTCTCAACACATCTTCTTTAGAAAATAGAGTTGACAAGAAAGAAAAGATTAAAAAAAGTTAACATTGAGGTAAATTAAATGACAGCCTTAAAAACAGTTTTGAATATGGTTACAGACCTTCTTCCTACCATAAGCAATGATTAAACTGGAGAAGATATTTAAAATATCACCTCTGAAATTATCTCATTGCCTTGATATGTCCTTAGAAGTGAGCAGAATGATTAAAAACAGGTATTTCAACTGCACGATTTTAGCATCACATAATTATTTACAGAGACACTGAAGGTGACCTTTCACTATTGGGATGAACTATTCTCTGAAATTAATAAGAATAAGTAATTTAACCTGCCAAACAAACTTGATGAAAGAACTTCAGAATCTGTAGCTTTTTAAATTCTTCAAGGTTTATTAGTTTCTGTACCTTGACAGAGCAAGAAGCTAATAGCTATAATGGATTAGCTTCCAGTGAAGAAAGTATTTAAAGTCCAGACAGCCACAAAAATAGCTTACCATATATTAGGAGGATGGGAACTTTTATAGCACAATATCTCAAAAACATAATCCAAATGTTGCTCATTAGTTCTAATCCTATAGCTAAAATTGAAACTGAATAAGTCAGATTATGAAGTTAGTGCTGATTTCAATAGAGTGCTAGACCAAAGAACTCTCAATTTTTGGAAATGATATTTATCCTGATGCAGTACCACTGTGAAGGAAGACCTTTGGGAAGACAATTAGAATATGATATTTTAAATGTTTTGCTGACTTAAAATACAATTATTTCATTCACATCTACAAATCAAGACAAATCAAGAGTGAGTCACTGTTCAGTTGAAGGAGAGACCTAATTGCAAACATGGCAGTAGGGAAATTAACCTCCTAGACTTGGTAGAGGGTCTTTATGCTTCAAGTGGTTTCAGAGCTAATCCTAAACTCTGAAAGAGGAGGCAGAGGAGTGACTTGCCCCTTGCTCCAGTTTTCAGCATAGTTCCACAGAAGTAAAGGACACCCTGAGGAGGGAGGTATATAACACAATGGGCATTCATTTTGGGGAGAATTTAACCTGTCTCTTGACTGGGGATAAGAATGCTAAGGGATGGGCATGTATGACTTGCTTATGAGCCCCACTTTCTTTAACACCCATCCCAATAGCACATGTTGATATATATATATGTGTATATATATATATATATATATATATATATATATATATATATTTTCATTTTCTGACCCCAAATTTCTCATATCATCAAAAACTAAATGTGTTTTCCATAAATGGAGGAAAGACTAAGGCTAGAATAGTCATCAGTTTACCCCTCAAATTTCCCAGAAAATGGTAATTAATAATTATGCTGATGATAATGAACATTATGAGCTAGTTAACATTCTTGGCACTTCACCTATACAAACTTACTTAACCCTCTCAGTAACTTTCAGTAGAAGAGGAAACTAAGGCATGGAGTAAGAATTTACCTTAAGCCATAAAGCAGCAAATCCAGCATTTCAAACCTAGAAGACTGGTTCCATGTCCACAGCCTTTAAATACTGTTTTATATTGTTATGCAAGAACCTTCCTTATTTCACCTAACTTAGTTCAAAAATTCAAAAGTATAACTCCTTGGAACTTTCTCAGAGTTGGCATTCTGTATGTCTTCATTGTAATGGATATAGAAATGCATTAAGGCTTTAAGATGGCTTCTAAGGAAGAGCATATCAGCTCAATTATGTTTCTTTGAACTTTAGTCCCATGAAACAAACTGTGAACATGTTCAGAAACATTTTCAGGTCACATCCTCCTATATATTAAAAGCTCATGGAAGTAGTATATAAGAAAGGAACTTGTACAATGTTGTGTAAAACCCAGTTACTCACATTTCATTTGAGAGCAGGCTACCCCTTACTTTTTGGAGAACACTGCATAAGCTCTGGAGAAACTGATCTTCCCAGAAACATCAGTTGAGAAATACACACTGGCCTCTGGAAATAGGTCAAATGCTGCATGGCCCAAAGTGGCCTAGTCTGAAGTCAAAGTACTAGGAAAGGATGGAGATAGAATCTCTCCCGCTCTGTTGGAGTCATACCTCATGCATTGATACTATTTTAAACGTTTTTCCTAAACTTATTTATTTGCCCATACATCTTGTTTTTATTGGAAATATTTAGGTGCTTGCTTTTAGTCCCCGCTGTGTTTCATTCCATTTACAGAGGGAAAGCCATTAGAGAGCCAGAAAACACTTTGCTTTAACATACTATCTGCAGCTACATCTGGGCACTGCTGGTTCTTTTGATCTGTAACAATACCAGCTGTAGAATGGAACCAAGAAATACAATATAAAAGGTCATTTGGCCCTGGATCTTTTCCTCCAACTATGAATACAGAACACAAGTCAATTTAAGGATTAGAGCAATGATTTGCAGTTTTCTTTTACCATAATTTGCTACCCCCAAGTTATCTACGGTGGTGCAACTCCTTCCTCTAAATGTTTTTCTTTTTTCTTTTTGCCTAGAAAACTTTGCCTTCCAAAAGTAGTTAAAAAAACAACAACTATCAATTAGTTATTGCATTGGACTTCTAAGTCTTACTGTATAGTGGCTGAAATTACAGCATTTGGTACAACAGGGTATATTTATTCAGAGCCTGTATAGCAAAGGATTTAGCTACCATCACTTGTATTGGTCAGAGACTCAAAAGTCAGAGAAGTGGGGAAGCTTTACAGTAAAAAAGGGAAGGCTTCAGGAATGCTCTGACCGGAGGGTGTTGGCATGGGGAAACTGGAGGTGGGCTAAGTAACAGTGGGATGTCCGATGTGATCGGCGTGGGAGCATATTTGGCTGTCTCTCTCTAGTTGGTCTAAGTTGGACACAGGTGGAAGTGGGGAGAATAGGGAAGCTGGCAGTCATAGTCAAGTCCTGATCATGTTGGGACTACTGTTACAGAAGTTGTGGGTCAGTCTTCTATTGGCCTATATGGTCTAGATACTTTCCATCTGTGTATCAGTCTCTCAGGAATCACACAAACCTAAATTTACATCTTGACTCTGCTTCTTGCAAACTGTGTGATCTTGGCTTGGGCAAGGTATTGCTCAGAGCTTTAGTTTCACCACATATAAAATTAAAACTGTAATACCTTACAAGGTCATTGTGAGGGCAAAGTGAAATTTAAAAAGAAATCATTGTATGCTTCTAACATAGCAGTCAATCCACCAGATAAAAGCTCTTGTTGCTGTTATCATGCTAAAATGTCCTTTTAAAAATTCATTTCGAGTAGCTTTAATGAGAAGATTCTCCTTTGCAAGTTGTTGCACTTGAAAACAGGAGGTTATTGTCTCTAAAGTATTGACAAGTTATGGATATTGATAATGCAGCCTTAAACCTGTACCCCCAACCCAAATGTTTTCATATCCCTCCTCCATATCCCTTTTTCTTTCTTTGAGGAATTTGAGTGACACTCCTATGTCTTCGTAATTCTATTTTAGCTTTTTGGTTTGTAGTAGTCTGGTCTATATTCAACTCATTTCATTAATCTCTCCATAGAGAGGTTTATAATATAAAGAACTCTATTTGTTTGTTTGTAGCTATAATTCATTCTGCGATTTACTAATGCCTGATTATGAAAGTTACAAAAGAAATAAACAATGTCAAGTATATTGATACTATATTTTTTCCTTGCCATGGAAGCACTGTGCTAGAATTACATTGATTTATCTACATTTTAAATACTCTTACTCAATGTAAAATGAGCCAAGTGTCAAATTCAAATAAATTCTTCTTCTTTTACATTCCCCTATTATATTTTAGCATATTCTCAAATTTTGCAAGATCTCAACTGTACTAATTTTTCTACAGACTATTATTTTTCCTATGCATAGACCTGTCTTTTCATGTCCTCCATTCTCTGCCAATTCTAGGCTCATGGAGCCTAAGCCTGTAGCAGTTATGATCCTTGGATAACTCCCACCACCCTGTTCTAAAATGTATACTTTGTTGTTTTTCTATTATTCCTCTTTTGGTTTGCATCTCTCAGTAACTTATTAACATAAAAGAGGTGTTCTTGCCTGTCTGAAAATATTTCCATTTTGTCAATGTTCTTGGTTGTGAATTTTAATGACTATGAAGATAAGTCAAAACTTTAGGATGACAATAATTTAATTCAGCAATTGGGAGTCATTCAAGCTTGTAGCTTTCTACATCAGATGTTGCTAATGAAAAGTCTGATGGCAGTTGAATCTTGTTTTTCCCCCTCACACTTCCCCTTACCTTAGAACACATGTAAGCTTTTCTCTTTATAATATGGATTTTTTTCCCGCTCATTTTTCTATACACTTGGAGGGTCCTCTCAACTGAAGATGTGTTCCCTTTTTCAATTTTGGGCCTTTCTTCTATTGTTTCTTTGATCATTCCATCTTTTTCGGCTTCCCCATTCTTTATGCAACTGTTTTCAGTCGTATTTTTGACTCTCTTGATTGATCACTAGTTGGCAAACACATTATGTAATGTACTAGATTGTAAATATTTTCCGTTTTATCAGGGAAGTGGCAGAATCAAAGATAATATGTGGTATTTACATAATAAGAGAGAAAATCCTGCACTGCCATCACTCCTGTGATGGATTTCATGAAGTAATAAGCATGGTTTGCACCCAGTTGCTACACATGGGAGACACTTTTGGGATGAAGAACAAAGAGCCACCATCCAGAAAGAGGAGAATGTGGAGGATGAGGCAAGTGAGAGGTGGGGCAGGAAGCCACCCTTATCAAGTTCATTCACTGCCTCAGTGATCACACCTGATCAGGATGTGTCATTCTCCCCCTCAGGAGAGCCCGGCTGTCTCAACTTGAGCAGTTGGCTGGAAATGAGAAAATTGGCTGAGTCTCTCAATAGTCAGTTGATAGTCCGCCTTGTGTGCCTGGTAATTACCAACTGCAGAGACTCCCACATTCAGGGGGTAACCAGTCCAAAGCTTGACCACTGCTGTGTCTGCCAGTGAGGAGGCAGGCAGGAGCTGGGAGTGAAGCAGGAATAGAACAGAAGGAGACGCCCCAACTTGTTCTTCTGGGAGTGCTAAACTTCTTGAGCTGTGTTCACAGGCAAACAGGAAAAAGCAGTAAACCAGATTTGACCCATGTGCCACAGTTTTCCAACCCCTACTGCAGATTTTCATTTTCCTCATATTTACAATTTCTTTGTCACTGTTCTGGAAGAATTTTTTATTTTTTCAATTTTTTATTTCCAATTGTAATTGTATTTTCAAGATTACTTTCTTATTCTGTGACTGTTACATTTTCCATGCCATCTTTTTGGGATTTATTAATTATCTGTTTTCACAAGTCTAAGAATTGTAGTTTTCTTGTGGTTAGGATTGTCAGAATGACAAAAAAGTAAAAGTAAATAAATGAGGGAAAACATTTAATACAAAATGTCCAGTATCACATGGGACATACTTACACTAATAAAACTTGTTTTTTTTTTATCAGAAATTAAACTTCACTAAGCATCCTGTATTTTACCTGGCAACACTTCTTCTGATCCTTGAGATATTTCAGTTTCCTTTCTTCAATTCACTTTCTACCTTCAAGAAATGTATTGAAATATCCACTAAAGTTCTCTTCAGATTGCCTCTATCTTTTGTAGGTTCATGTTTTATTTTTATCCTTCATTATCCTTTAAATGAAATTTCAGGGAAAGAGAAAAAGTAAATGTGAGTGTGCAGACTTTAATATTGAAATAGAAATGCTGTCAAAAATGTAAAAAATATAGAGTGGGGCTATTGACACTACAAATATTTTCAAAATGTTTAAAACTGTCATGTTGTTAATACTTATTTTGTAATTTTGACACCAGTATGTCCTTAAGTCTCTGGACATTCTTATATTCCCTGTCAATACTGTTTGAAAACTGACCATTCATTTTCTGAATTTACATGTGTCTGTTATTATTTTGTCAAAAGAATCCTAAAATCACTAATTTATAATATTAGCAGGCTCTTGTCCAGCAGCACCAAAGCTATAAGCTCATTGGAATATCAGCTGCCTCTCAAGTTATTTTAGGTGAGTTTTAGCAATTCTTTTGTACCTGCCTAACAGTGATTACTGTCCTCACATTCTCTAAAAACTGTTTCCTCATCCACATTTAACATCCACCATCCACCATTTAACATAATGGCAAATACCACCTCTTGAACCAATTTATATATCGATCAACATAGGTTCAGCTACACTTCTGGTAATGAGTAGTCCCCAAATCTCAGAGGCTTGAAACAACAAACTTTATATCTCACTTGTTATCTTTACATATCAGCAAAAGGGATTCAGACCCTCATGGTTGTTTGGGTACCCCAAAAGTTGGAAGAAAATGAGTTGGATATTCTGCACTTTGGCCCAGAAAAAAACATATGTCTTATTTTTGTTTGTATTTTCTTGAACAACCCAAGTTACATTACTATACTTTATTTTAAGTTAGTGAAGAGGTAGAATCCTACCATGTACCCCAAAGGCAAAAAATCAGAATACTTGGTGAATAGCTCAAATGACTACTACAATGGTGAAACTACTTATTAATCAGATGTCAAACATCTTATCAGTTGAAATCCCACTAAGTTTTAAGAAGGGCAATTTAACATCTAGGAACACATAATTAAATTAAGAAGAAAAGTGAAAGGAACAATGAAAGGAAACAAGATTAAGAAGGAAATTCAGAAACTATTTTTTTCCTCCTGTATTCTTTTAAATTATGCTGTCAATCTTGATGTACTAGTGTAGGCATCATCAAACTTTTTCTGTAAAGGGCCAGATAATAAATATTTCAGGCTCTGTGGGGCCATGTGATTTCTTTCTTAACTCTCAACTCTGTATTAAAATGCAAAAGCAGCCATAGACGTTGTTAATGAATGGGCGTGGCTGTGTTCCAATAAAACTTTATTTACAAAAACAGATGGTATGTCAGATTTGGCCCACAGGCAGTATTTTGTGCAACTCTGTAATAAGAATCCCTGTGTATGCACGTATTTTGAAAAATGAGATATCCACTGGCCAAACACAGGCCAATACAATCTTTAGACTCTGAATGTGAGCAAGACATACTGGCGCTTTAATTGCATTACTGAAGAAAAAGATAATATGTAGTTTTGTGGATAGAAAATGAAATTTTGAAGTAGTGAAAATGTGTGTATATCAATTTTTTGCACTCTCTCTTGAAGATTTTATTAATCTGACAGTGAACCTTGAGATTAAAATAGTTCTGTGATGAAGTAAGCATACTATTAATATGCTATACAAATAATATTTAAAGAAACATAATTTGAACATGTAATATAATAAGGACAAAAAGTCAAATTTATAGATCTCTGAAAGAATCTGTGAAGAGAATTTCTTCTCTTCCATAATATCTCCCTACAAATGATAAATATCAATGTGAAAAATCTCTTTGCTGGCAGAGATCTTCTTTTAGTGTGAAAATTCATAAACAAAATTGTGGTCTTGTATGAATTCGTTCTACTCTGCTTTATAGAGACCAGATGTCTTCATGTCCTTGGAAGAGAAATGTGATTGAAGCATTGAGACATATTTGGGAATCTAATTTAGCTGTGTATGTTATCAGAACCAATTGTTAATAGATGGATAAATTGGGCAGTGAGGCATAGTTGTAAAAGAATACCAAAATGATCATATTAGCCATGCATTGATTTTTAGAATCATGTCTAATTATGCAGTACTTTTCCCTGATAGAATTTTGATTTGGGGATAGCATAAGTGATAAAGAGTTATAAGAAATGAGTTTTGTTTTAATGATTTATTTGGACTCTCTAGACTAAGAACAAAGACAGAGGAGATGGCTTGGGAAATCAAGAGGTGATATAGTAAATCACGGAATAATTACTTCAGTGTTGGCACATTATAGGAAAGTGGAGCATGCAGATAGCTTATGACCTAGGAGTTCTCCCTAAAAAAATTCTTGTGTTTGTATAGAAGACACATAGAGGAATATTTATAGTAGTATTGTAGGTATTAGCATAAATCCAGTAACTAAACGTTCATAAATAGCAGAGTAGATAAGTAAATAATATATTCATGTAAGAAAATAATCCATTTCAGTAAAAATGAAAAAAATACAACTATTACATTAATATGAATTTTAGAAATATGTTAAGGTAAATCTCATGTAAGAATATTTACAATATGATTTTATTAATTTAAATTTTATAAGTATTACAAATTAAACAAAATATTACACTGCACATACTAGTGGAAAACTATAAACTAAGGAAATAATTGACATTAAAGTTAGGATACTGCTGGGGTGCCTGGGTGGCTCAAGTCGGTTGAGCAGTGGACTTCGGCTCAGGTCATACTCTCAGTCTGTGGGTCTGAGCCCCACGTCGGGCTCTCTGCTGACAGCACAGAGCCTGGAGCCTGCTTCAGATTCGGTGTCTCCCTCTCTCTCTTCCCCTCCCCTGCTTGCTGTCTGTCTGTCTGTCTCTCTCTCAAATAATAAACGTTAAAAAAAATTTTAAAAAAAGTTAGGATACTGCTTAACACAGAGTGGGTAGATAAGGGGATGAGATTAGGAAGAATAATATAGGGAGCATTTAAAGAATGTAATTTTCTATGTCTTCACCTGTCTAAGGAGTATGTATGTGGATGTTTATAAAATTATTATTTGTATAGTGTATATGGCCTTTTTATGGATATTTCACAATTAAGAAATTAAAATAATTTCTGACACTCTAAGTTGTTAATATATTAAAGGCAACTTTCTTTTCACAAATTAATTTCAAGGAACATCATCAGCGTCGCTCCTTATCAGGGAAATACAAATCAAAACCACACTCAGGTATCACCTCACGCCAGTCAGAGTGGCCAAAATGAACAAATCAGGAGACTATAGATGCTGGAGAGGATGTGGAGAAACGGGAACCCTCTTGCACTGTTGGTGGGAATGCAAATTGGTGCAGCCGCTCTGGAAAGCAGTGTGGAGGTTCCTCAGAAAATTAAAAATAGACCTACCCTATGACCCAGCAATAGCACTGCTAGGAATCTACCCAAGGGATACAGGAGTACTGATGCATAGAGGCACTTGTACCCCAATGTTCATAGCAGCACTCTCAACAATAGCCAAATTATGGAAAGAGCCTAAATGTCCATCAACTGATGAATGGATAAAGAAATTGTGGTTTATATACACAATGGAATACTACGTGGCAATGAGAAAAAATGAAATATGGCCTTTTGTAGCAACGTGGATGGAACTGGAGAGTGTGATGCTAAGTGAAATAAGCCATACAGAGAAAGACAGATACCATATGGTTTCACTCTTATGTGGATCCTGAGAAACTTAACAGGAACCCATGGGGGAGGGGAAGGAAAAAAAAAAAAAAAAAAAAAAAGGACGTTAGAGTGGGAGAGAGCCAAAGCATAAGAGACTGTTAAAAACTGAGAACAAACTGAGGGTTGATGGGGGGTGGGAGTGAGGGGCGGGTGGGTGATGGGTATTGAGGAGGGCACCTTTTGGGATGAGCACTGGGTGTTGTATGGAAACCAATTTGTCAATAAACTTCATATAAAAAAAATGAATAAACATAAAAAAATTTAAAAAAACCAAAAAAAAAAAATTTCAAGGAACATCAGATATGTGAGTCTTGACTTCATCAATTGGCCCCTCCACATACACACATGCACAAACACACCAAACCTGCACTTATTTCCTGGCACTAAATGCAATTTTCAGCAATTACAATAAATATCAATTTTACTCTGTTGCAGGTCTCAACAAGAGTGGTCACCTTACCTAATTGATTAAAATCATATTTTCTCTAGCTAAAATAATATGTTATATATAAGCCCAAAGGAATAAACATAATAAATTTTGTGTTATAAAATCAGTGGGGCAAGCATAATATCTGTAAAATTTATGTGACCTAGCTTAGAAACTATGTGTTAAACTTGAGGGAGGCTTGGATTGACTTAGAGAGAGTAGAACAGTCAGAAAAAAGAAAATCTTCAAGAAGAGAAATCCCCTGAGAAGCAAGATGAGAAAGGGATAGGACTCAATTTACTCATTCAAAAGCACTTGCCTATCTATTATATTCCAGGAAATGGGATAGTTTGAATGTAAAGATATATAAGAATTGAGATCTGATACTTGCCAGGAATAAGAATTAGAATAAATAGCTATTTCTCCCCCCCCCCCCCGCCGAAGTCAACCCAAGAGATTATGAAAGAAAACAGAACCCAGAAAACAACATCACCACAGATAGAAATTTTTCTAGGGAGAGAAAGCTCCTTTGAACTAGGGGTTGAATGTTCCGGTCCTTTGCAGAAGGTTGATCAGGAGAGATAATGAGACCATAAACTGCAGAAAAGCTACTTAGGTTCAGTTATTGTTCTCCCATTTGCTACAAGACATTTTTCTTCTTCCCCTTCACTGTAGAAATTCACTAAATGACCAATGCTGTTGGAAATATCTTGCTGAGGTACAGAGTTTGGGTAAACACTTAGAACTGAGTATCTCTCCCTCTGCCCTACACAACCAGTGTTGGTAAAGTTCAATCTAAGAAGACTTTCTTTTCTCAGATGCTGAATCTCTCTAGTAGTTTGAAGAAAGGGGATATAGTAGAAGCAAAAACATCAGAATATATAGATCAAGAATTAAAAAAAATAAGCATAACACACAGGCATAATAATTATATTACAGAAAATAGAAAAATATTAGCAATATGAAACAAAAATGGGATTAGGTAGAAATATTGGAATGAGAATTGAATAGTAGGAAGAATAACAGAGTAGACTTGGGAATGGAGGGATAGATATACCTGCATTAGTAATAATAAGACTAGATTGAGAAATTGTTCCAGAAGGAAAAAAGGGAAGTAAAAGAATATTGAAAATCTAAAACAAACAAACAGACAAACAATATTCCCAGAAAGTGAAAAAAAAATTAAATTCATTAAGAAGAAACATTTTAATAAATGCACAATAAACTTCCTGGAGTTAAAGAAAAATGAAACAAAACACCTCAGTGTTAAAGGGCCCACTGAATATCAGAAGAGAGAAATAAGGACATTTTAAAAGAGAGCCACATAGATGTGGCAGAACTAAAAAGTACAGTACATTAAATAAAATTAATAGAATGGACAAAAGAAAGGGTCAGTGAACCCAAAGACAGATGAAAAAATTATGCAACGTGAAAAAAAAAAAGAAAAAGGAAGGAAAAAAAAATATACAGAGCCCCTGTAACTCCTAGGATGAAATCAAGTAGCAAACACATCTATAATTGGAATCCATTAAAAAAGAAGAGAAAAAAATGAGCCCAAAGAAATATTTGAAGAAATAATGTCTAAAACTTCCTCAAATTTGGTAAAAAATATAAACATGAGAATCCAAGGTACCCGACAAACCTTAAAGAGTATAAATAAGAAGAACATAACACTTCCATATCATAGGGAAATTGCTGAAAGCTGAGAGAAAGAGAGAAAGAAAAAGAGAGGGAAATTGAAAACTACCAGAGTAAAAAGACACATCACTTAATAAGGTGATGATGATGGCTGCCTTCTCATTGGTAGCTATGGGGTATGGAAGACAATGGAATGATATCTTTAAAAGGGATGAAAGGGATAAAAACCTGTCAAAGAAGAATTTACATCCAGTGAAAATATCTTACAAGATTGAAAGCCTAGATAAAGGCATTTTCAGATAAATGAAAGGTAAAAACTGCTACTAGCAGACCTGCACTATGAGAAACGATATACAAAGATTTTCTGTATCTTCTAAAAATGTTTAAAAGACAACTAGATTTCTACTAAAAAGTGAGTACCAAAACAGCGCAAAAACTAAAAACTAAATGGCATTATAGTGATTTTAGATTTTTAGATTCTATAACGGTAGTACAATATTTAAAAAGACTGTGATGAGAATTAATACTGCAATATCTAGATCAACCACTAAGAAATATTGCAATGAGTGATTATAGCTAAAAATAAATTGATGAAATAACATGAAATAGTAAATGAAGACTAGTATTCAATCATCCCAAAAGAAGTCAAGGAAAGAGGAAGATAGGAATAAAAATCAGAGAGACAATTCAAAATAAATAGCAAAATGGTAGACCAACACATACATATATCCTACATTACATTTACCTACATTTACCTAAAATGTAAATATGCCAAACATTCAATAAAGAGACAGAGATTATCAGACTAGATAAGAGAGACTCAACTCTATTCTGTCCAAAAAACGCATACACTTTAATATAAAACCAAAAAGTAGATTGACTAATAAAAGGATAGAAAAAAAGATATACTACATGCATTTCACATAAGAGACAACCACTATGTCCATGTTAATAACAGGAAAATGGGCCTCTAAACGTGTCTTTCCAGAGATGAAAAGGGACAATTTTCAATTCATTAGGAAACAATAACCACACATGTGTATGACCTTACTAAGAGATTCAAAATGCATTAAGGAAAGCTGACATATATAAACAGAAAATTTCTCAAATACACAAAGATACTGGGAGATTTAACAACTGTATTTGTTAATTTTCCAAGACATACACACTGAAATGGAGTTAGAACAGCAAAAGGTATATTCATATACCTAGAAAATGAAAACAGGGAACCTGGCAAGAGATCTCACATTGTGATGAAAATCTGTCTTTCTGGTAAACAAGAACTCCAGAGCAATTAGAGGAATGTCCCAGTAGAGTAGTAACTAGATTAGGCCCTTGTGTTACACTCCTGCTCAGCTACTAGCTGGGGCTACCTTGATAAGTATGATTTTTTAAGTTCTGAGGCAGACCTAAGAGAGTTAACACCTGGATACTGTCTTTAATCACATTCTTCACAGCTGGGCATGAGTCCTTTCATGAAAAGGAACCTGGGAATCTCATCTTTGCATCTGCCACAACAGTTCAATCATAGTATTTGTAGAACAGTTAAACCAAAAAAAAGAGTAAGGATAGCAGAATATTTTCACTATGCTATCAATACATGTCATGTGTATCAAGATTAAAAAAAATACATTGGGAAATGAAATGAAACTCAATATATTGCAAAAAATAAAGTATTACATGGTATGTTCTCTAATAGCAATAGAATTAAATTACAAACTATCAATAAAGGAAAGATATCTGGAAAATTCCAAAATACTTGAAAATTAAACAATATATGTACTTATAATTATACTATGATTCAAAAACAAGAGGAAACATTTTGAACTATGTTTTAATGAATATAAACAAAAATTAAAGAGACAAATTAAAAGTTACTATGGCAAAATATTTGGCTTTAAAGTCAATATTAGAAAATAAGAATGTTCTAAAATCAATGACCTTTGTTTTCATCTTAAGAAGCTACAAAAATTAGGGGCACCTGGATGGCTCAGTCATTTAAGTGTCTGACTTCAGCTCAGGTCATGATCTCCTGGTCCATGAGTTCAAGCCCTGCGTCAGACTCTGTGTTGACAGCTCAGAGCCTGGAGACCGCTTTTGGATTTTGTGTCTCCCTCTCTCTCTCTGCCCCACTCACTCTCTGTCTCTGTCTCTGTCTATCAAAAATAAATAAACATTAAAAAAAAATTAAAGGAAGCTATAAAAATTAGCAAATTAAATAAATAAAAAGTACAAAGAAAGAAAGAATAAAAGGACAGATAAGTGAAAAGTTGGTTCTTGAGAAGTGGACATTCCATGCTAATGGATTATAAGAACAAACATTGTTAAAATCTCTATACTACTCAAGCCGTCTACACATTTAATACAATCCCTATCAAAATACCACCAGCATTTTTCACAGAACTAGAACAAACAATCCTAAAGTCTGTATGAAACCACAAAGTTCCCCTAATAGCCAAAGCAATCTTGAAAAAGAAAAACAAAGCTGGAGACATCACAAGCCTAGACTTCAAGTGATAGTACAAAGCTGTAGCGATCAAAACAGTGTGGTCCCGGCACAAAAATACACACAGAGATCCATGGAACAGAATAGAAAAACCAGAAGTAAACCCACAATTATATAGGCAATTAATCTTCAACAAACCAGGAAAGAATATCCAATGGAAAAAAAGTCTCTTCAACAAATGGTGCTGGGTAAATTAGGCAACTACATGCAAAAGAATGAAACTGGACCACTTTCTTACATCATACCCCAAAACAAATTCAAAATGGATGAAAGATCTAAATGTGAGACCAGAAACCATAAAAGTCCTGGAAGAGAGCACAGGCAGTGATGTCTCTGACATCAGCCATAGGAGCATTTTTCTATATATTTTTCTGAGGCAAGGGAAACAAAAACAAAAATAAATTATTGGGACTACATCAAAATAAAAACCTTCTGCACAGCAAAGGAAACAATCAACAAAACTAAAAGCCAACCTATGGAATGGGAGAAGACATTTGCAAATGACATATTTGATAAAAGGTTAGTATTCAAAATCTATAGAGAACTTGTACAACTCAACACCTGAAAACAAATAATCCAATTAAAAATGGACAGAAGACATGAACAGACATTTTCCAAAGAAGACATCTATATAGTCAACAGACTCATTAAAAGATGTTCAACATCACTCATCATCAGGGAAATGCAAATCAAAATTATAATGAGATATCACTGCACACCTATCAGAATGGCTAAAATCCAAAACATAAGAAACAACAGATGTTGGTGAGGTTGTGGAGAAAAAGGAACGCTCTTATATTATTGGTGGGAATGCAAACTGGTTGAGCCACTGTAGAAGACAGTATGAAAGTTCCTCAAAAAGTTAAAAATAGAACTACCCTATGTTCTAGCAATTGCTCTACTGGTATTTACACAAAGAATACAAAAACACTAATTCAAAGTGACACATGCACCCTATGTTTATAGCAGCATTATTTATAATAGCCAAAATATGGAATTAGCCCAAGTATCCATTGGTTGATGGATAAGGAAAAAATGGTATATGTATACAGTGGGATATTATTCGGCCATAAAAGGAATGAAATCTTAACATTTCCAGTGACATGGATAGAGCTAGAGAGTATAATGTTAGGTGAAATAAGTTAGTCAAAGAAAGACAAATAAATACCAATGATTGGGACAGCTGGGTGGCTCAGTCGCTTAATTGCCCAACTTTGGCTCAGGTCATGATCTCACAGTTCATGAGATGGAGTCCCATGTCCGGCTCTGTGTTGACAGCTAGGAGCCTGGGCCTTGCTTCAGATTCTGTCTCCCTGTCTCTCGGCCCCTCCCCCACTCATGCTCTGTCTCTGTCTCTCTCTCTCTTTTGCTCAAAAAATATTTTTAAAAAATAGCAGTGATTTGACTTATATGTGGAATTTAAGAAACAAAACAAGTGAGCAAAGGAAATAAAAGAGAGAGTGACAAATCAAGAAACAGACTCTTAACTATAGAGAAGAAACTGATGGTAACCAGAGGGGAGGTGGGTGGGGGGGATGGGTAAAATAGGTGATGGGGATTAAAGAGCATACTTGTGATGAGCACTGGGTGATATATGGAATTGTTGAATCACTATATTATATACCTGAAAATAATATAACACTGTATGCTAACTTTAATTAAAATAAAAACTTTAAAAAGCTGGTCCTTTCACAAGATTAATAAAATTGACAAAGCGCTAGTTATATCAATTACCAATATCAGAAATTAAATTAAATACATCCCGATAGATACTACAGATATTAAAATTATAATAAGTAAATATTATGAACTGCTTTTTGCCAATAAATTCAACCAATTGAAATGGAAAATTTATTATAAAATACATTTATTAAAACTGACAAAGAATAAATACAAATCTAAAGAAATGAATTGAACTCATCATCAAAAACTTTCTCTCACAGAAAACTCCAGGTACAATATAGTCTTTTATTGGTAATTTTTTTTTTACTATTAAGGAATAAATATTTACAGTCATACACAAACACAATGAGAAAACAGAAGAAGAGGACACACTTCCCAGTTTGTTTTAGAAGGCCAGCATAACTGTCATAGACAAAATTGGACAATGAAATTGTAGAACAACATTTATCATGGACAGAGCACAACAATCTTCAAAATTATTATTATTATTATTATTATTAATGTTGAACAAAGCACAATAGAGGAGGTGGGTTTATCTTTGAAATGCAAGGTGCTTTAATAACTGAAAATCAGTCAATGTACTTTACCTAATTAACAAAGTAAAGAAAAAAAAACATGAGCATCTTTATAAATGTATTAAATGAAATATTTGGCAATATCTAACAGTCATTCATCATAAAAAAGTATTCAACAAAGTAGGAATAAAGAGACTCTTCTTCAACATGATAAAGAGCATCTGTAATACTCTCCCCTAAAATTGGAGGAAGGAGGAAATGCTCATGCTCACTCCTTCTATTTAGTATTGTACTGGAAGTCTTGAGAGCAACAAGCAAGAAAGAGAAATGAAAGAAACAGATTGGAATGAAAGATGTAACACATCTGGTAATTCACAGATGACTGTGCAAAAAGAAAACCCTGAAAAGGTATAAAACAACTTCAGTATCTAATCAATGAATTTAGCAAGGTGACCAGACACTAACTACCTCATTAAACAATGTAAATAGTATTTCTCTGGACTAGATGCAGTGTATTGAGTGGTGTTTCCTCCATATTCATGCCACCCAGGACCTCACAACATGACCTTGTTTGGAAGCAGAGCCTTTGCAATTAAGAAATGGTCATACTATAGTCCTATGGGCTCTAAATGCAGTGGTTAATTTCCTCATAAGAAGAATAGATAAAAGACATGCAGAGAAGGCCATGTGAAGATATCAGCAGAAGTTATTTGCCATAATCCAATGAACTTGGGAGTCCCCAGAGCTGAAGCTCAAAGAGACAAGCAAAGATTTATCCTTAGAGCCTTCAGAGGGCTCCTGATTGGACACCTTGATTTCAGACTTCTGACATTGACAAAAACTGTAAGAACAGATTGCTGTTGTTTTAACCACCCATTTTGTGGTATTTTCTTAGTTTATGGGAAACTAAGAACATTCTATTTATGCTAGCATCAGTATAACATAAAATATTTAGAAATAATTTATACATATAATTTATTGTCAAATTGGTTTCCATACAACAACCAGTGCTCATCCCAACAGGTGCCCTCCTCCATGCCCATCACCCACTTTCCCCTCTTCCCTGCCCCCCAACAACCCTCAGTGTGTTCTAGTATTTAAGAGTCTCTTATGGTTTGCCTCCTTCCCTCTCTGTAACTTCCCCCCCCCCGGTCTTCTGTTAAGTTTCTCAAGATCCACATAAGAGTGAAAACATATGGTGTCTGTCTTTCTCTGTCTGACTTATTTCACTTAACACTTCCATCCACATTGCTACAAATGGCCAGATTTCATTCTTTCTCATTGCCAAATAGTATTCCATTGTATACATAAACCACATCTTCTTTATCCATTCGTCAGTTGATGGACATTTAGGCTCTTTCCATAATTTGGCTATTGTTGAGAGTGCTGCTATAAACATTGGGGTGCAAGTACCCCTATGCATCAGCACTCCTGTATCCCTAGAGTAAATTGCCAGCAGTGCTATTTTTGGGTCATAGGGTAGATCTATTTTTAATTTTTTGAGGAACTCCAAACTGTTTTCCAGAGTGGCTGTACCAGTTTCATTCCCACCAACAGTGCAAGAGGGTTCCCATTTCTCCACATCCTCGCCAGCATCTATAGTCTCCTGATTTGTTGATTTTAGCCACTCTGACCGGCGTGAGGCGTTATCTCAGTGTGGTTTTGATTTGTATTTCTCTGGTGAGGAGTGACGTTGAGCATATTTTCATGTGCCTGTTGGCCATCTGGATGTCTTCTTTAGAAAAGTGTCTATTGATGTCTTCTACCCATTTCTTCACTGGAGTATTTGTTTTTCAGGTGTGGAGTTTGGTGAGTTCTTTATAGATTTTGGATACTAACCCTTTATCCAATACGTCATTTACAAATATCTTTTCCCATTCCATCCATTGCCTTTTAGTTTCGTTGATTGTTTCCTTTGCAGTGCAGAAGCTTTTTATCTTGATGAGGTCCCAGTAGTTTATTTTTGCTTTTAATTCCCTTGCCTTTGGAGATGTGTCAAGTAAGAAATTGCTGCGGCTGAGGTCAGAGAGGTTTTTTTTTTCCTGATTTCTGCTCTAGGGTTTTGATGGTTTCCTGTCTCACATTCAGGTCCTTCATCCCTTTTGAGCTCATTTTTGTGAATGGTGTAAGAAAGTTGTCTAGTTTCATTCTTCTGCATGTTGCTGTCCAGTTCTCCAGCACCATTTGTTAAAGAGACTGTCTTTTTTCCATTGGATACTCTTTCCTGCTTTGTCAAAGATTAGTTGGCAATACATTTGTGGTCCAATTCTGGAGTCTCTATTCTATTCCATTGGTCTATGTGTCTGTTTTTGTGCCAACACCATACTGTCTTGATGATTACAGCTTTGATTCAGTAGTAGTGGCTAAAGTCTGGAATTGTGATGCCTCCTGCTTTGGTTTTCTTCTTTCAAAACTCAAATGGGAAGAAATAGAAAATTTGAACAGACCCATAGCTGGTAAAGAAATTGAATCAGTTATCAAAAATCTCCCAACAAATAAGATTCCAGGATGAAATGGCTTCCCTGGGGAATTCTACCAGACATTTGGAGCAGAGATAATACCTATCCTTCTCAAGCTGTTCCAAAAAATAGAAAGGGAAGGAAAATTTCCAGATTCATTCTATTAAGCCAGTATTACTTTGATTCCCAAACCAGACAGAGACACAGCAAAAAAAGAGAACTACAGGCCAATATCTCTGATGAATATGGATGCAAAAATGCTCGACAAGATACTAGCAAATCGAATTCAACAGCATATGAAAAGAATTATTCACCATGATCAAGTGGGATTCATTCCTGGGATGCAGGGCTGTTTCAATATTCACAAATAAATCAGTGTGATACATGACATTAATAAAAGAAAAGATAAGAACCATATGATCCTGTCAATGGATGCAGAAAAAGCATTTGACAAAAATAGAGCATGCTTTCTTAATAAAAGCCCTCGAGAAAGGCGGGATAGAAGGAACATACTTAAACATCATAAAAGCCATTTATGAAAAGCCCACAGCTAATATCATCCTCAATGGGGAAAAACTGAGAGGTTTCCCCCTGAGGTCAGGAACACGACAGGGATGTCCACTCTCACCGCTGTTGTTTAACATAGTGTTGGAAGTTCTAGCATCAGCAATCAGACAACAAAAGGAAATCAAAGGCATCAAAATTGGCAAAGATGAAGTCAAGCCTTCACTTTTTGCAGATGACATGATACTATACATAGAAAACCTGATAGACTCCACCAAAAGTCTGCTAGAACTGATGCACGAATTCAGCAAAGTTGAAGGATACAAAATTAATGTACAGAAATCAACTGCATTTTTATACACTAGTAACAAAGCAACAGAAAAACAAATAAGGAAACTGATCCCATTCACAATTGCACCAAGAAGCATAAAATACCTAGGAATAAACCTAACCAAAGATGTAAAAGATCTGTATGCTGAAACCTATAGAAAGCTTATGAAGGAAATTGAAGAAGATACAAAGAAATGGAAAATATTCCATGCTCATGTATTGGAAGAATAAATATTGTTAAAATGTCAATACTACCCAAAGCTATCTACACATTGAATGCAACCCCAATCAAAATTGCCCCAGCATTCTTCTCGAAGCTAGAATAAGCAATCCTAAAATTTGTATGGAACTAGAAATAAAGTTTTAAGTATGTGAAATTACTATACGAAAACTACACAAATTATTACTAGGAGAAAATAAAGAAGTTTTAAGTAAATAGCTATGCCATGTTTGTGAGTTGGATGACTAACTATGACTCTCTACAAATTGATCTATAGATTCAACACAATCTTAACAAAAATCCTAGGCTTTTTAAAAGTAGAAAATGACAAGTTGTTTCTGAAGTTTATATGAAAGAGGAAAGAGAAAACAACTAAAAGAGAAGTCAGAAAATTCTATAAAAGAATTGAAAACAACATTACTGTTGGAGAGCTTCCACAATAAAGGTAAACTTATTCAGTGAGCTACTGGTATAAGGTTGGTTAAAATGATGAATGGAGCAGAATAGAGGCCACAGAAACAGACCAACACACATCCTATCAACTTATTTTTTTTTCTACTTAGGTTCCAAACTAATTGAAAGAGGAAGGCTCATCTTCTTAACAGATGTGTATGGAAAAATTAGTTAAACATGAGGCTAACAGAGAAATGAACCTTGATCCATCATCATATCATAAAATTTAATTCCAGATGGATCATAGATATAAACACAAACTAAATCTAAAACTTCTGGAAGAAAGCATAAGTGATTATGTTTGTGACCAAGATTTCTTAGAATGCAAAAAGGACTGTTTAAAAAAAGAAAAATATATATATTGGGCATAAAACCTCTTCTATATGAAGACATTTTGTTAAGAATATGAGTATGCAAGTTATAGACAAGAGAAATATTTACTATATATATATATATATATATTTGACAAAGTACTGTGTGTGTGTGTGTGTGTATATATATATATATATATATATATATATATTTCTTTTTTTAATAAATAATGAAAACAGAAACAACTCAATTATAACGAGCCAAAGACTTGTGGTCCCAAAGCATGCAGAAAGATACTTAGCACTTTTAGTCTTCATAGACATACAAATTAAATTATAAAATGAGAAATAATTTCACATCAAGTAGAACAGTTAAAATGTAACAACTTGCAATACAAAATGTTGGCAAAGACATGGATTAATTAGAACTCTGTCTTTGCTGGTAGGAATATAAATTAGTACAACTACTTTGCCAACCTTTTCGGCTATTTTTTATACTGTTAAATATATACCTACTCTATGACCCAATTCTACAAAAATTGAAACATGTCCAAAAACCTGTGCAAGAAAGCTCGTAGACACTTTAAAATATATATATAGCTCTGAACTGGAAACAAGAGTGTCCATCAATTAGAGAATGGATAAACAAATTGTGATAAGAAGTACTAATAAACCCAACAGTATGCATGAATCTTAGAAACCTTATGCTCAGTGAAAGTGGCCAAATACTGAGCATATACTGTGTGATTCCACATATATGAAATTCTGAAACATTCCATACAAATCTATGGAGATTGAAATAAGAACTGTAGTTGCCTATGGGGAGAGGGAGATTGCCATTAAGGGGAATCAAGTACACTTTTTTGGTTGATGGAATTATATATATAGTGATTGAGGTGCTACTTACATGGCTGTACGCATGTATCAAAATTTATTAAATTGTACACTTAACTTCAAATATACGCATACACACAAGCACACGCATACATATTCCAGTTTATTAGATGAGTCTCTGACAGCAAACCCTGATATCTCATTGCATTTCCTCTCTCAGTTTTTTTTTTTTATGAAAGTTAAAATACATTGAAATGCAAATCTCTTTCCAAGTGTGCCATATTAGTGAGTCTTATCCCTTTTTCCGGTCTAATTGAAGCTTCACACAGTTCCTACCCTTTTGGAGTGACTGATCCATAATTATGGCCCAAACTTCATGCATTTCAACTGAATGGCATTACTTCCTTCTTAATCATTTTGGCCCGATGTATGGAGCTCTTCACAAGGTTCCCTATTATGTTCCGTTTGCCACATACTCACTTAGCTGCAGGGCGTATTGAACCCTGCCTGTGTTTGGTTGTAGCTTCTTCTACTCTCCTCCCCTGCAATTTTGGCTGATTAGTAATTCCAGCTAGTTCACAGTCATTTCCTTTCTCTAGATCATTTATAAAGATTAAAATCAGCAGAAGTCCAAGGACTAATTTCAGCAGGATGCCAGATTAAGTATGTTCTTAATATATAAATGTTTGTCTGTTAACAAGGAAATAAGGTAAAGGAAAATATCTACCTAAATAACTGTTGGTGGGAAGGAGAGTGTTAGGTTCAAAAGTTGACAAAATGTTCTATGTGCAGAAGCCATAACAACAAAGAAACTTTGCTGTTGGAAGCCTAGGTGAAAAGGGGAGCTATTTGGAGAAAATAATTATTAGGCTAGAACATTCAGGCACCATCAACAAGCAGAGATAGTGTGATCACCCTGCAGGCAAGCATTTTATTAAAGAAGTGGGGAGTCAGTCTGCCAGGGAGAAAAAGGTGTTAATGGAGTTATTAAGAAGATTTTAAGATGTTACTGAAGATCTTGCAGAGCAGGTGCAATGGACAGCAGGGCATATCTGATACTGGATCAGTTTTTCTTGCAAGCTCAGCACAGAGATACTTAATGTCTTTAATACTTCAAGAAAGTGGGAAAGGGCTGTGCGTTTGAAACTACTTCTCATATGTTTCTCAGCCTGAGTCACACAGGAGCTCATGTATCAGGGCATGGCATGATTTATTAACCCATATTGCTACTTTGGAAATATATTCAATCATCCAAATAGAAGTTTTCCTTCTATATTTTATATCCATTTCCAAAAAGTCTGACTCTTCCCTTAAATACTTCTCAGATCATCCTCTCCTCACCGACCCCACGGACCCCACCGACCCCTCTCCTCACCGACCCCATAACCTATTTATGTCTAACATGATCTATTGAAATAATTCAGAATTAGTCTTCTTTTGCCTAATGTAAAATTGGTTAATTCATAGAACTTCCAATGATGATGAATAAGATGGAGATGATGCTACAGTTACTACTACTTTTATTGCCTACTACTATTTATTTAACAATAGGAAAAATGTTATATACATTATTTAAATTTTCCTCGAAGACACATAGGATAATATCCTTATCTCTTATTATAATTGGATAAATGTAAAGTCACGTGACTTACCAAAGGTCACATGTATCTAGTGCATGGGATAATATTTTATATTAATTTCCTATTGCTAATGTAACAAATTACAACAAACAGTGACTTAAAACAACACCCTATGTATTATCTTAAAATTTTGGAGGTGAGAAGTCCAAAATGGGTCTCAGTGGACTCAGTGACTGAGTTTTCCAGAAGCTCTGAGGTAGAATCAATTTTACTGCTTTTTCAAGCCTTAAGAGACTAGCTTCATTCCTTGGCTCAGGGTCCCCTTCTATTTTCAAAGACAACAATGGCCAGTCAATTCTTTTCTTACACTATATTCATTCTGACACTAATTCTTCTGCTTTCCTCTTCATTTTTTTTTAAATGCTTTTTAAGGTTTATTTATTTATTTTGAGAGAGAGAGAGAGAGAGAGAGAGAGAGAGCATGAGCAGGGGAGGGGCAGAGATAGAGAGGGAAGCCTAGGCAGGCTCCACACTGTCAGCACAAACCCTGAAGTGGGTCTCGAACCCATGAAACCGTGAGATCATGACCTGAGCCAAAACCGAGGAGTTGGACACTTAACCGACTGAGCCAACCAGGCACCCCTCCGTCTTCCATGTTTAAAGGACCCTTGTAATTACATTAGGCCCATCTAGTAATACAGAATAATCTTATTTGCAGATCTGCTAATTAGCAATCTTATTTACCTCTTGCCATGTTACCCAACATATTTTCAGGTTCCAGGGATTAGAACATACACATCTTTGGGGACCATTATTCTGCCTACTATAGATACAAACTGAGCTTTCTCAGATTCTGTATTACTAATCACTACCCAGTTTTAGCAGTACCATTCTAACATAGAAATGGGATTGTGTTGTACTCCCACTTCAAAAACATGAATGATTCAGTATTTCCTTTAAGATAAAGAATTAACTCAGTATGTGAGGTCCTGTATAATTTGGACTCACCAGATTTTCCTACACTAGGTTTTCCCTACTTCCCACCATATTATTATATATAGCTACACTTAAATAGTTGCTTTTCACTGAAAGCACTATTTTTTCCTACTTCCGTAAGTGTATACAATCTAATCTGTGCATTGTCATATTCTCTGTCCTTTTTCAGCCTAATTAATTAAGGATAGAATTCAAGTACCAATTTTTTTTTTTTAGATTTTAATTCCAGTATAGTTAACATATAGTGTTATATCAGTTTCAGGTGTACAATATAGTGATTCAACAATGCCTTCCATCACCTGGTGCTCATTCCAACAAATGCAGTCCTCAATTCTCATCACCTCTTTTACCCATTCCTCCCCCCACCTCTCGTCTGGAAACCATTAGTTTGTTCTTTATAGTTAAGAGTGTGTTTCTTGATTTATCTCTTTTTTTCCTTTGCTCATTCGTTTTGTTTTTCAAATTCCACATATGAATGAAATCATCAGTATTTGTCTTCCTCTGATTGGTTTACTTTATTTGGCATTATACTCTCTAGCTCTGTGTCACTGTAAATGGCAAGATTTCATACCTTTCTATAGCTGAATAATATTCCATTATATATAAATTATTATATTTATTATTTATATATTATTTATTATATTTACTATATTGTATTATTATATATTATAATATATAAATTAATATATATATATATATATATATATACACCACTTCTTCATTATCCATTCATCAATCAATGGACACTTGGGGTCCTTCTACATTTTTACTATTGTAAATAATGATGCTATAAATATAGGGTGCATGTATCCCTTTGAATTAGTGTTTTTGCATTCTATGTGTAAGCACTCAGTAGAGTGTGTTCTAAAAAGAGAGAGAGAAAGAGAGAGAGAGAGAGACAGTCTTTTTTTCCATTGGATATTCTTTCCTGGTTTGTTAAAGATTAATTGCTGGATCCTAGGGTCGTTCTATTTTTAACTTTTTGAGGAACCTTCATACTGTCTTCCACAGTGCCTGCACCATTTTGCATTCCCACCGACAGTATAAGAGGGTTCCCCTTTCTCCACATCCTTGTCAACATCTGTTGTTTCCTGTTTTGTTCATTTTAGCCATTCTAATAGGTGCAAAGTGATATCTCATTGTAATTTTGATTCGCATTTCCCTGATGGTGAGTGATGTTGAGCATCTTCTCATGTGTCTGCTGACCATATGGATGTCTTTTTAGGAGAAATGTCTTCATGTCATCTGCCCATTTTTTAAAATTTTTATTTATTTTTGAGAGAGAGAGAGAGAGCACATGCGCACAAGTGGGGGAGGGGTAGAGAGTGGGAGACACAGAATCTTAAGCAGTTTCCAGGCTCTGGCTGTCATCACAGAGCCCGACATGGGACTTGAACTCATGGACCACGAGATCATGATCTGTACCAAAATCACAGGCTTAACAGACTGAACCACTCAGGTGCCCCTGTCTTCTGCCCATTTTTAATTGGATTGTGTGTTTTGGGGTGTTGAGTTGTACTAGTTCTTTATAGGTTTTGAATACTAACACTTTATCAGATATGTCATTTGCAAATATCTTCTCCCATTCTGTAGGTTGGCTTTTAGTTTTGTTGATTATTTCCTTTGAAGAAGGTTTTTATTTTGATGTAGTCCCAATAATTTATTTTTGCTTTTGTTTCCCTTGCCTCGGAGGACGTATATAGAAAAATGTTCTTATGGTCGATGTCAGAGACATCACTGCCTTCCAGGCTCTCTTCTAGGATTTTAATGGTTTCTGGTTTCAAATTTAGATCTTTCATCCATTTTCAATTTGTCTTTGGGTATGGTATAAAAAAAGTGGTCATGTAGCTGTCCAGTTTTCCCAGCACCATTTGTTGGAGACTGTCTTTTTTTCATTGGATATTCTTTCCTGATTTGTTGAAGATTAATTGCCAATATAATTGTGGGTTTATTTCTGGTATTTCTATTCTGTTCCATGGATCTCTGTGTCTGTTTTTGTGCCAGGACCATACTGTTTTGACTACTACATTTTGTAATATCACTTGAATTCCAGAATTGTGATGCCTACAGCTTTCCTTTTCTTTTCAAGTATGAATTATTTTATGAAGCCATCTTTGATACTGTGGGAAGACAGTACATCTCCCCTCAATGTGCTTGTTTAGAATTGTGTGTACTTCCATTTTATACAATGTAATTTTCACACTACTTGATTTTTATTACATATATAGGTAATAAAAAAACCCTACTAGCTTCTGGGGGTATCAAGTTCAGGGACATGTCTTTTTTGCCTTTCTGTTGTGGAAGCATGCAGAGTTTTTATAATATGGTAGAAAGTAAACAAAGACTTTGTGAACAAACCCAAGAAAGTAAGAACAGATTATGCCTCAAAGACTGTTCTTTATGAAGTTTGTAAATGCTTACACAAGAGAGAAAAGCTAAATAAAAATTTGAGAAAGCGGTCCAGAAACTAATACAGCAACTTTACGAAGTGACCATTTACTACACAGAGATGTGTGCATAAAAATTTTATCAAAAATTAACTAGTAAGAAGAGTCCACTATGTGATTTTTGTATAAATAATAATATTTGTAGAAAAGTATACAATTCTAACAGATAAAATACTGTACATATTATACAAGAAATTTCCCTAAGTGGTCCATTCAAAGGTTTAACTCTTGTGTTGTTGTTTTTTGTTTGTTTGTTTGTTTTGTGTGCGTCTTTTTCCAGATGTAGGTTTACAATGTCAAAAACAATTTTCATCTGGTTTAAATTTTGAAATTTGGGATAAAGGTATTATGCGAATAAATGCAGTCCACTTAAATGAGGGCAAGCTGAGGCTATTGTTCGGAGCTTACTACAGCAAGGAAGTCAGCCACCATCACTTGTGTCTGACAGAGGCTCAAAGGTAGAAGCAGGAGACTTGAAAAACTTTAGAGTGAAAACCAGGGAGGGATTCAAGTGAGCTCTGAAGATTGCTGCCCTGGAGAAGCTGGAAGTATTCTATGCAGAGCAAGAAAAGCATCTGATATGATTGGTTTGGTGAGCATAATCAGCTTTTTTGCTTGGTCTCAAAATAGAGGTGGGGCCAAAAATTAGGGTAGCTGGCAGTTTTTGACCAAATCTTGACCAATATTAGCTATTTGCTACAGGTGTGTGCTTTGGCTTCTTGGACTGTTTGCTACAAAAATTGGGGGTCAGAGTTCTATTTTCATATATGATCTGGAAATTTTCCATTTGTATATTCAGTGTCCCAGTACCTCTTTTGGTCATGCTTTAGCATGGGAGAAGTTGAGAAATTTAGGGGAGGCCAGTGATACAGATCTTCACCACTCAGAGCTATTTTTCAGTGACCTCCACAGCCAGCTCTGTTGTATGACCTTCTTGACCTTTTCTGTTGTTTCATTATCCTAATGATCATCTGAGGAGAAGGCAGTTGTGCAGAAACATGTAAGACTCTGCATAGAATCCACTAGACCAGCATCATGAACAATATGAAAAAAATAAACAAATTAATAGTCCTTATAAGATGCCTCAGAATCAGAAGCCTCAATTTCCCAAATCAAGTGAAGAAAATAAATCCCACTGGCCCTGAAGATAGACCCTAGAGAACTAAATAGATTTTCCTGAAGACCATTCATAACCTCTTCTACCATATCTTTTCTATTGATCTAAGTACAACAAGTAATACCGCAATGACAGAGAAGCCACCATGACTGGCCAACAAAAATATCTAGAGCAATGTGATTTTCCGTCACCACTTGTATCAATGAGTTGAGACTGATCATTTTTCCAGGTAGGGCAGAGAGGTGGTATCATTAATAACTTCTCCCTGAGTTAGTGATACATTTCTTATAGTCTTTTCTGTTTGAATGCATGCTACTGATGGGAACACTGTTCTGCTTCCTCACATAAAAAAAATAGGTCAGTAATTCCCTCTGGTAGACTGCCTGAATAATCAAGGTGGCCTCATTGTGGAGCTTGCTTCTGAGTTGAAATTTCCAGACTTTGTGATTTATAAAATTAGGGTCTTAGTGTATGGACGAGTCTTAGAATATAATTACGAATGTGCATGAGGTGTTATTATGAGGTAAACAGGACAAGTGCCATGACCTCAAAGGAAATAGAGGAGATTCAGGGAAAAAACAATTATATACAACATAAGATCCAAGTCCTTACATAAGCTACGTTACACATATAGACCTCTGTTAGCCTTTTCTATGTTGAAAGTATTTGCCCACTGTTCTATGAAGACTGTTGAGTTCAAATTTAAAACTTCGTATAGTCTGATCAATATATAGATTTTAATAGTTGATCGTTTTTCTGAGAAAGAGACACTAGCAAAGCCATAGGTTGATTTTTTTAAACATCATTTGTCCATGTAAATAAAGGTAGAAATGCCACTGTCTATAATTCCTTATGGTCTCTTTGATGATTCCAGCATTGCCCAGAGGTTTTTATTTATCACTGAGGTCCTGTGATGTGTGAGAATGTTCTAAATTAACAATTATAGTAATGAAGGAGGATAAAGGCTACTATGGGTGGATGACAGCCAAGGCTCTATAGAAAATGAAAAGAAAAATAATTATTAAAAAGTGTATCAAAGGTAAAACAGGAATTAGTTATGAATGTTGGTCCTACATCTTGGGCAGAAGCTGTTTACTATTTGAAGTCACTCACTTATACCAAAGGTCTTGGATCAACTATCTGCTTTCAAAGATCAGCTGCTTCTAGGCCATCTCTGAGAATTTTCAGTGTGAGCCTCCCTATTGGTGTAGTCTGACAGTTGTGTAGAATTCTAAATTTCTTCTTAGTTTTGAAATGCAAACCCAAGGTTTGACTCTCTGGAGTTTGTTTGGAATTTGTTCTTCGCAATACCTGCTAATGTCTTTTGTGACAGAGTTCAAGAACATATTTTCTCTGATCTCTCCTCCAAAAGATGAAAATGTCTTGGTTGACAATCGTGAAGAGTCTGTTTAGGAGGATGTTGTGAGAAGACAGGCTTAATGTGGATATTACATGGGTGTAGCACATCAGTGCCTTTCAATGTTTTG
Source organism: Lynx rufus (assembly GCF_022079265.1). Lineage (NCBI taxonomy): Eukaryota > Metazoa > Chordata > Mammalia > Carnivora > Felidae > Lynx > Lynx rufus. The sequence goes on along the minus strand of NW_025814896.1, from coordinate 76,102,169 downwards.
CCATGCCTGCATGCAGTATGGCAAGGCCTTGTATCAGAGATAAATTCCCTAATGGGGAATTATAGATCAGATAGTGACCCAAGTGGCCATCACAGGGAGTGGGAGTACCTTTGGCCAAAGGGACTTGAGGATTTCTGAAAGTTTTGGTAATTTTAATTTAAGGATGTCATTGGTCATTTCAACCTTTCCAGGAGATTGTGGGTGACACAGAAAGTGTAGTTTTTGAGTAAAGGTTAACATTTTGTGTGTGTGTGTGTGCCTATGCGTGTGTGTGTGTGTGTGTGTGTGTGTGTGTGTGTGTGTGGTCTAAGAGAGTGTTTTTTCATCCTTAGATAAGTTATACCCTGAATAATGGATGGTGTTTTGGCAAAATTGTTATTTATCGTTTGAAACTTTATGTACCTTTTCTGCTAAGACTGAAGAAAAAAGGGGAATACTTCTCTTAAGTAGGCTTACTTGTTCTCTGAACAAAGTGGAGCATCTACATATTTTATCAGAATTGACGAACAAAACAAAATTTGTAACTTTTAAGTCTGAATTGTGGACCTGGGGAAAATAGAAGGGGCAATCCTCATTCTGTTCTCTACTCCTATGAGTTTGACTATTTAAAAATTTTTTTAACATTTATTATTTTGAGAAGAGAGAGACAGAGCATGAGCAGGGGAGGAGAGAGAAAGAGGGAGACACAGAATCTGAAACAGGCTCCAGGCTCTGAGCTGTCAGCACAGAACCCAATGCAGGGCTCTAACTCAAGGAATGTGAGATCATGAACTGAGCCAAAGTCGGACGCTTAACCGACCCAGACGCCCTGAGTTTGACTATTTTATATACCTCATATTAGTGGAATCATATAGTATTTGTTCTGTGATTGGGTTATATTCACATTTGGGTTTGGTGATGGCCCACTGCAAAGTTTTTCTGGATGACACCAGTCTGGTGAGAACCACCTGTTGAGTTACAGGCTGTGGTTTGGCTTGCACAACAGGCTTATAGGGCCTCTATCTGTTTTCTCCCCAGTGATTCTCCTTCATATGAAAAACACCTTTTTATATAGTGCCCTCCCACACCACACTGCCAAATGGATGCACAAAAAGAATTAAAAGAAATGATCTGATTCCACCAAGGATACCGATAAATGGGAATTTATAAAAAAAAACCCAAGACACTTACTGAAAATAAGTAACTGAGAAACTCAACACAGAGAATTCCCTATAATGTCCATCAACTGATGAACAGATAAAACATGATGCGTGACCATAAAGTAACAAAGTACTGATACATGCTACAACAGAGATGAAATTTGAAGACATTAGGATAAGTGAAAAAAAAAAAACTGTCACGAAAGACTACATATATTACATAAAATATGCAGAATAGGCAGCTCTATAGAAACAGAACATAGATTCAAGTTTGCCAAGGGTTGTAGAACATGGGATAATTGGGAGATAAAATTGGGGCTAAGTGATATGGTAACTGAACTAACCTGAGCTCACTCCTTGGTGAGTTACAGATAGAGACTACACCAGATGTAGCTGTCACACAAAGGAAACTTTATTTGCAACACATAAGGAGATCATGGGGAATAATTTCCAAAACTGTGACTTTGAGCAGGGATGGATGGGCTCCTTATATTTGGGTCAGGATGCATTTTCAGAAAGGAGAGCTTTGTTGTGGCATGTAAAGGCAGGCATAAGGTGCACAGGTGTACTTAGAAAACATGCCTGTACAAACATCCTAGCTTATGTTAATGAAGCTGTGCTCCTCCTCAGGCAGAAACGGTAACATTATAATGAAGCAGAAGCAACCTAAATGGGGAGAGGGGGCCATGGGCAAGCTCCAAGATTCAATATAAACTGGATGGGCTCTTGGGATCCTTATCTCAGGTCAGGAATGCAGAGTCTTGCTTACTTTTGAAACAGCACTGGGAGTGATTAGGCTATTTCCAGGCCTTCTAGATACTGAGTTTTTGTGTTCCTTTTTCTTCCTCTTAAATTCCCTAACTACCGAGGTTTTTGCATTTCTTTGTAATTCTGACACTTCCTAGGAAATTCTGCAAAAGTGTGCTAGGGCAAGTGGAGCCAATAGCTGGTTGCATAAAATGACTTCTCTTTCTTTTTCTTGGGACCCCCTAACTCTTCCTGCTTATAATATAAGAGGTTTTGGGGGAGTGATGAAATGTCCTAACATTGATGAGGTAGCAATTGTACAACTCTGTGGATAATCTAAAAGCTATTCACTGTACACTTTTTTTTTTTATTTATTTTTTTTTTATTTTTATTTTTTGGGACAGAGAGAGACAGAGCATGAACGGGGGAGGGGCAGAGAGAGAGGGAGACACAGAATCGGAAACAGGCTCCAGGCTCCGAGCCATCAGCCCAGAGCCTGACGCGGGGCTCGAACTCACGGACCGCGAGATCGTGACCTGGCTGAAGTCGGACGCTCAACCGACTGCGCCACCCAGGCGCCCCTTCACTGTACACTTTAAATAGGTGAATTGTATGATATATAAATTATATCTCAATAGGGATATCAACAAAAAACACCACAGATTTATAGTCCTCCTACAATCTCTGAAAAACAAAAAGAAAGAATCAACTATGTTAAGAGAAACTGAACTTGAAATTGCATCAATAGAAATCATCAAGTTTAAAGAAGGGAAAAAGTGATTTTTAAAAAATGAACAGAGACTTAGTGACTTGTGGGAGAATTTTAACATGTAAGTAATTGCTATTCCAGAAGCCGAGGAGAAAAAAAAAAATATTTGAAGAAATAACCACTCAAAAATTACCAAGTTAGGTGAAATATATAAATTTTAACAATTTACAGATTCAAGAAATTCAGTGATGGTGCTCAAACAGGATAAATTCTAAGGAAACAAAGCTTACACACATCATCATCAAATTATAACTGTTTTAAAATAAATGTAAGAAAAAAATTATGAAAGCATCTAGATAAGAATGATATCTGAAATATAGGGGTGAAAAAATTCAAATAAACAGACATCACATCAGAAATTATGGAAGCAAGAAAGCATAGATTTTAAAGTACCAGGAGACTTTTGAAGCACAAGAAAAAAAAAATGTCAACTAAATTTCAATATCCATCAAAATATCTTCCAATTATTAAGCAAAATATAAAGTTTCCTTTTTTGAAGTTTATGTGTTTATTTTGAAAGAGACAGAGACAGCACGAATGGAAGAGAAGCAGAGAGAGAGAGAGGGAGAGAGAGAATCCCAAGCAGGCTCCACACTGCCAGCGTGGAACCTGATGCGGGGCTTGAACCCACCAACTGTGAGATCATGATCTGAGCCAAAATCGAGTCAGATGCTTAACTGATTGAGCCACCCAGGCTCACCCAAAATATAAACAATTTCAGATAAAGTTAACTTATGAGAATATTATCAGCAGACCTACATTCCAAGAAATAGATTTTCGTTCATTTGAAAGAAAAATGATACTACAGGAAAGCTTAGATTTTCGAGCACGAATTAAAAGCATCAGATAATTAATTATGTGGTAAATATAATTTCTCTCTTAATTTCTTTAAGGTACATTTGACTGTTTAAGCAAACATTATGACACTGAAGGTGAGCAGACATTTACATTTATAAGGGAATTCTATTTGTAAGTGTGTCTCCCTCTCTGTACCAGGAAGAGAAGACTAAAATGCTAGAATCTCATATCAAGAGAGAAAGCAATGACTTAAATCTGCATACCAACCTTACCCTTGTTTGTAAGCTTTTCCTGGTGGCCTCCCACAACCTCCCCACCAACATCTTTTGTCTTTAGCTGGAGATGTTACTTAAGGTGATAGCTAGAGCCCTCTTGGAGAGATACTCAGTTTTCCTGCATACAGGAGGTATACATGTTATTTAAATTGTTTGTTTTTCTCCTGTTAACCTACCTTTTTTATTACAAGGTGGGAGGTGGGTCTCAGCCAACAACCTAGAAGGGTAAAGGAAAAACTATTTTTCCTCCCCCACAGTGTTCTTGTGAGATTTATAACATATGCTAATGTAATGCCTATGAAATGTATGACATAAAGGACAGCAGAAAACGCTTAATGGACCTATACATTTGTAAAATTTGTATGCATTGAATGAAGTGGCTAAATATGAACTGTAATCAGACTGAAAAGTTAAAGATGTAATTTCTAAAACAATTGTAGAAAACATAATACAAAAAAGTTTAGCTAAAAAGTTTACAGACTAATTAAATGGAATTTTTAAACGTTCAGGTATCATAAATAACGGCATTAAAGGGGAACAGAGGAATAGAGTAACACAGAATATAAAACAAATAATAAAAGAGTAAATTTAAATCAAACCACATAAATAACTGAACTATACACTTCACTTAAGAAGCAAAGATTATCAGAATTGGTAAAAACATGAAACAACTGAAAAAACATGCTGCCTATAAGTGAAAAACAGTAAAGAGAAAGAATGAAATAAATTGAAAGTAAATAAGTGGAAAAAATATACCATGCAAACAATAAGCCTAAGAAAATCAGGTTGGTTATATTAATATCTGAAAAAAACAGGCTTTTGGGCAAAGGTAACTATTGATAAAGAAGGAAACTTTATAATGGTAACAGAGACATTTCATCAGGAAAACCTCATAATCATATTTGTAAATGTGCTTAATTACAGAATTCAAAACATATTATGTAGAAACTGATGGAACTAAAAGGAGAAATAGACAATTCTTCCATCATAGTTGGTATTTTCACTTCCCTCTCTCAAGAATTGATGGAGAAGGATGACAATACAAGTCTTAGCTTGGTAAGATTTTGGGAGAAAAATTTAGGTAATGGAATTAAACAGACATTAATCAAAAAGGTCACATGTAAAACAGGAAATAAGATATATGGCCAACAGAAAGGGAGAATTGGTGGGTAAGAGAGTCTTAGAAAGGAAAAAGTAAACTAAGGAAACAGAATGTCACTTAACAAAACAAGGGAGCAAGTGGTGGAATTTGTACTTTCCATACACAAGTGAACTTGCTGGGTTTTTAGGGATTTCCGGCATGTGTAGCATGGAATCAGTGATTAAAGGAAACCCCTTTGAAGGGTCTTGTAAACAATACTTTTGGTCCAGACTGAAGGTAATGTTACCATGTGAAGCATCTGAATGCAGTAATTGCTTTATAAGTCTGCGTACTCTGAAAATGTCCTTGAGGGCAGCTTATCCCACCCCGGGGGATGTGGGCAGGGCAGACTCTGTGTCCTGGGAGTTGCAGCCCATGACCTCAGTCTCTTGTGCAGAGGACATTCAGTGGCGACACCCTTGAGACCTTTCTTTGTTCTCTTCTTGTGAACATAATGCCACACTGGCAGCTTACCTAGACATGTAACATTCTCAAGCAAACAGACAAACAAACAAAAACTTACTTCATTTCTCAGAAATATATTACTTCTGTGTCCAGACAATTTAGTTTAAGATTATCAGCCAGCTTCACAGGAGGATCTGGAAGTTGGGAACTCTTCTCATGTATCTACCTCCATTTTCTGACTCTTTCCCATCTGCTTCTTTGTATGAATTTTTATTTTTTTCCTTAAAGAAAATGCATAACAACCAATGACAGACAAAAACAAAACCAACAAACAAAACATCAAAAATCCCTTAGCTCATCAGTCCTCACCAAAGTTTTGTTTATGGAATAAACAATGAACTATTAGGAATCCTCCACTCAGTAACAGGTGAGGTAGGGGAGGGGGGGACTTGGAGATAAGTGTCCTACAAGAAAATGGAGTCTTCAACTGCCGACGTTTGTAATAAGCATCTATAGCACAAAATTGTGAGTGCTGGTTTCATCTTTTTCTCTTCCACTCCTTGATTTGTCCTAGATGTGGACTTAGACTAGAAACCAAGATCTCCTCAGTAGATTCAATGAGATTTTATAAAACTCATGCTCTGGATTTCATTATTGTCAGTTCTGGCTGTGAAAGTTTATTTTCTTTTGACTGTCTTCCGCAGAGGGAAATCAAGGTGTAACACGCAAGCTTTTCAACAGGATTTCAAAGGTGTCCTAAACCTGATTTCTTTCAGAATTATGATTCTGTCTGGGTGGCTGCTCCCCATGAGATCAGAGTGCTTGTGCATGTTTTCTGTCATTGCTACTGTGGTTTTGCCTCTGTCATCCCTTCACACAGAGGAGTAGAGTCAGTTTACTTCAGTTCAGACCTTCACCAAATCAGCAGAAGAGGGTTTCCATAGACAGTGCATATGCTGTGATCCCGTTCACATAATATTTTAGGTTGCTCTCTCCTTCTAGGGCATGAAAAAATCTAACTCTGGAGCCTCTGGGGACTTACTTGTTCGATTCCATGGTTTTTACTGTTGTCATTATGGTTAAAATCTGCAAGCACATTTGGAACTTCCTGAGGGAAAGAAAAACAAAAATATTGAATAGACTGAGGACTATTATCAAATATTAGCCAAGGACAGGATTAAAAAAATATATCACTCAAAACCTATTATTCAAATAGTGATATATTTATGGAATAAATCCATTCTTGGCTATCGAGTATCTTTCCTAATAAATTGAAAATAATAATGCAATACAAATGCTATTTCAAAAGATGCCTCCGGTTGTGCACTAGATTTATAGTTTTACTACTTACTTTTTATAGTCTAAATGCCAACCTACCGGCTTCTGATAAACTACACATTTTATTATTTCTGAGAGGGTTGAATGAAAATCTGGACAGACAATATAGATTTATGGAAAATTGATGTATATTTATATGATGTGAAAGACATAAAATATATAAAAATATAATTTAAAAGAGCAATAGACTGAAATGTATATTCCCTTCAGGTTATTAAAGGCAATCACATTTAATATAATATTCTATTCATTTAAACCTAAGGAAAATGCTGTTATAAATTAGTGATAAATTGGAATATCTTAAAAGTAATCATCCAAAGCTTTTGTGATTTTTCAAGGCCTAGTAAGCATATGAAATTAAAATATTCTTTTAAATTGACTAAATCTATATTTGTATTGTTGGGGAAGAACATTTTTTCATTACCCTCAAAGTATTAAACCAACATGAGGCAGATTAATAGGAGAAAGTATAATTTAATTTCATATGTACAGGAAGCCCACACAAGAAAGGTTCAAAGACAGAACGGTAAAATGAGGTATATATGCCATCCTGAGCTAGGAATGGGGGCGCCTGGGTGGCTCAATCGGTTAAGTGTCTGACTTCAGCTCAGGTCATGATCTCATGGTTCTTGAGTTCAAGCCCCACATCAGGCTCTGTGCTGATAGCTTGGAGCCTCGAGCCTGCTTCAGATTCTGTGTCTCCCTCTCTCTTTCCCCTTCCCCTGCTTGGGCTCTCTCTCTCTCTCTCTCTCTCTCTCTCTCTCAAAAATAAATAAATATTAGAAAAAAAAAAAACTTAAAAAGGGGGTGGGGGGAATGAGATGCAGGCCTGAGGGTTTGAAGGAAAGAAGGGCAATTCACAGGGCAATAAGAGCAGATGTTTAGAAATTAGATGTGTGCCCTGCCATACAGATGGTTCACTCAGATCAAACTTATCTCTGGTAATTACTCTTGTAATGGGAAAGACCCCCATTTAGATTAGTCTAGGTTGTTAAGGGAGGGAGAAAAGTTTCTCCTGAGCTGAGAGGGTCTTGATTGTCTTTAGCTCAAAATAGTCCATGTGCCAAATTCATTTGCGTGCCTGTCTGACTCCAAAATCATGCTCCAAGTCTGAAATCATTTTCTACACCTAACTGCTTTAAGATTCTTAATTAACTAAGAATCGTGGATAGAGTGCAAGAAAAATCTATTTCTTGCCATAACCCTGACTTAAGGTAAATTATTTATTTCAGCAACGTTCCAATGTACTTGAAAAATTCTATCTTGGAAGTTGATAGGTTCTATTTGAAGCGGTTTTGATTTTGAAGTTTTAAAGGTCCCAACAGTGGGAGGGTAAAAGCCTATTGTTGACTCTGCTGCCATATCACACCTCACTAAGGTCAATAAGTGAGACAATTTTCTTTTGAAGTACTGCAGCTCTCTGGACTTGTAAGGGAATCAGAAAGGAAGAGAGAAAAGTAGAATTGACAGCTGCAAATAAGGTTACTGTAGCCCCTAGAGACTGAGAGCTATTCCCAAAATAAATGCCTTGCTAAAGAAGTGTTATTTAAAAAAAAAAATCTTAGGGCTTTGTTTTTCCCTGTTCTCCTTCACTTGAAATTCCTGAAGTGGTTGCTCAGTTCAGTTGGAAGAATCATGTGCCTTTTTATTCTCTAGGGTTTGCATCAGCTTCTTGGAGACTGCACCTGTGTTATTGACAAAAACCGTCATGATACCAAATGCGTGCTACTTTGTACGCACAGGGCTTCAGTACTCAATCTGCCTCAATAAAGAGGTGTGTTCGATACAGGCAAAATGTTCTATGAAAAGACACAGAGGAGAGGCGCCCTGGGGGCTGAGTCGGTTAAGCGACCAACTCTTGATTTGGGCTCAGGTCATGATCTCACGGTTCCTGAGTTCCAGCCCCACCTCGGGCTCTGAGCTGACAGTACTCTCTCTCTCTCTCTCTCTCCCTCTGCCTCCAAATAAATAAATAAAACTTAAAAAAATAAAAATAAAGAAAAAAGAAAAGACACGTAAAAGAGAGGAGTAAGGCTGCCATGAACCTGTTTGGATAGGCACTATTTTAATTCCCAGAATTGAGTTTTCAAAGACTATGCTGATTTTATCATTACATAATTCTTTGTTTCTTTGGATTTGGAAAGAATGGTTGAAATTGGTTTTATGAGTAAAACTAATTCATGGAAAGAAGGAAGTTCATCTTCCTGTAGAATATGCTGCTGCAGTCTATGTGGTAGGCAGCACAGCTCATGAGTAGCTAATGATTACCACATTTAGAAAGTTACATCTCCCTATTCCCTGAAAGAAAAGACTAGAACATACAATGTTTACATTTTTGTGTCTGTAAAATTTTAATCTTTATGGTATGTATTACAGAGGGTTGTTGTAAGGTAAGCAAGTTAGTAAATGTAAATGCTAGTACTATTACCTGATAGAAATACGTTAACTCATAACATCAGAAATTAGTAATTTAATAAAGTACTTAATGACAATTATCAGGGTCTAAGGGTCTATAAAGAAAATTCAGAAAGCCAAATTGCTCATGTTACAAAAAGAGATCAGATTGAATATAAATCATTTCAAGTGAATGTTTTAAACGTCTGTAAGCATCGCCTTTGCATCTTCATTTGGAATACAATTTAGCATACGTCGAAAATACATTTTGTATTTCACCATGTTAAAAGATAAACTCAGGCATATTAAAAGTTTTAAGAGTTTAGGGACGCCTGGGTGGCTCAGTGGGTTAAGTGTCTGACTTCAGCTCAGGTCACGATCTCACGGTCCGTGAGTTCGAGCCCCGCATCAGGCTCTGGGCTGATGGCTCAGGGCCTGGAACCTGTTTCCGATTCTGTGTCTCCCTCTCTCTCTGCCCCTCCCCCGTTCATGCTCTGTCTCTCTCTCTGTCTCAAAAATAAATAAACATTAAAAAAAATTAAAAGTTTTAAGAGTTTATTGAAAACCTGTTTGAATTAGGCAGCATAAAACCAGAAATGGTTATGAGTGTTCCAAGGACAGGAGCCAGTTAAAAGACTTGTATAAAGTGCAGAAGCAATAAAAGAAGAGAAGGGGAAGGGGAAGCAGCAGCAGCAGCAGCATTTGATTGGCTGATTGGCTAGAGCTTAAAACCTCATTGGCTGTTTGTAATTGGCTGTCCTTAGCATTTTGATTCTGTAACCTTGAAGGACTTCCAGCTTTAGATTTGGGTTTGCTTACACAGACCTCCCTGGCATTAGAGCCACTTTCATCTAAGAATCTCCTTATTTAATTAACTTCACAATTCTCATCAAACAATAAACTTAATCTAAACTGAATGCTTGAAGATTTATAAAACAGCAAACTTCTTTCTCTTCCTATTTGGTACAATGCCCATAGCAATTTATTCTTTAGAAAAGGGTAAGGACTTCTAGCAGATTAACATCAAATTTAGGTGCTACTTAGGGCTTTACTGAATAATTTGCCTTACAGTTTTGGGAAATGGCTTTCATGAAAAATTCCTCAGGAGCTGATAGTTAGGACCTAGAAGCTTCCATATACCCAAGTGCCTAATGTTCTCTAAGTTAGTATTTCTAAGTTTTTGATGTGGATTTTAATTTTCTGTTTCAATTTCTGCGGCTCAGTGTTATTCTCACAATCCTATTTTTGGTACTTTATCACATTTTTTCTCCCTATCAGTCTTCCATTCTCTTGTGTCCTGTGCCAGCCTTCACCACCTGGAAAATTTGCATTCCACCGGGGATCATTTTTCCACTATATCCTATTGCACTTTGTACAGTCTCTTCTTAGATGTAAAAATAGCTTCTATATTTGTTTTTACATATGTTTTTCTATTTGGCTATTAGTTTCTTGGTGAAAGGAAGGGACTACATTTAAATATTTAAAAAATGTTCTGGAGTTCATTTATTTTGAGAGACAGAGAGAACGAATGGGGAGAGAGAGAGAGAGAGAGAGAGAGAGAGAGAGAGAATCCCAAGCAGGCTCTGGGGCTAGAACTCATGACTGTGAGATCATGACCTGAGCCAAACCAAGAGTTGGGCGCTTAACCAACTGAGCCACCCAGGAGCCCCTGCCCTTAAATATTTTTATGTTTACAAACTAGCCAAACTCTCCCATATATTGGAAACTTGAGGGAAAGACAGCTAGTAACATGCCAAATATCTGTTTTCTTTACCAGACTTTACTGCAATCCATTGCTACTAGAAGTAAAGGCTACATTTCCAACCTTCACCCAAGCAAGATGTGGACCAAATAAACCTAAGTGTTGCAATCTTTCAAAAGATCTGAATCAACTGAGAGAAGCATTGTTTTTATCTTTCTCTTCTTTCTTTTTCATTAGATTGGCAACTCAGATGTGTTAACCAAAACTTCAACAGCCATCTTGACCTTGAGAATGGAAGCCACATGGTAAGTTGGTAAAGTAGGCCATTAAATGAAAGAGCCAGATCCAAGATACCATGAAGCTAATGGAGCAGACTGAAAAGGGCTGCATCCATTTATTTTTAACATGAAAAATTAAATCCTTGAATATTTATGTCACAATATTTTGATATTCTATTACTCCCAGTTAAATTCAATCTATAAGTGACAGAGAGCTAAATTAAAAAAAAATAAAACAAAACAAAAATGTTGTTAAATGCAATATTCATTTGTGTGTGTGTGCAAGATAAAAAAAAGGGACGCATTATGATAGTGTGTTTTTACATACATAAATGCATTTTTACATATACAATCACCACCTGGTTGTTTGACAAAATAACAAAACATCAATAAAAGTAACATTGTGGCAACGTTGTGATATATGTGCTGTCATGTAACAGAGTTGACTGAGGTTTTGGAAATGATCTTTTTTGGCTTTTAGAATGCTATCATCACCAGTGAGAACTCATTGTATGAGATTTTCTTAGTGTCCCTCTTTGAATCTTTTTCTTCCACATGCTTTCAAATGCTATAGCTCCTTCGAGTTTTATTCTTGACCTTGTCTCTTCTCGTTTGTTATACTGTTTCTGGGTGAACTACTCAGCTGTCAGGATATCAGTTACTGAATTGATGGGTTAATGGTTCAAGATCTATACCTGTATGTCTAACTCTCTAGTGAGCTTTCTTTAGGAATTCAGAATCACTGAAGGTACAAAGATCTCATGTATTTCTACTTCCATTCTCTGTCCCAGCCAGAGGTCTCAATATGCTCCTCCTATAATATCCCCTGTTTGGATTAAGTTGTTACCACTATCGTTACCTAAACTAGAATTTTAATCTCCAATTTTTTTTTTCATGACTCATCATAAAAATCACTAATAAGTGATTCTTGACTAATCACTTATTAATTGCTACCTCTGTAATGAAAGCTGAATTCTTTACTTCCTATCTAGAGGCTTTTGAATTAAATTATTCATCACTGAAACAGCCTCATTACCAACTTCCTGCCACTGATTTCTTCTCATAGCTCATCCTCCACTCATAGCTCATGGCACCATTGGCAATTATCTTAAAAACAAACAAACAAACATAAATTCAAAATGTGTTCATGTGTATTGCTCATTGCCTACAAACTGGTGTTGAGATTCTTTGTCATGTGAGGAAAGGTTCATCAAGCTGTATCTTCAATGATAGTTTCCATGCCTCAGCCAAGCTGAACTTTTTCAAATACACTGAAGTTTCTTTCATGCTTTTTGGACCATTCTTTGCCTCTGCCTAGCAGTTCTTTTTTCCCCATTTTCTTTGCCTATTGTGCTATTTTTCATAATTCCAAATTCATATTAAAAGTTGTCTTCCCTGCAATGCCTTCTCAGTTCTCCTAGAGAGTTGGTTGTTTTCTTATCTGCAGTATCATAAACTCCATGATAGCACTTATAACACTGTTATATGTAGTTTATTAACTATGAATTTATGAGTTTCCTTCCATACTGAACTTGAGATTCTTGAGGACTTGGGTATTTTTTAAAGTATTATTCAACATATTTTTCTGAGATTTAAAAGAAGAGGTTCAGGGCGCCTGGGTGGCTCAGTCGGTTAAGCGTCCGACTTCGGCTCAGGTCATGATCTCACGGTCCTGAGTTCGAGCCCCGCATCAGGCTCTGTGCTGACCGCTCAGAGCCTGGAGCCTGTTTCGGATTCTGTGTCTCCCTCTCTCTCTGCCCCTCCCCTGTTCATGCTCTGTCTCTGTCTCAAAAATAAATAAACATTAAAAGAAGAGGTTCAACATGATAATTAAAAAGATCTCTCTCTCTCTCTCTCTCTCTCTCTCTCTCTCTCCCTCTCTCTGTCCCCTCCCCCCTTTTCCTTTTTTCTACATGAGGGACAAAATAGAAATGTGGTCAATCTCCAGATTTACAAGACAGGCACTCAGCAATGGTGCACAGGATTGTAAATTTTCCTTTAAAACAGATTTTAGATGATTTTTACTGAGCAACTATAATCCAGAAAGAACACTATTTATGGAGATGTTTTGCAACTTCTGAATGAACCTGTAGAAACTATCTATAGCCTTTATTAAAGCAAAACTCATTTAATTTATCTCAGTTTAAAGACTACATGATTAAGCCCACTGCTCTTAAGCATGTCAAAGAAAATCATACCTGTGGGTCAATTTTGTGATTAGTATGACATCTCCCTGTCAATGGAATTTAAAATGGGTCTTTTCATCTGAATTTCAAAGTTTGAAGAGGCTGATCTGTGAGTTTTACTTTTGTCTGCACTGATTGTATTGCTCCTGAAAAGACTACATTTTTAGCTTTGAAGTCTAGAATCCTGATTTAGTCAAAGAGGATAAGAGAAACAGCTTCAGTCGGGTTTTCATTTACAGAACAACCTGACCTGATTTTGAAGCTGAGTGAGGGGGGAAGAAGCTAATTTTCAATCTCTGTTAATACCATTTGGATGACTAGGGCACTGTGTCCCTAAAAATGGAACCAACACAAATTTCACAAAAGCTAATCGCAGTCATCCACAGTTATTTTTTTAATCATTCCAAACATCTGACATGTATTCTAAGAAGCAAAAGGCTAGATCATTAGTAAATCTTTATGACCCCTCCTCAAATCAGTCAGTTCCTCAATAAACTGTAATGATTTCCTCAGTAACAACCCTTGCCATTTCTTCTCTAAGGAGAGTTTGAAGCATCAAAATAAAATCCAGAAAGAAATTGAAATGGGCTATAATACTTTATCAGATATGAAGCCATGCTTGTTTTTCAGCTTGGTAATAATAGGACTTATTTCAAGGAAACACCGCATTTCCAAATGGATACTTTTGACTCCTAAAATACCGTATTTATTACACTAGAATTGTCTAATTCTCTTCTAACAAAAGTTACTACTATCTATCAACACTTACACTATACTAGCTGAGGGGTAAATGATCATTTGTCAGATAGCTACTCACAATATCTAATATCATAGATTTCTGTCTCATAAATTGAAATATTGAAGGTAAAAGAAAATAATGTTTGAGAAATACAATATGTTAATTGCATTGCCCAGCCTCAATTACAATGCTCAGTGATGAAAATATGTATTCACAAAACTTTATTTGCAATTATATAATAATATGCATTATGAGTGTCAAAAATATCTTGAGCTGTATGTTTTAAGAATCAGAATTTTGGAAACACATTGCGTAGTTTTCGCTCAGAAATTGTGCTTATATATACATGCAGATAAGTGATAACCTTTAGCAAATGCCAAAAAATACCAGAATGCATATGGTTATACCTTAATTTAGATTTTATCTTTATTACTCTAAAGTTATGCTTCTTGTCATTTGAAGTATCCACTGAATGACAGTTGTCTTATGTGAATAGTGTGAGTCTTCCTTAAGGTATAAACTTTTCAGAGTGATAGACTGGACAGGCAAATGGCCAGTGGTCAGACCATATATGAAAGCAGAAGTCTGACCCACAACCTTCAGCAGCCCACAAAGCCAAACCATTATGTGTAGTGGCCAGTCCAGGAAGCCAAACAAAAATTCTTATAACAAGTGGCCCCACATGGCCAGGACTTGATGGATAATGGACAGCTTCCCCAAGTTTTGCCCTCACAGTCAATTTAGGACCAACTGGAAAAAGCAAATATGCTCCCCTAACCAATGACATGGATGCCCTGATTTTAGTTAGCCTGACTTCAGTTTCCCCAAGCCGACAGTTTCCAGATCATAACTGAAGCTTTATCCCTCTGTCTGTCTGTCTATCTCTTTATAACTGTAAATCTTCCCCAGTCCTCTGTCTTCCTCTGAGTCTTTGCTAAATGCAAGTGATGGTGACTGATTTCCTTTCAATAGCAAAGTCATTTAGGTTGTCTTCATTTATTTACATAAGATCATTGAAATTTCATATCTTTTGCTGTGCTTCACCATTGTTAAACTATTGTAATAAATTTATTGTTTGTAAATTTTACTTTGTATGTGTATATGTGTGAATATATTGCTTGACAGGTTTTAAAAAAATCATACATTTATTACCATACAACTACCATTCATTTTTTTCAATTCTTATGATTTGCATAAGAATTACATATTAATAAATGTAGTTGATTTTAACTATAACAATATTCAAACCTATGAATATATAGTTTATTCTATTAATGGGCATTTAGGCTTTTTTTCCTAATTTTTGACTATCATCAAGAATACCTTAATAAATTTCCTTGTACATTTCTTCTTTTTAAATTAAAGAAAAAAAATTTTAATGTTTATTTTTAAGACAGAGAGACAGAGCGTGAGCAGGGGAGGGGCAGAGAGAGAGGGAGACACAGAATCTGAAGCAGGCTTCAGTCTCTGAGCTGTCAGCACAGAGCCCGACATGGGGCTTCAACCCATGAGCTGTGAGATCATGACCTGAGCTGAAGTCCAACGCTCAACCGACTGAGCCACCCACGAGCCCCTAATTTTTTTTTTTTACTTATTATTTTTGAGAGAGAGAGAGAGAGTGTGTGAGTAGGGAAGGAGCAGAGAGAGAAGCAGGTAGAGGATCAGAGGTGAGCTCTGTGCTGACAGCAGAGTCAGATGTGGGGCTTGAACTCATGAACTGTGAGATCACGACCTGGGCAGAAGCCAGATGCTTAACTGACTGAGCCACTGAGGCGCCCTACCTTGTACATTTCTTCTTGTCCACATTTCTCTTGTGAGAAATTTCTCTAGTGCCATACCTACTGGTGGAATTGCTGGGGTGTTAGATAATGGACTTTTTCACCTCAGTTTAACATTGTAAAATTACTTTAAAAATTTTTTTTAATGTTTATTTATTTTTGAGACATAGAGAGAGCATGAACAGGGGAGGGTCAGAGAAAGAGGGAGACACAGAATCTGAAACAGGCTCCAGGCTCTGAGCTGTCAGCACAGAGCCCGACGTGGGGCTCGAACCCACGGCCCGCGAGATCATGACCTGAGCCGAAGTCGGACGCTTTACCGAATGAGCCACCCAGACGCCCCGTAAAATTACTTTTAAAGAATTGTATCTATTTACCCTAAAATCAACTGTGTGCTATTTATATCTTTAGACTTTTTAAATTTTGCTGGTCTGATGGCTGTTAAATTGTATGCCACTGATATTTTAATTTGCATTTCTCTGGTGAGACTAAACATCATTTCATATGCTTATTAGCCAATCCACACTCTCTCTGGAAGAAATCATTTGACCATTTCTTAGTGCACATTTATCCTTTTTTTAAAATATTGGTTTATGAAAGAGAAATTTCACTGGACAAGTTAAGAAAGCAAGGAAGACTTTGTTCAAGACTACTGCATTAGGGGAAAGAGACTGAACTCAACCCCACTGAAATATTTAAATAGGGGAAATTTTAAGCCCTAGGATGAGCTAGTGGAAAAATATTGGAATGCGTTATAGGTGGGGTTGGTCAATGTAATTAGGCCATTACTGTTTACTAACTGGTGCTTAGGGGAGTTAGGTTCCTACCTTCCCATAGGGACTGGGAGATAGAGGAAATGCTCTTTCCTTGCATGATTATATTTCAAAGGGACATCTCTGTCTTTGAGAAAGACATCCCTGGTACAACTGAAAGAGGATGGGGAAGATTTTTATTTCAAAGAGGCAGAGAAAGAGTTTACAATGGCAAATTTTCTAAAGTAATGTTCTAAGAAAAGGGAAATCAGGTTCCTATAGTCAGAAAGCAACCTATCATAAGTTTAGTTGAACTGGGGGGAACATTAGACCCCCTAGGTCATGATTTAGAAGAATTAAAATTCTATATACAAATCCTTTTTCTGATTTATCATTTAATCTTTTGTAAAAAAATTTTATTTATTTTTGAGACAGAGTGAGACAGAATGCCAGCAGGGGAAGGGCAGAGAGAGGGAGACATAGAATCCGAAGCAAGCTCCAGGCTTTGAGCTTTCAGCACAGATCCGAACGTAGGGCTTGAACTCATGAACCGTGAGATCATGACCTGAGCTGAAGTCAGATGTTCAGTCAAGTGAGCCACCCAGGCGCCCCTCATTTAATTTTTTTTTATGAAATCTTTTTTATTATTGGAGAGTCGAGGTTTAATGAGTCAGATTTGTCAACAATTTCCTCGGTGGTTTGTGCTTCTTGCTAATTCTGCAGTAGAGATGCTTTTAGGTATCTTCAGTTTGGAAAGGATTTGAAGTTTACACAGAGAGAGAACAGACATGGGAGGTCAACTAAAACCTGAAAGAATATATAGCATTGTTATTCCTGGACTTTACGCTAATGTGTACTTCTGTGTTTCCAGGTGGCTTGTTGAGTCAGTGTAAATACACTAAATGTGACACGCATCAGGTTTTCTTTACTTTTCCACCTGGGAGGTCTGGTTACTTGGGAGGAAATTCCAGTACTGTGACAAAAGTAGAGCTCTCTCTCGGGGTTAATATTTTATACTATGATAGGTATGATGACATTATGCTCCCTTAATTTCCTGTCTTGCTTTTTTTTGCTGCCAGAGGAATGGGGTTTGTCTTGTGCATAAAAATGGGTCATAGGACAAGACTCAATATCAAAGATGCTGTGCCTGTGTAGACAGGAAGTAGTTCTGTGGTCTGGTACTTCTTTGGCCTCCCTTAAGTTGCTAATAAGCATTGTGCCTGTGAAGGATGACACTACAGCCCCTAGGGAAACCCAACTCCAAAGCTCCCACTCCATCATATAGCACGGCAAAGGGCTTACTGCTCTGTGGGACTTCGTACTGGACCAGAGACCACCGGCACCTACTCACTTTGAAATGACATCCTCATCACCAACCCGCGATATTTACAATTTTATGAGCTCCTATCACCCACCACTTATTTTTTAATTCTGCCAAATTACAGCAAGTTTTCTGTCATTCTCTCAACCCCTCTTCATCGTCACCATTCATCCCTCCAACCTGCAGTGCCTATTTGGTATAAAAAACACCCTTCAATTTCCTTTTTTTCCCCCCTTTCGAAAGGCTAGGTCACTCCTTGACAAATGTGTTTTTTGACAAATACTTTTTATAAATCTTCTTTAAAAATTTTTTTAATGTTTATTTCTTGAGAGAGAGACAGAGTGTGAGTGGGGGAGAGGCAGAGAGAGAGGGAGACACAGAATCCAAAGCAGGCTCCAGGCTCCGAGCTGTCAGCACGGAGCCTGATGCGGGGCCTGAACTCACAAACCGCGAGATCATGGCCTGAACCTAAGTCAGACACTTAACAACTGAGCCACCCAGGTGCCCTCTTTTTATAAATCTTCTAATCTCATTGAATCTGTACTGCATGTAGCAAAAAAAAAAAAACCAAAAAAAAAAAAAAAACAAAAACAAAACAAACAAACAAAAAACTTCCCCAAAATTTGTGCATTTACTTGGATGTTTCTCTTCAGAGGCATCTAACACTGATGCAAGATTTTGTGTATCTTTAAAAATCCATATATTTTTTCAAACAGAATAGGAGGTGAATGAATTTAGATGGGTTTAAAAATATCCACATTTTCCCAGAAGCAAGACCAGCTAATTTTAGTCCTTTAAGGCAACTATGCTTATTTGTTTGGTTGCTTTTTTTTTTTTTTTCTTCCTCTGATAGGTGTTGAGGTCTAAACGTATATTCATGATATTGAATAAAATCACCCACAAACCCAATGCTCCAAAACAAGCACAGTCCTGATTTCCCTTTATTGCTCTCTAGTCACTAAATTTAGGCTGTATTTATTAAAATATTAGAATATTTTCTAAAAGCAAAACTAGCATTGAACAAATATGTCCCGGTGCCTTCCAAGCACTGATGCCTACAGCAAGCTGAAATCTTACAAAAACCTGTCTCAAAATACTCTTTGACAAGTAAATGCCTGGCTGCCATCACCCTAGCCCATTTCTATTTCCCTTTTGTCTTACTGCTGTTCAATTGTCAGGAAGCAGTGACTGTCATTATCCAATTTCAATAGGCCTTCCACTCAATAAGGTAAAGGTGGAGAAAGAACCTATCAATGAAAACAGCTTAAAAGAACTCAGTGTATACTGCTCAAAACAAGGTCATCCAACAGGATTTCCTGGATTCTTAGAGGTCTTTGTAGCTGGATTTTTTTTTTAAGGCAATAGTATCCACACATGAAAACCTCTCCGTATCCCATTTTATCCAGTGAATATGAATTTTTTGTGTGTGACGAGACTTGTGCGCGATACTTCATCTAGTGAAAGATTTAAAGGCTCAAACTCAGTCACACGTTAGTGGTGGGTAGCTACTCACTGGAGCCACTGCAGTAGATACTTTGATTAAATATCATCCCTAGTTCCCTTTGCCAGAGAAGCAGAGGGAAAGAAAAACTTAGTATATAAGACATGACGTTGCTCATAGTTTCCATTGCAGAAATACTAAAAATTAAATTAACAATATTAGAAGTTAATTTTCAATGTCATTACATGTAAAGAGCTATATATCATTTCCTGTGATAGAAATGGGCTTACATACCTCAGTAATACTGGTTAAAATATCATTTTGGTTTTCTGCATCTTTTGTATATTTAGGTAGGTATTTTATCTAAACATAGAAAGCATGCAGAACAAGTGACTCCCCTATAACTACCACCACGATCAGGATACAGAATATTTTTATCACCCAGAGAGTTTTCCTGTGCCCTTTTGCTGCTATCCCTCAAGCCCCATTTCCTACCCTGCTCCCCCATCACTGGCTTCCTAGCAATCATCAATCTGCTTTGTATCACTACAAATTCGTTTTTTCCATTTCATACAAATGAAATGTTACATTATGGACTCCATTGCTTCTGGCTTCTACTAGAACAATATTTTAGTGGATATGCATACATAAATTATACATTGTTATTTTTATTTTTATTTATTTATTTTATTTATTTATTTATTTATTTTTCAATATATGAAATTTATTGTCAAATTGGTTTCCATACAACACCCAGTGCTCATCCCAAAAGGTGCCCTCCTCAATACCCATCACCCACCCTCCCCTCACTCCCACCCCCCATCAACCCTCAGTTTGTTCTCAGTTTTTAACAGTCTCTTATGCTTTGGCTCTCTCCCACTCTAACCTTTTTTTTTTTTTTTCCTTCCCCTCCCCCATGGGTTTCTGTTAAGTTTCTCAAGATCCACATAAGAGTGAAACCATATGGTATCTGTCTTTCTCTGTATGGCTTATTTCACTTAGCATCACACTCTCCAGTTCCATCCACGTTGCTACAAAAGGCCATATTTCATTCTTTCTCATTGCCAAGTAGTATTCCATTGTGTATATAAACCACAATTTCTTTATCCATTCATCAGTTGATGGACACTTAGGCTCTTTCCACAATTTGGCTATTGTTGAGAGTGCTGCTATAAACATTGGGGTACAAGTGCCCCTATGCATCAGTACTCCTGTATCCCTTGGGTAAATTCCTAGCAGTGCTATTGCTGGGTCATAGGGTAGGTCTATTTTTAATTTTCTGAGGAACCTCCACACTGCTTTCCAGAGCGGCTGCACGAATTTGCATTCCCACCAACAGTGCAAGAGGGTTCCCATTTCTCCACATCCTCTCCAGCATCTATAGTCTCCTGATTTGTTCATTTTGGCCACTCTACTGGTGTGAGGTGATATCTGAGTGTGGTTTTGATTTGTATTTCCCTGATAAGGAGCGACGTTGAACATCTTTTAATGTGCCTGTTGGCCATCCGGATGTCTTCTTTAGAGAAGTGTCTATTCATGTTTTCTGCCCATTTCTTCACTGGCTTATTTGTTTTTCGGGTGTGGAGTCTGGTGAGCTCTTTATAGATTTTAGATACTAGCCCTTTGTCTGATATGTCATTTGCAAATATCTTTTCCCATTCCGTTGGTTGCCTTTTAGTTTTGTTGGTTGTTTCCTTTGCTGTGCAGAAGCTTTTTATCTTCATAAGGTCCCAGTAATTCATTTTTGCTTTTAATTCCCTTGCCTTTGGGGATGTGTCGAGTAAGAGATTGCCACGGCTGAGGTCAGAGAGGTCTTTTCCTGCTTTCTCCTCTAGGGTTTTGATGGTTTCCTGTCTCACATTCAGGTCCTTTATCCATTTTGAATTTATTTTTGTGAATGGTGTGAGAAAGTGGTCTAGTTTCAACCTTCTGCATGTTGCTGTCCAGTTCTCCCAGCACCATTTGTTAAAGAGACTGTCTTTTTTCCATTGGATGTTCTTTCCTGCTTTGTCAAAGATGAGTTGGCCATACGTTTGTGGGTCTAGTTCTGGGGTTTCTATTCTATTCCATTGGTCTGTGTGTCTGTTTTTGTGCCAATACCATGCTGTCTTGATGATGACAGCTTTGTAGTAGAGGCTAAAGTCTGGGATTGTGATGCCTCCTGCTTTGGTCTTCTTTTTCAAATTTACTTTGGCTATTTGGGGCCTTTTGTGGTTCCATATGAATTTTAGGATTGCTTGTTCTAGTTTCGAGAAGAATGCTGGTGCAATTTTGATTGGGATTGCATTGAATGTGTAGATAGCTTTGGGTAGTATTGACATTTTGACAATATTTATTTTTCCAATCCATGAGCAGGGAATGTCTTTCCATTTCTTTATATCTTCTTCAATTACCTTCATAAGCTTTCTATAGTTTTCGGCATACAGATCTTTTACATCTTTGGTTAGATTTATTCCTAGGTATTTTATGCCTCTTGGTGCAATTGTGAATGGGATCAGTTTCTTTATTTGTCTTTCTGTTGCTTCATTGTTAGTGTATAAGAATGCAACTGATTTCTGTACATTGATTTTGTATCCTGCAACTTTGCTGAATTCATGTATCAGTTCTAGCAGACTTTTGGTGGAGTCTGTCGGATTTTCCATGTATAATATCATGTCATCTGCAAAAAGCGAAAGCTTGACTTCATCTTTGCCAATTTGGATGCCTTTGATTTCCTTTTGTTGTCTGATTGCTGATGCTAGAACTTCCAGCACTATGTTAAACAACAGTGGTGAGAGTGGGCATCCCTGTCATGTTCCTGATCTCAGGGAAAAAGCTCTCAGTTTTTCCCCATTGAGGATGATGTTAGCTGTGGGCTTTTCATAAATGGCTTTTATGATGTGTAAGTATGTTCCTTCTATCCCGACTTTCTCAAGGGTTTTTATTAAGAAAGGGTGCTGGATTTTGTCAAAGGCCTTTTCTGCATCGATTGACAGGATCATATGGTTCTTCTCTTTTTTTTTGTTAATGTGATGTATCACGTTGATTGATTTGCGAATGTTGAACCAGCCCTGCATCCCAGGAATGAATCCCACTTGATCATGGTGAATAATTCTTTTTATATGCTGTTGAATTCGATTTGCTAGTATCTTGTTGAGAATTTTTGCATCCATATTCATCAGGGATATTGGCCTGTAGTTCTCTTTTTTTACTGGGTCTCTGTCTGGTTTAGGAATCAAAGTAATATTGGCTTCGTAGAATGAGTCTGGAAGTTTTCCTTCCCTTTCTATTTCTTGGAATAGCTTGAGAAGGATAGGTATTATCTCTGCTTTAAACGTCTGGTAGAACTCCCCTGGGAAGCCATCTGGTCCTGGACTCTTATTTGTTGGGAGATTTTTGATAACCGATTCAATTTCTTCGCTGGTTATGGGTCTGTTCAAGCTTTCTATTTCCTCCTGATTGAATTTTGGAAGAGTGTGGGTGTTCAGGAATTTGTCCATTTCTTCCAGGTTGTCCAATTTGTTGGCATATAATTTTTCATAGTATTCCCTGATAATTGTTTGTATCTCTGAGGGATTGGTTGTAATAATTCCATTTTCATTCATGATTTTATCTATTTGGGTCATCTCCCTTTTCTTTTTGAGAAGCCTGGCTAGAGGTTTGTCAATTTTGTTTATTTTTTCAAAAAACCAACTCTTGGTTTCGTTGATCTGCTCTACAGTTTTTTTAGATTCTATATTGTTTATTTCTGCTCTGATCTTTGTTATTTCTCTTCTTCTGTTGGGTTTAGGCTGCCTTTGCTGTTCTGCTTCTATTTCCTTTAGGTGTGCTGTTAGATTTTGTATTCGGGATTTTTCTTGTTTTTTGAGGTAGGCCTGGATTGCGATGTATTTTCCTCTCAGGACTGCCTTCGCTGCATTCCAAAGCGTCTGGATTGTTGTATTTTCATTTTCGTTTGTTTCCATGTATTTTTTAATTTCTTCTCTAATTGCCTGGTTGACCCACTCATTCTTTAGTCGGGTGTTCTTTAACCTCCATGCTTTTGGAGGTTTTCCAGACTTTCTCCTGTGGTTGATTTCAAGCTTCATAGCATTGTGGTCTGAAAGTATGCATGGTATAATTTCAATTCTTGTAAACTTATGAAGGGCTGTTTTGTGACCCAGTATATGATCTATCTTGGAGAATGTTCCATGTGCACTTGAGAAGAAAGTATATTCTGTTGCTTTGGGATGCAGAGTTCTAAATATATCTGTCAAGTCCATCTGATCCAATGTCTCATTCAGGGCCCTTGTTTCTTTATTGACCGTGTGTCTAGATGATCTATCCATTTCTGTAAGTGGGGTGTTAAAGTCCCCAGCAGTTACCACATTCTTGTCAATAAGGTTGCTTCTGTTTATGAGTAATTGTTTTATATATTTGGGGGCTCCGGTATTCGGCGCATAGACATTTATAATTGTTAGCTCTTCCTGATGGATAGACCCTGTAACTATTATATAATGTCCTTCTTCATCTCTTGTTACAGCCTTTAATTTAAAGTCTAGTTTGTCTGATGTAAGTATGGCTACTCCAGCTTTCTTTTGGCTTCCAGTAGCATGATAAATAGTTCTCCATCCCCTCACTCTCAATCTAAAGGTGTCCTCAGATCTAAAATGAATCTCTTGTAGACAGCAAATAGATGGGTCTTGTTTTTTTATCCATTCTGATACCCTATGTCTTTTGGTTGGCGCATTTAATCCATTTACATTCAGTGTTATTATAGAAAGATACGGGTTTAGAGTCATTGTGATGTCTGTATGTTTTATGCTTGTAGCGATGTCTCTGGTACTTTGTCTCACAGGGTCCCCCTTAGGATCTCTTGTAGGGCTGGTTTAGTGGTGACAAATTCCTTCAGTTTTTGTTTGTTTGGGAAGACCTTTATCTCTCCTTCTATTCTAAATGACAGACTTGCTGGATAAAGGATTCTCGGCTGCATATTTTTGCTGTCTAGCACCCTGAAAATCTCGTGCCAATCCTTTCTGGCCTGCCAAGTTTCAAAAGAGAGATCAGTCACGAGTCTTATAGGTCTCCCTTTATATGTGAGGGCACGTTTACCCCTTGCTGCTTTCAGAATTTTCTCTTTATCCTTGTATTTTGCCAGTTTCACTATGATATGTCGTGCAGAAGATCGATTCAAGTTACGTCTGAAGGGAGTTCTCTGTGCCTCTTGGATTTCAATGCCTTTTTCCTTCCCCAGTTCAGGGAAGTTCTCAGCTATGATTTCTTCAAGTACCCCTTCAGCACCTTTCCCTCTCTCATCCTCCTCTGGGATACCAATTATGCGTATATTATTTCTTTTTAGTGTATCACTTAGTTCTCTAATTTTCCCCTCATACTCCTGGATTTTTTTATCTCTCTTTTTCTCAGCTTCCTCTTTTTCCATAACTTTATCTTCTAGTTCACCTATTCTCTCCTCTGCCTCTTCCATCCGAGCTGTGGTGGTTTCCATTTTGTTTTGCATTTCATTTAAAGCGTTTTTCAGCTCCTCGTGACTGTTCCTTAGTCCCTTGATCTCTGTAGCAAGAGATTCTCTGCTGTCCTGTATACTGTTTTCAAGCCCAGCGATTAATTTTATGACTATTATTCTAAATTCACTTTCTGTTATATTATTTAAATCCTTTTTGATCAGCTCATTAGCTGTTGTTATTTCCTGGAGATTCTTCTGAGGGGAATTCTTCCGTTTGGTCATTTTGGATAGTCCCTGGAGTGGTGAGGACCTGCAGGGCACTTCCTTTGTGTTGTGGTGTATAACTGGAGTTGGTGGGCGGGGCCGCAGTCAGACCTGATGTCTGCCTCCAGCCCACCACTGGGGCCACAATCAGACTGGTGTGTGCCTTCTCTTCCCCTCTCCTAGGGGCAGGATTCACTGTGGGGTGGCATGGCCTGTCTGGGCTACTTGCACACTGCCAGGCTTGTGGTGCTGGGGATCTGGCGTATTAGCTGGGGTGGATAGGCAAGGTGCACGGGGGCAGGAGGGGCAGGCTTAACTCGCTTCTCCTTGGGTGATCCACTTCAGGAGGGGCCCTGTGGCAGCGGGAGGGAGTCAGATCTGCTGCCGGAGGTTTGGCTCCGCAGAAGCACACAGTTGGGTGTTTGTGTGGAGCGAGCAAGTTCCCTTTGGGATTTTGGCTGGGGGATGGGCGAGGGATATGGCGCGGGCGAGGGAGATGGCGCTGGCGAGCGCCTTTGTTCCCCACCAAACTGAGCTCTGTCGTCCGGGGGCTCAGCAGCTCTCCCTCCCTTTGTCCTCCAGCCTTCCCGCTTTCCGAGCAGAGCTGTTAACTTATGACCTCCCAGAAGCTAAGTCTCGCTTGCTGTGGGAACACAGTCCTTCCGGCCCCTCAGCTTTTGCCAGTCAGACTCGGTGCTCTGCTTGGCCGGCAGGCCGCCCCTTGCCCCGGCTCCCTCCCGCCAGTCCGTGGAGCGCGCACCGCCTCGCCGCCCTTCCTACCCTCTTCCGTGGGCCTCTCGTCTGTGCTTGGCTCCGGAGACTCCGTTCTGCTAATCCTCTGGCGGTGTTCTGGGTTATTTAGGCAGGTGTAGGTGGAATCTAAATGATCAGCAGGACGCGAGGTGAGCCCAGCGTCCTCCTATGCCTCCATCTTCCGACCTCTCCCTACATTGTTATTTTTAATTGCCAACTTGTATGCCATTGTATGGATAGACCACAATTTGTTTATCCATTCACTAGTCCTTAGGGACATTATTTAAATTTGAGTTTCTTTAAATGTAGGTTTTTATTTCTCTTGAGGAAATGCCTCTGAGCTGAACTACCGTGCCATGTGGTAAGTGTATATGTAATTCTGTGTGAAATCACCTATTTTCTAAAGTGTTGTACCATTTTATGTTTGGAACTTCAGAGAATGAAAATTCCAGTTGCTCCATGCCATTTCGGACACTAGATGTTTTCAGCCCTTTAAATTTCAGCCATGATAATGGGTGTAGAGTAGTTTTAATTTGCATTTTCCTGACTGTAATGATGTTGCACATCTTTTTGTTACTGGTTTACATATCTCTTTTTGGAACTGCCTATTCAAATATTTTGAGCAAGTTAAATACAGTAAAATTTACTTGCTCTAAGTTCCGTGAATTTAGACAAAGGCATTGGTTTGTAGAACCTGTTCCAGAATCAATATATAAAAGGGTTGTATCACTGTAAAAATATATTCACACATGAAAATATTTTATCCACATAAAAATAACCCTCAAAATATTCCTTGGTTGTCTTTTTGAATTTTTTTTAACTGGGTTGTTTGCTTTCTTATTTTTGAGCTATGGAAGATAAAATATGTATATTCTTAGATATTAGTTTCACAGCTGAAATAAGTATTGTAAATGCTAGCCTTTTAATTTCCTTACTAGTGGCTTTTAAAGAGAAGTTTAAATTTTGAAACAAATTAATGCGGTTTTTATTTTTTAAGATTTACATACTATTTAAGAATATTTGCCTAATCAGACTTTGCAAAAATAATGTCCTATGTGTTCCAACAAAAGGTTTTATAGTTTTAACAGTGTTTAGAATATGATTTAGAGGTTGTTTTTTGTTTGTTTGTTTTTGTTCTCTTTTGTTTTTTTGGGGGGGTACAGAGTCTGACATAAGATAAAGATAATTTTTTTTTCAAATGGATAACCAATCCAATTGCCGTGTTCTCAGTCATAGAGGGAAAGCTTTCACTACTTTATCATTAAATAGATGTTGGTTATTTTTGCTTGATAGATGTTTTTGGTTTTCCTAGTTTTCTGAGACTTTATCATAAATGGGTTTATAATTTTGATAAATGCTTTCTCTGCATCAATTGAAATTAT
The DNA here is from genome assembly GCF_022079265.1 of Lynx rufus. Lineage (NCBI taxonomy): Eukaryota > Metazoa > Chordata > Mammalia > Carnivora > Felidae > Lynx > Lynx rufus. The sequence goes on along the minus strand of NW_025814896.1, from coordinate 76,075,145 downwards.
AATATGACTTTTCTCCTTTATTCTGTTAATGGGATAAATTAAATTGATTTGGTTTTCTTATGCCAAACTGACCTTTCACTGCATGGATAAATTCCACTTGGCTGGATTCAATTTGCTATTACTTTGCTAAGAATATTTGAATCTATATTCATGAGGAAGTTAGTTTATAATTTTTTTTTCCTTATACTGTCTTTGCCTGTTTTTGGTGTTAGGATAATGCTGACCTAATAAATAAGTCAGAGAATATTCTCTTTTTTATGAAAGATTTTTTTTGTAGGATTGGTTTATCTCTCTCTTAAATGTTAGATAGAGTATTCTAGTAAAGCTATCTGAGTTTAGGGTTAACATTGTGCCCAGGTTTATTCATTGTGAACGTCTTTAATATATTCTCTAATATAGTAACAGGCAATTGAGATTTGTATTTGTTTTTGAATGAGTTTTAGTAATAGAGTCTTTTAAAAGTGTTGTTATGGTCTAAAAATATAATTAGGTCAATTTGGTTGATCGTGATATTCAGATCTTGTATTCTCCTACTAAATTTGTGTCTAATTATTTTTTAAATTATTGAGAAAAGAGTGTTGCGATTTTCAGTAACAATGGCAGTTTTATTTATTCTTCAGTTCTGTTCTGCTCATGTACTTTGATACACAATTATTGAGGGTATACACATTTACAATTATTTATTTATGAATAATAATGGTTTTAACATTATAAAATGTTTCCTTCTCCTTTGTAATATTCCTTTTTCTGAGATCTACTTGGAGTGATATTTATGAAGCCATTTCAGCTTTCTCATGATCAGAGTTTGTATCATATATTATTTCATATTGTTTTAATTTTACTTATATGTATTTTTTTAATTTAAAGCATGATTCCTGCAATAGCATATAGATGGTCTTGCTTTTTTTAAATGCAGTTAAAAATTTTAAAAAGTTAAAAATTAAAAAATGCAGTGAATATACATTTTTATTTGCAGTATTTAGGCCATTTTTATTTAATGTAATTATCAATACATAGGAGTTGAAGTCTATTGTCTTGCTACTCGTTTTCTATATATTCCATCTATTCCTTCTTCTTTTTCTCTTCTTGTCTTCTATTATTTTTACTATTCAATTTTGCCTTCACTATTGGACTATTATTACTATTCTTTGTTTCCATTTTAGTGACTTTTTTAATAGAAATGTATTTGACATATAACACATGTAAATTTAATGTGTTCTTTTAGTAATTTCTCTCATGCTTACAATAAATAATAAATTATCCAGGATCCCCTAAATCATATTATTCTGCCATATTCCATATATTATTTAGAGGATAATATTATTTCGAGGATAGTGTGACAAAATTTTGGCAACATTCTTTCAGAACCCTCTTCCATCTTTTGTGCGATCATCATACTTTCTACTTCTATATATGTTACAAAACACATGTTATATTGTTATTTTTCCTTTAAATGGTTAATTACCTTTTAAGGAAATTGAATAAACAGTTATCTTCTGTTTTTCATGCATTTACCAGAACTCTTCATTCCTTTCATAGAACTAGTTTGCATCTGCTATCATTTGCTTCACACTTGAACTTCCTTTAACATTTCTAATAGTACAGGTCTGCTGGACACATAATTTGTTTATTTTGCCTTTGAAAGATTTTCACAAGATTAACGGACCCTTTAGAGACGTTTTGTTGAGTTTGTGTTGGCATAGTTTTTTATCGCTTTAAGAATATTGTTTGATTGACTTCTCATTGGTTTGTTCCCAACAAGAAGTTTGCAATCATTTTGCACTTTTTTTTTCCCTCTTTGTAATGTGTCTGTTTTCCTCTGCCTGTTTTCCAAATGTTTTTTTGTCATGGGTTTTTACCTTTTATCTGTTCCTTTTTCATATTTTGTTATTTTTCTTAGTATAATGTGTTGATATTATTATGATAACAGAATAAAACTCTCTCCATTAAAAAAAAAACAACAAATCCAATATTATAGCATGATCTTAAATTCCTCAAAAAAAAAAAAAAAAGGATCTCCGTTTGCCCTTTCTCAGGGGAATTATCTGCTACAGTGACCATTTCAACAAGAGTAAGAGAGCCAAGCCTCAAAATAGCTTTTCATCTTTTGGAAATACATTCCTTTAACCACTTGAACAACAATCAGCAGCTGGATAGCCAGTATTTCTTATTGATTCCAAACTCATTGAGCTTTCTTAAAATGCATGGAATTTTTAGGTTGAAAAAGAAAATGAATACTATTATTTCAATAAATATATTTCCAGTGGCTCAGAGTATTTTAAATCTGTTTGTACAAGATAAGTAGTATGATTTGAAAGGCTTCACAAAATCACTTCACCTAAACGACAGTTTTAGTAGTAGTAGCTTGTCACTATATATTGAGTATATCAATGACACCCATATTTCTTACTCGTGGTGCTCCTGGTAATGCATGACATACACAGTATGTGTCTACTTTCATTACTTTGGGTTAAATAGGTGGAAAACTGCCACCTTCACAGTACAGCAGAGAGGAAAAGCTATCCTATTAATGACTCATTAATTTTTAAGTAGCCCATTGGGTTAGAAAGAATTGGAGTCAACTGCTTAAAAGTTGCCTATATTGCCTGAGACTGAGAAGGAGTTATACAGTTTGGGAAAGACCTAATTCAGAGAGGAGTGTGAGAAATGTTATATGTATTACTTTCCTCTTGGTGTTGTCACTTTCAGTGGCTTAAAACAACACAAATTTATTCTCTTGAAGTTTTGAAGGTCAGAAATCCGAAGTCATTTCCACTGCGCTAAAGTCAAGGTGTCAGTAGGGCAGGTTCCTTTTGGAGGCTCTGAGGGGAGAATCTGTTTCCTTCCGTTCTCTAGCTTCTGGAGGACTCCTGTATGCTGGGGCTCATGACCATACCAATCTCGTGTCCAGTCATCACATCTCCTACACCTCTTCTACCATCAGATTCCCTCTCATTTTTTTAAATTGTATTTATTTTTGAGAGAGAAAGATGCAGAGTGCTAGCAGGGGAGGGGCAGAGAAAGGGGGAGACACAGAATATGAAGCAGGTTCCAGGCTCAGAGCTGTTGAGCTGTCAGCACAGAGCCCAACGCGGGGCTCCAACTCACAAACTGTGACATCATGACCTGAGCTGAAGTTGGGCACTTAACCAACTGAGCTACCCAGGCACCCCCCTCCTTCATTCTTTTATAGACACTTATAGTTACATTTAGGGCCCAACAAGATACTCCATGATAATCTTTGCAATATTCTTAACTTGAATCATATCAGCAAAGGCCCTGTTGCCATGCCAGGTAACATTCACAAGTTCCAAGGTTTAGAACCCAGAAGTCTTTGGAAGCCATGATTCAGCCTACCACAGTAGAGTTCTATCTTTGTCTAAATATGCTAGGATTTTTCTTCCATCAAAAAAAACTTCTCTATATAGAATGACTTGTGATCATTTAATAGTTAAAGTAAGTATGGTCCCCAAAACACTTTTTAATTTGTGCTATTTATAATTAAAGAGTAGTTAGTCATGCTTTTCATAAAACATGATCTTAATTTATCAAAGTAAAATTGGCATTTTACTGACATGTCTATTCTCACCTCTTGCTTAAGTAGTTTTCCCACTTTTCTGTGTCATTCCCAATTGAAACCAATTATATTGTATCAAGGGGCCCACCTTACTCCAGTAATGGTCTCATCCTAATACAACTAATTGCATCTGCAAGGGCCTTATTTCCAAATAAGATCACATTCTGAAGTAGTGTGTGTTAGGACTTCAATATATGAATTTGGGGGGACATAATTCAACTCATAACCAACTGTGAGGTGGAAAACCATTGACTTAAACCATGCCTTCTCCTTCATAGATGAGAGAATGGAGCCCAGACAGGTTTGGGGTCCAGGCAAAGATCATACAGTGATAAAGGTTAAGCTGAGATAACAACTCAAGACTCCTAATTCCCATTCCGGGGCCCTTTCCATATTACTTGAATTGATTCTGTTTTGGATAATTAAGGATAGAAATGTGACATTTCTTGGCTGATTTCAGTTGAATGTGTAATCTAGATGTGCATGTTTTAAAAAGTAGCAGAGACTGAGTTTAACATTTTCTGACAAGATTTTCAGCCCAAGAGAACATTTGTGAGATTGCTTCTTAAAAGGCATCTTGGCAGCTCATCCCTTCTCAATTGTAATTCTAAAGAAATTGCCCATCAATTTTATATATGCCCTTATTTGTACCAAACAACTTTATCATGTCAGAGGCAACAATGATTAATTTATGTGCACTGTACTCAATAAGTCATCAGGGGAGGATCTTACCCTTTTCTGCATTTACAGTATTTCTGGAAAGTGCCCACCTCACTAAAACTTTCCCAGGTTCAATGAAATTTCTATTATAACAACAATTTCGCAGCTTACATGCATAATCCTGAGAGTGATCTTCAGAAATCATCAGAAACCTTGGCACAGAATGTAGACAGTTAATAAAGATTTAAAATAATTTTCATGTGACTAGATATTACTTTGAGAGGCCAAGGAAGTGGCATCAACATTATTTAGGTTCCTTCCAACATCACTTGTCTTTCAATGACAGTCAGAAAACCAAGACATTTATTTATATAGCTCAAAGTTTGTGTTGGTTTGTAAGTTACAATGCTCATTCTGCAACTAGTTAGTTCTGTTCAGAACAACTAGGATTGTGCCTGGAGCTATTAAGTACTTTCCATAGAAGCAGCATAGTCTTGAGCAAAGTGAGAAAATTTCAGTTGGTGATTAGACCATAGAAGTATCTGCTGACCCTCATAGTAGCTCCCTTCCCACTTCATGTTCATTATAAATGAAACCAGGAGAATACCTTGTATTGCTCAGTGCCATTGGGAACCAAGGATGCACTGAGACTCAGGCTAATTAAAGTGTTTACTTTTTCTCTAGGGTAGCCACATTTTTCTCATCAAACTGTAAAATTAGATTCGATTTCTTATCATAAGTTAGCTACGGGAGAACGGCAAGAAATCTGGACAACTGCAGAACTCTCCATCATTATAGGTTTACATTTAGGATAACCCCATCTGAATTCACTTACGTCAGTCACTGCAGAAATTGTTAAATACATTTGCTTTCAGTTTTTAAGAGATGATATAATTATAAGCACAGGCTAGACTACTCATTAAAAATAAAATACAGAGGCGCCTGGGTGGCTCAGTCGGTTAAGCATCCAACTTCAGCTCAGGTCACGAACTTGCAGTTTGTGAGTTTGAGCCCCGCATCGGGCTCTGTGCTGACAGCTCAGAGCCTGGAACCTGGCTTGATTCAGATTCTGTGTCTCCCTCTCACTGTGCCCCTCCTCTGCTCACACTCTGTCTCTCTCTCTCTCAAAGATAAATAAAGATTTATTTTTTTTAAAAAATAAAATATAGATACTACTTTTCAAGTCAGAAAAATAAGCACTTTTTTAAAAAGTTAAGTTCAAATGTTCCCTTAATATCTTGAACCTTTAAGTACTAAAAATGATTAAATATTTAAAACCAAACTTTGATGATTTTTCACTTTGTTAATACAGAAAATTGGATTTTTCATGAGGCAGTGTTTGCTGCTTGGGGATAATAATGTAACAAATAAATATTTTAATAGAGAAGATAGAGAATGTTTATACACAAACACTCTCAAGTCAATTAAATGTCATAAAAACAAACAGCATTAAAAAAAATAACCCCTTACATTTTTAGAATATCTGAGATTAAATTATGAAAATGTAGGTGTGCCTAGGTGGGTTACTTAGGTAAGCATCTGACTTCTGCTTAGGTCTTGGTAGTGGGTTTGAACCTCGCAAAGGGCTCTGTGCTGACAGCATGAAGCCTGCTTCAGATTCTGTGTCTCCTTCTCTCTCTGCCCCTCCCTGACTCATGCTCTCTCTCAAAAATAAAAAAAATAAAACATTAAAAAAATTTTCCTAAATAAATAAATAATGAAAATGTAGAAAGACAAATCTTTTCATACCTAAAACTGCATTCTTTTCTCATTCATTGCTTTTGTCCACAATAATAATTTTTCTTTTTCATTTTTCTTGGTTTTTAAACTTTCATAGAACACCAAATAGGTGTGAATTCTAAAATGACAATTATGCTTGCCAATAAATCACATTTGCAAAATATGCCAGAAGTGTTCATTTTCTTCTGAAAGTCCTTTGACTGTCTTGCATTCTTTAGGAAACCTTTTTTCTACTATTGCCCCCAAATGGGAAATAGCCAAAAAACCTGCTGAATAATTTCCTAATGAAGTTTCTTTGCATATAGTTTGTATAAACAAAAGTGTGAATGCTGTAAAAGAAGTAAAGTGTTACTGAGCAGTATTCCCTAGACATTTTCTAAAAGATTTAAAACTGCAAGGGACATAAAATCACTCAAAATCACATTCTTAGGAATATGCGGAAGCTAACTTTCTTTCCAAAACTCATGAATTCAAAATTTCCCCTGATGATTTTTGAAAACCGCAACTACTGTAGTAGAGAAACAGTGGAAAATTGGAAAAGAGTGGGAAAACTTGGGGAATTTATTAAAAGCGTGCTTGAGTGTGACCTTGGCTGAATGTCACCACATAAAAGGAGTTAATTCCCTTGACAACTCTGTAGTTGTTTTCTTTCTACCAACTGAGGATGTGATATAACCCCAATTGTTTTTAACATAGAAATTTGAACTGCCTCATTAATGTCTCATTAGACATTACAGGGTCAGGTTCCTCTAATCACCTCTTCCATCTGACCATTGCTTTCGGCTGAGAGGTGGTAGGGGTAGTGTCAATGTAAACCATCATTGCCATAATAATTTGAGATAGGTAGCATTATCATTCTTTTTTTTTGCAACTATTTTTTCACTGCTATAACATTATTCTTCAAAAACATTCCATTTTCCATCAGCAAACTCTGATTCCTTTAAAAAAATAATCTCACAAGACACATTTTATTTTTTCTTTTCCAATGTAACTTCAGGAAGCCTTATATTTTAGAAAATAATTACGTTTGTTTCTTAGTAAATCTTAGCTACTTCTTTCCACATTAACATGCAGACAGGCTTGCTGGAGAGTGTAACGTTTTATTTACCTTGCTCCCATCACTTGACACTCAGACATTCATGTAAATGTTGGCACTTGGCAAGGTGGACACAGAGTGCACAAGGGAAGTGATAAGGAAAATAAGAGAAAATTAGATTAAAAAAGAAGAAAATTGCTTCCTTCAACACTGAATGCCCTTGAGGGTGTTGGAGCTGTTATCAGATTGAGAAGGGGATTTCTTAAAGTTCTGTTTTTGATTTCACCTTACCTTGAAGAATGAAAAATGTGAAAGTGTGTATCATTCTAGACACTGAAAATTTTCTTAGTATGTTTGATTGCAAGTACTAAAGCTCATGTGAAATGATTTAAACTTAATAGGGAAATTTATTTAAAGATACAGGGGATGTCTCAATGAACGAAAATACAGAGATATAATGGGGCTTTCTCTCATGTTTAAGTATTTTTATTAATTTAACATCGTATCCTGGAAATCACTCCAAATCAGATCATGTGGATCTTTCCAATTATTTTCACATTAGTGTATTTCTTTCCTATCATAGTGCTTGTACCTAGGCTCCTGTGGATGAGCATTAATATTTTTCCAATATTTGCTTTTACATATAATATCATTGCAAACAACCTTGTGCATACATGATTTCATAATGTGGGGTATATACTTAGGATGAGCTTATAGGAGTAAGAAAGGGTAATTTTGTATTAATTGCCAAATTCCCTTCCATGGGTGTGGTCCACTTATCTGCACTCTCTTGGCAACAAATTACTACTGCTTTCCTCATAGCCTTGCTGACTGTGTGATCTGTAGCTTTAAATTTTTTGAAAATTTCAAGAGAAATGATATCTGAGTCTAATTTTAATCTGTGCATTTTATTATGAGTAAAGTTGCATATGTTTTTACATGTTAATGACGATAAATCTTTGTGAATTGTATCTTCATGAGGATTGACTTTTTGAGCAGAATTTTTGATTTGGGGCTTGGTTTTATTATTTTATTTTCTTTTTAAACATCTCATATATTAAGTAAATTAGCCTTTTCATCTACTTTTTATGTTATATTGGCTGAAAATATTTTTCTCTCTGTTTTCTTTTGACTTTGCTTATGCCTTCTTTTCCCTATGAAAAAGACCGTTTTAATTGTTTCAATTAGCCATCTGTTCTTTTATTGCTTCTGGATTTTAACAGAATATTAAAATGCCTTTCCTATCCAGGTTATAAATTACTATTTTTTTTTGCTTTACATTAAAAAAATTATATTTTACTATGCTAAAAACAGAACCTGAGATCTACTCTCTCAATAAAATTTAAAATGTACAATACAGTGTTTTGAACTATAGGTTAAAATTATTGCATAGCACACACGTGTCTAGAGCTTATTCATCTTGCTTAACTGAAACTTTATGCCATTCTTCCACTCTTCTATGAATTTGACTATTTTAAATATCTCATATAAGTAGAATCATGCTTTGCATTTATATCTCAGATACATTTGGAAATTACTCTAGGGAATGGCATCAGATGTGGATTCATTCTTACCTTTGTCTAGTTGGCTCTTTAAGTTTCCAAACTTTACATATTTTAAAAACCACTATATTCCTAACTTATGTATGAGATGCTTCCTTTATTGTGTATTAAAATGACATATAAACATTGATTTGCATGTGCTATGTTCTTTTAATTATAGAGGATTTGTATCATATTAGTTAGCTAACCTTTTATTGCTCTTGTTTCTTTGAATTTTTAGATATAATTGGAAGCTTATTTTCCATGTAAACTTATTTTTCATATAAACTTCAGAAGTAACTTGTCTAGGCTCTGACATTGGTATTTTTACTGAAATGGCATTAAATTGATTTATTACTTAGGAGGAACCAACATCTTCAGTGAGCCATCTTTTCCAAAAACAATAATTGCCTCTCCATTTGTGCAGGTTATTGCTTGAATTTTTAAGTTTTCACCAGCAGGTTTTCAAATTTCTCATTACATTTATCTAAGTATTTTAGCCATTTATAACTAATATAAGATAAAAAATATTTTCTCCTCACTTATAATCTTTAAATTTTTGTTTTTTATATGTATTAAATGTGTTGATTTTTGTCTGTTTATTTTATATTCTGCCACCATGCTGAATTATTTTATCATTTGTATTATACTTATCATTGATTCTCTTGAGTTGTCCAAGAATACTGTGTATTAGTTTTGTGTGTGTGTGTGTGTGTGTGTGTGTGTGTGTGTGTGTATGTGTGTGGTTGTTGTTGTTGTTGTTTTAGTAACTGTGATATAGTAATTTATAGAAATATATATTTGGTTATCCAAATTATTCAGATATAGCTGATCCTCACCCACAGTTCCTGAAATTGCTTCAAAGCCATAAAGGTGAAATGGGCATCTTGTTATTAATGAAGGTGACCTTTGAACCCCACCTAAAGGTGGGGACTGGTTGCCAGGGGTATCAGCTATGTGATTAGAGATTTGGAAATTTTTGTCCCTCCCTGGAAATCAGGGCTAGAAGAAGGGCTGGAGGTTGAATCAGCCAATGGCCAATGACTTAGTCAATCATGACTATGTAATGGAGCCTCCATAAAGAAACAAGAAGACAGCCTTTTGGTTCGTTTTTGGAGAGCTTCCATGCTCAGAAAACCAGAATGCTTCCACATGCCATGGAGCCAGTCCCCAAGCTCTACAATAGCAGAAGTTCCTTTATTTAGGATGTTGCTCTATGGATCTCTCCATCTGGCTATTGATTCATAACCTTTATCATACCCTTTAATAACCTGGCACTCGTAAGTGTTTCCTCAAGTTCTGTAAGCTGATCTTGCAAATTAATTGAACCTAAGGAGGAGATTGTTGGAACCTCTAATCTGTAGCCAGTTGGTCAGAAACACAGGTAAAAGACAGAGCCTTGTGACTGGTGTCTGACGTTGGGGGGTGGAGAGTAATCTGTAAGACTAAATGTTTAACCTGTGGAATCTGATGCTATTTCTGGGTAGTGTCAGAATTGAATTCAATTTTCAGCTGGTGTCTGAGAATTGCTTGGTGTTGTATGTTGGGGCAACTTTCTGACATTGGAATTGGATCCAGAAACCCTAAAAGAGTAACTTTGTGGCATCTGACAATAACCACTTATCATGGCCAGAAGTTATTTAGTCTGGACTCCACTGGGCAGTTCTGGTCATGGCTGTGATCACTGATACATCTGAAGTTGCCTCGTCAAATTAAGTAGCTCTGCTTCTGGGAACTGGCCAGAAGTTAGCTGCAACTAAAATAGGGGTGTGTAGATAATGTGTCACTCATGCAACACATTCAACTAGGGTTGTTCACATGGTAACTCAGTGGAGTTCTAAAAGTGTAAACAAAAGTGTGCAAAGTGTCTTGAGGCCTGGCTTCAGAACTGATGTCATGTTGCTTCCCCTACATTTGATTTACTTGCCAAAGAGATAAAAAGTCCAGTCCAGCTTATGGGATGAAGAAATAGTTTCCATCTTTTGATGGAAGTAGCTGAAAAATGACATTGCAAATTGCAAAGAGGCATGAATTTGGGGAAGAGAATAATTTATGGCCATTTTTTGCATTCTGTTACAGTCTGCCCGTCTGCCATGGTGTTTCACATTCCTCTCACATGTGAAATGTGCTTCTGCTGTACTCAAGGATTCCCAAAAGACTAATTTAATTATGGCGTCAGTTACAAAGCCCAGAACTGTATGACCCATATTATGTCCAGACAAATCTCTCCATATTTTAGAGATATATTAACTAAAAAGACAAGTTATCTGCCCCTTTCCCACCCCACCCAATATGCAGTGGTGAGATGTGGATAGCATAGCCAGAAAAGATACTGTCATTGTCAAAGAGCCACACGAGAAGCATGCACAGTCACTGCTCTGTTGCAATTCTGAAATTCCACTGGATAAACATTGCTGCCCTGATCCATGGAGAAGAAATGCTCCTCAGTTAGTGTCCATTTCCACTCTGTGGAAATGGTTCCTTGGTCCATTGTTTTGTACTAACCCCTGGGGATCCCTTTGTTCTCCATGGCTCTTGACTTTACCATCTAGACTCTTGATTTCAACTTATGTAATGTCCTTCGTTTTTTTGTAAGAGATGGACTATTTTGGCAGCTAAGCAGCTTTCTACCCATAGAAATTTGGGAGCTTAAAAAATATCTTGCAGTTTGAAAAATCTCAATAAATTTGGTATAAGTTGCAACATATTCTGTAATACATATCTTTGGAAAACTGGTTTCCTATGACTCTAACTGCATTCAACAAAAGCCAGACTCAAAGTTAATTTTATTTTTAATTTTTTTTAATTTTTTTAACGTTTATTTTTGAGACAGAGAGACAGAGCATGAACAGGGGAGGGGCAGAGAGAGAGGGAGCCACAGAATCTGAAACGGGCTCCAGGCTCTGAGCTGTCAGCACAGAGCCCGACACGGGGCTCGAACTCATGGACCGTGAGATCATGACCTGAGCCGAAGTTGGACGCTTAACCCACTGAGCCACCCAGGCGTCCCTCAAAGTTAATTTTAAAATATGCTTGTTTTTCTAGACTTAAGAGTTGTTCTGGATTTGTCAGAATGCTATGCGACAGTATTTTTAAGATTCTTACATCTTTGTCAAGCTGAGAGCGTCTACCAAACTACCTTTCTAAATCACTCTGCAGTCTTAAAAATAAATCACACCTATGATTTGAACTATGTCATAGACCCCTGATTCACCTTTTTAATTTTGGTTTAATTGGATGTTATTTGGAGAACCAGACACTGGACTACTGGGATGCATCAAATGATTGCCACAAAGACCAGTTAGTCTTTGGAAGATGATTCATCAGCATTATCCTATGAAGTGAGGTTTTAAAAATTATCTCGACTTCTGCATATCTATAAGTTAGAGTTGGGGGAGTGATACTTGGATGTCTATTGGAAAAAGTTCAGAGATATAGGGAAAGTAGTACTTGAAGGTAACAAGCAAAAAATAAACTAGAGACTGGCCAGAGCAAAATGTTTTGTCTGTCTAATAAATAATTCTGTGCAACATTAAATTGAGCAAAGGTGAGGAATCAGATATAAATAGGGATAGGATATAAATAAGTAAGAAAAAGAATGTGTAGGGTAAGAAAGAAAAGGCGTTGGTAATTTTATACAAATGTGATTAGCATTTATTTACATTTTTTTTTTACTTTTCCATTTAGCTCCTACCTTTGAAACACTTCCCATTTTCTTCATTACATAAATCATGTCGTGAAGGGGCGGGAATAAATTTAGTAAGAAAATTATGTTAGGGTGAAATTTGGATTGCCATTCTGCAAAACAAAAGTGAGTCGTCCTCTTAAATGTGAGGTAAATTTTCTTAAGGGATGGGGAATGGAAACAGAAAGGTTGGCAATGTGTAGCATAGAGAAGCCAGGACAATTTATGAAGAGTCCACTATTAGGATAAATGCATAGTCAAATAGTTAAGGAAAGAGAGAGATCTTACTGTCTTAAGAGAGGTGAAAAAGAATAACTTGTTATTTGTCAAAAGTGATAAGAGAAATAAGACAACTAACCATAAATAATTTCAGAGAATAAAGATAATCTGAATACAGATTAATTCAGGAAGAAGTTAAAACTTAGAAGCAAGATTACAATTCCAATAATGTAAGTAGGAGGGAAAACTTTGAGTGATTTACAGATCAAGTGGCTCAATGGCCAAGAGAAAAATTCTGATTACCTATGACAAACTGCATTTTCCTTGGTATTTCATGTCAGGTGAGATAGAATTTAAACTAAAAGTATGAAGGAACAGAAGTCATTCATTCCTGTGTATATAATTAATAACAAAAATAACATTTTAAGTCTTCTGTGATGAACAGCATTGCCACAGATATCAAAGCAAGAACCATTAGAAATACACAAAAAAATAGGCAAAATTAGAACTTCATCATAAAAATACAGTTGCAGATGATATTCTTGTGTGACTAACTAGAATTATGGGTGTAAAACACATTTTTTTTGTCCTACAGAGTCACTTCCTCTTTTTGACTTTTTATGGAATGTCCGGAAGAAATCTCATATTCTGTGACAACAAAAATTCTAAAAGAATTCAGAACCAATACAGAATTCATTCTCTGAATACTACATAGTTAATTAAGCAACAAAAATACAAGACAGGTTCAAAATTTCATCATGCGGATGACTGACTATAGTTCAGTTCAACAAACATTTTGTAACTATTTGTCATATGCTAGACACTGTGATAGGTGCTAGAGATTCAAAGAAGATTGACAAATATTTAAAGATGAAGTAAAGGCTAAGATAATTTGTTATCCATGAAAACAATGAACTGTTAATGAATTACTTTGAAGGATTCAGAGTAATTCCATAATAGGAAATTGGAAATTCAGTCCATTAGGATTGAGGACTTTATACTAGTTAGCTATAAATAAAACAAACGCTAACACAAGTCTCTGCTTTTAATAATATAACATCCACAGGTCATCTTCCCATGTAAACACTTCTAAAAATGTCTCCTGTGTAATACAGTAGCTACTGTCCATGTAGCTTAAAAAGGTGTTTATCCACTCTGCAAAGGGAAGAGACCCCAAGTCTATCACCTCTGAGCAATAGCCATCCTTCCTCTAGTCCTGCTACAACCCTGACAGTAAATCTGTGGACTAAAACAAATTTTCTTCACCCTTACTTTATCTTTAAATATATACTTATAAATACGTAACTATTATCTATTATTTCAGGCAAAAAGACTAAGGAAATAAAACGAGAACTAGTTAAAACAACTAGACATTTGCCAATTCCATCAAGAAAATAAATTCAGGGATAGGCTGCAGTGCTCACTTCTAATAATGTTTTTTGCAGTGGTGTTCTGTAAGTGGCCTTCTTTGAGAATTTCTGATTACCCTCCTGGAATATTTATTTGGTATTTGGTTAGCATTTGTCCAGCACCCCAGTTTCTTGAGGGTTCTTTGCTCATAATGGTAAGTCAACTTTATTAGTAGAGATCTGAACTTTTATTTATCTTTAATACTGAACCTAGACTTTCAAGGTAAAGTTACAAGGGGTTTCCCCTACTTCTTTATTCTCCTAGTTTCTCTGAAACTATGTTTCATTTTGGTAGCAGTGATAATTACTGCAAACCAACACAGAAATTCCTTTTTTAACTGTTTCACCCAGGGTCATGAAGTCATAAAGCACAAAAAAGGTTAGGTGAGAATCTCAACTTTCAATTCAGTGCAGCTACTTTGTTCTCTGGTAGAATTCGTTAAAACATTTCTTTATTTTTTTAATATTTATTTTTGAGAGAGAGACAGAGTGTGAGCAGGGAAGGGGCAGAGAGAGAGAAGGAGACACAGAATCTGAAGCAGGCTTTAGGCTCTGAGCTGTCAGCACAGAGCTGGACGTAGGGCTCGAACTCATGAACTGTGAGATCATAACCTGGGCCGAAGTTGGATGCTTAACTGACTGAGCCACCCAGGTGCTCCCCCGTCTCCAATTTTTTTTAATACTAACTCCTATGAGTACAGCTGAAAGTAAAAGACAACAAGGAAGTTTTGTGAATAAATAATTATGTGAGTAATAATAGTTGCTCTTCATGCTTTCATCCCTAAAGTCCAGAGCCTTTAAAATTTGACTATGGAAGGAAAAGCTGCTAGATAACACATCCTGAATCAATGCACTAACCTTGAAAAGTATTGTCTTCACACATAGCACCATAATGGAATATTCAATATCTGCTTCCAGATTATGGTGTAAGTGGTAGGAAGAAAGCATACTATATGGACTTAGTATCTTTCTCTGACTTATTCTTTCTCTGAAAAGTTATTCCCTTGGTCAGAAGAAATATTTTATGAAATACAATGATGACATACATGATATTTAGTAATCAAGCAATCCTCTCTCAAGTTCAGTAGCTCCTATTGCTATCATTGGGTTCTCAACAGAAGCATTAGACATTTCATCGGGGTAATGGCAAAGTCCAATGTTGTAGAGCCCATGCAAGCCTGACCTGACTTGTCAACTTGCCAATGTATTTATGAGTCCACTGACGGAACAGAGGTGTGAATGTTAAAGAAGAATGTCTGAAACATGTACGGAAGACCATCTTGTTTTCTTGATTAGAGGAAATATCCTCTGAAAGGAGGCTCTTTTAAGACCACTCACAAGGGGCACAAATTTTCTTATTCTCTGGGTTCATTTTTAGTGCTCTAGACTCATTTGTGCATTCTTTTCCCAAATTTCTTAGTCACATTGCTTCCAAGCCCTTATTCTGTCCCCATTAAGTGACCGGTAGTTTAGCCATTGTCCATTTAGAAGTATAGGTCCTTACCTCAGGCTATTTCGATTTCCCATTAAAATGACACATACTGCATAGTTATTCCCACAGGCAGGATTTCTCTTCTTCACTTTTCTTCAGGGCATTTGTGTTTAGGAAATAATGCTAAAAAGATCCCCTCTTGGTTGGTGCTTGCATACTGCGCAGCCTTATCTGTAAACCAGAGTTAAAATGTTTTTTTTTCTTATCAATTAAGAGTACTTAGGGAATTCTAGGTGAGGGGCCAAAGAGAAGGTCAGTTGTAGGATAGCTGTATCATGTTAAAAAGATGGACAAGTTCCTTGTGCCATTCAGGGCCTGATCAAATTTTTCAGGGACGAGCACAGGAAGTGCTTCTGGGCATCTTCAGTGATGTGGCAGATGGATCTGCTAATGCCCAATTTACAGTAAGGACTTGGATAGCCCAGTCCATAGGTCCTCCATGGTAAGACATTTAGAATTCACTACTTACAAATGTAAAGATATATGTTGGTTTTCAGATGGTGATGATGTACTTATTGAAGAGGGCACAGCTTTGCTACAAAATGTTAGATGACTTCAGAGCCAACTGTTCTATCAGGGATTCACATCGATATAAATAATTTCAGTCTAATGCTTTGAATATCATTGGGCTAAAATATCACTGAAACAAGAGTCTGAGACACTTCTGATGTGGCCACCTAAGCCTTTTCATGCATGAGTCTTGACACAATCTACAAATTTTCAAAGATCTATTACTTTTAAAAAATATTAGTGTTTTGCAAAATACATGTCTGTAAAGGAGTATTATCCAAAACATGCAAAAAGAAATCTTAAAATTCAATAATAAGAAAAATAACAACCCAATTTAAAAATGGACAAAAACCAGGGCACCTAGGTGGCTCAGTCTGGTAAGCACCTGACTCCATGATCTCACCATTCATGAGACTGAGCCCTGCATTGGGCTCTGTGCTAGTGATAAGGAGGCTGCTTGGGACTCCCTCTCTCCCTGCTCCTCCCCTGTTCACACTCTCTCACTCAAAATAAGTAAATAAACACTTTTCAAAAATGAGCAAGGACGTTAAGAGACACCTCACCAAAAAAGATATACAGGTGGCAAATAACCATATTGAAAGATACTCCTTTTAGTTTTGTTGATTGTTTTTCCTTTGCCATACAGAAGCTTTTTATTTTTCTTTAATTTGTTTTATTTTTATTTTAAAAATATTTTTAAATGTTTATTTATTTTTGAGAGAGAGAGAGGAGAGAGAGAGAGAGAGAGAGAGAGAGAGAGAGAGAGAGAGAGAGAATGAGTGGGGGAGGGACTGAGAAAGAGGGAGACACAGAATCCCAACAGGCTCTGTGTTTTCAGTGCAGAGCCCCACACAGGGCTGGAAATTGAGAGCCGTGAGATCATGACCTGAACCGAAATCAAGAGCTGGACGCTTAACCAGCTGAGCCACCCAGTTGCCCCCAGAAGACTTTTATTTTGATGAAATCCCAATAGTTTATTTTTGCTTTTGTTTCCCTTGCCTCAGGAGACAATGTCAATGTGATGTCAAAGAAGTTTTGCCTGTGTTCTCCTCTAGGATTTTATGGTTTCAGGTCTCACATTTAAGTCTTTAATCTATTTTGAATTTATTTTTATGTATGGTGCAAGAAACTGGTTCAGTTTCATTCTTTTGCATATAGCTGTCCAGTTTCCCCAACACCATTTGTTGAAGAGGTTGTTTTTCCTATTGCATATTCGTACCTCCTTTGTCGAAGATTAATTGACCATATAATTGTGGGTTCATTTCTGGGTTTTCTATTCCATTTCATTGATCTATGTGTCTATTTTTGTGATAGTACCATACTGTTTTGATCAGTACAGGTTTGCAATACAACTTGAAATCCGGAATTGTGATGCCTCCAGCTTTGTTTTTAAAGGTAACTTTGTCTATTTAGGGTCTTTTGTGGTTCCATACATTCTAGCTACTAACAAGAATTTAAATGAAACCTAAAACGCAAAACAAAATAAGAAACAAACAAATAAGAACCTTCCTGACCACATGTCATCAGTAAATTAAAACAACAATGAGATACCACTACATACCCATCAAAATGTCCAAAATCAAAATCCAGACACCAATGACACCAAATGCTGGTAGGGTTGTGAAGCAACAGGAACTCTCATTTGCTGGTGGGAGTGCAAAATGGTTCAGCCATATTGGAAGACAGTATCAAGGTTTCTTACAAAACTACACACTCTCTACCCTATGATCCAGCAGTCGTACTACTTGTGAAGACTTATGTCCACAGAAAAATTTACATATGGAAGTTTATAGGAGCTTTATTCATAACTGTCAAAACTTAGAAGTAACACAGACATCTTTCAGTAGGTGAATGGATAAATAAAATATAGTACATCCAGACAATGGAATATTATTCTTACTAAAAATAAATGGGCTATTAAACCATGAAAAGAAATTATAGAAAACTTAAATGCATATTACTAGGGAAAGGAATGCTACATATGTGTGATTCCAACTATATGACATTCTTAAAAAGGCAAAACTATGGAGACAGCAAAAGGATTTGTGGTTTCAAGGGGTTGGATGGAGGGGAAGGATTGAATAGGTTAAGTACAGAGGATTTTGAAGACAGTGAATATACTATGTGTGATACCTTAATGATGTACATATATCATTATATATTTCTACAAACCCATAGAACATATAACCAGGAGTAAACTCTAATGTAAACTATAGACTTTGAGTGATTATGATGTGTCAACGTAGGTAGTAAATGTATTACTCGACTGTGAGGGGGAGGACTGATAATGGAAGAAACTATGTATGTATGAGGGCGGGGGATATTTGGGAAATCTCTCTACCTTGCTTTTATGTTTGCTGTGAACCTAAAACTTCTTTGAAAAAAAAGAAGTCTTAAGAAATAAGATGTAAAAGTTACACTTTTGAGTTATAATATAGTGCACAAATGTATACACCTGTATACACCTGCCATCACACGCAGCAAGATTTAGAACATTTCCCACACCCACACCCACACCCAGAAATAAACACTTTTCTTGACTTAAAGCAACATAATTTAAACATAGTTTTGCCTATTTTTGAACTTTATATAAATGAAATCATATACTATGTACTCTTTTGTTTGACTCATTTTGCTTATCACGGTGTCAATAAAATGCATCCACATTGTTGCAAGTAGCAACCATTTGGTCATTTTTATTGCTAAGTGGTCTTTCATTGTATGAATAAGCATTGTTATATTTACCCATTCAACTGTTGATAGGTATTTGAGCAAGGTATAGGTTTTGGCTTCTGTGATTAATCCTTCTGAAGATTCTTGCACAGGTGTTTTGCTAGACACTGCTCTCACTTATCTTGGGTATACACTTAAAAGTAGAACTGGTGAGTCATATGGAAGCCATTTATACACACACACACACACACACACACACACACACACACACATATATTTAGCTTTATATTTGGAATGTACTGACTGTTTTCCAAACAGCTTTTACCAATTTACAGTCTCACTAGCAATGTGTAGACCTCCAACTGCTACATATTTTCTCCATACATGTTAGTAACTGTGTAGTAGTACCTAAAAACAGTTATACTTTGAATTTAGCAAAGGCTTGATACCTTCTTAATACTTACCTGCTATTTAAATATATTCTTTTGTGAAATGCCTACCAGAGTCTTTTGTCCGTTTTTTGTTGTTTTCCTTCTTTTTATTTTTGATTTAGAGGTGGTTATTTTCTCATTCTGAATATGAACCTTTTGCTGTGCATATATTGTATATATTATATACATGTCTTTCACCAGTTTAATGATGTAAAGCTTTGAAAATGACAGCAAATGTTCTGATCATAGGTTTCTTAGGGATTTACAGAACAATATATATAGTAATATATATTGTATATATATATTCTATATATATATTGTAATATAGATTGTATATATATGTATATATATTACTATATATCTATATATTATATTACTATATATATTGTATATATATATATAGTAATATATTGTAATATATATTGTATATATATATGTATATATATATTACTAAATATATCACTATATATTATATTACTATACAGCATGTTTTAAAGTGGTTACTGCCAGCCATGGGGACATGAACTAGACTAGTCATTCCTACCATGAGGGACGAGCTGCAGGTCTCATTGTATTTTTATGTCCAAGGTCTTTGTTTCCTATTTTTGGACTTGCAGCCTAAGATTAGGCTTGAGATCCAAGGACAGTTTTTTGAAATTTATTTGAATAATTGCAACTTCATGAAACTTTTAGTTCTGTAGTTCAATTTTCTCCTTCACTTAAGGGTTAAGAATGTTAAACTTTTATGTGGCTTCAATATTTATAAGATATTCTCTGCTAAAAGCTTAATATAACTAAGTAGATCAAGAATTATAAATTTTTAAAATATCATGTTACCTACTAATTTTCAATTGTAAAGGATAAAAATGCATTTAGGTATAATAAAAAATCATAGCTCACAGTGATTTGGGGAAGGGGATTTCTTTTTCGTTCATATGTGCAGTGGATCCTTTGGTTAGAGTTACCAGTGGCAGAGGCATAAAAGGGGTCAGTTAGCAGTAATGCACAATAACAGCACATTGAATTATTTTGAATAATTGTATAGAATTTTATAAAGATTTCTGATAGAGAACATCAGTTGGCCCTTAATATTTCCCAGCAATTCTATGATATTTCTGCAATTGGCTCTCTCCAGTGATATATAAAACTTTAATCCATTCTCCTTAATCCATCAACTTCCCACCACTCTAAAGAGCCCCCACAGGGCCAATTTCAACACCTACTGGGTCAGGGAGAGTAAAGTCAGTATAAAAAGTGCCCAGAGTCGCCTCTCCTGCTCTCTTCTCTCCTCTCCACTACTACCTTGACTCTAGAGAGATCCGAAGCTGAGTGGGCAGGGGTTTGGAAAGGGTGAAGATACACAAGACAGAGATCCCCAACAGAGGCCAACTGTGAGTCATTATTTCCTGTAGTCATAGGACAGAGAGAAGATCTCACAGTAAATCAAATTTGAAACTTGATTACTACATTTCTATATAGAACTGGGCATTCTAATAAACGGAGATTGTTTGTGACTTAACCTTGTGAATTGAGAGAATCACAAGTGTGTTAGTCAACTTGGGCTTCTATAACGAATTACTATAGCCTGGGTGGCTAATAAACAACAGAAATTTATTTCTCACAGTTTGGGGAGGCTGGGAAGAGATCAGGGTGCCACTGTGGTTGGGTTCTGGTGACAGCTCTTGTCCAGTTTGCAGACTGCCAACTGCTTGCATCCTCACAGGACAGAAAAAGAGGGCGCTGGCTCTCTGACCTCTCCTTATAAAGGCACTGATCCCATTCATGAGGGGACAGCACTCTCCAAATACTGCAACAATAGGGATTATATTTCAACATATGTATTTGTGGCATGGAAGGGAGACACATTCAGTTCATGATGATAATCTTAACACACGAGTCAAAGAGAAAATTGATAGGGTAATCTCTTTAGGTTTTTATCTAAAAGAAGATGCAAATATTCCCCTACTGAATAAATTTTAATGAGTTAGCAAGAGACAAAAGTTGCATTAGGTTTTGTCATGAGATGAGCTTATTCAACAAAAAATTAAAAGTGATATACTATTCTTCTTGTTTCTCTTTCTTTCCTTTACTAAACAATTCAATCCTCAAGTCATTAGGTAGGAGAAGACAAGATGGGCATCTGTACTGGGGGGGATGGTGAGGGGCCATGGTGGCTGGGAGCACAGTATGAGAGTCAGAGCTGGCATCAGAGCCTGAGAAGAAAAGAAAGACATCCACAAAAAGAGGTAGCCTTGCCTGGAGAATGGAGCCCAAATGGATTAAGAGATACCGATGAGGTGGGGATTGGGGGATAGAGGGAGGCAGTCAGCCGGGGCACAGGGGGGCAGAGCCAAAGAAGAATGAGGACAGCATTCATCCAAAGTACCTGGCAGTTAATTGAGAGACTGTGAAGTCAGTTGCTATAAGTCTAATCTTGGGCTGTTGTCCAGAGGTTTCTGGGTGCTGTTATTGAGAGAAGATTTGGGGAGCTGAGAGTTGGAAATATAGTAGAGTCTCTCCATTCATTTCATTAACGTCTCTGTATTCAGTCCCATGCCTCTATCCTTATCTTCCCCAAGTTTGGTGCTGCTACATCAAGGCCAACCTCTTGCTGGAGTTCACAGGTATAAGGAAAAAACAAAAACAAAAAAACCAAATGCTAAGAAGTGATATGTTTGGTGGTTGGCTATTGGTATTGTTTTGGATTAAGATTAACCTTTCTTTAAATCCTGGGTGCATACACACATACACACACACACACACACACACACACACACACAGATGAGTGTATGAGGAAGAGAAAGTATTGGCAATGAATGGGGATGCAGAGCCTGCAGAAGCCAAGTTTGCAAGTTTGCACTTTGACCCAAAGCAGTTCTAAAGCGCGTTTAGGCATAAAGCTCAGAATATGAAAACATGCAAGAGAATACGAACTTAAAATTCAGGTTTTAAGATTCATTCAAATAGAAACATTTTCCATTTTCTTCAGGACCAGATATTTTATATGTTTGAATGTTAAAGTTTTAATCTGCATCTGGCACACTCCTATGTAGAGAGTACCAATTTAATGGCTTAATTGTATTAAACCCAAAGCAAACAAACAAAACTCACCCCAGATATGTTGGACATTGTACTCATTTGGTCATTGTACCATTGTCTTAAAATGCAACTCAGCATCTCTCCCATCACCCCATTCAGTCTGAGCTAAACTAAGATTGATATTTTCAACTCAAAAGCTCTAAAAATTTATTAAGAAATAACAAAAAGCACTTCAAAATTATAAAGAAATAATTAGCATTCTATACTTATGGCGAAATAATGTAGGGTTCATCGTAATGTTGTATTTCTTTCATACACAATGGGAATTGTCAGGTATTGTGCTTCTGAAGTAAAACAACATAAACCTAACCAACACGACTATTCTAGAGAGATGAAAAGCAGAAAGTAATTCACTTTTCAGAAATAAATAATTCAGTTTTATGTAATTTTCCCTCCTCACTCCTAAAAGCCCCTCAACGTCCACCACCATTGAATGCTAGCGAACAGGAAGATGAACTGCTAATGGGCAAATTTTTGAGGCTAAGTGGGTAGTTTAAAATTATGGCTGAAATTGTACCTTGCCTGGCTTCATATCTGCATTTTTATTAAATGTGTATTGTTCTTTCTTCTTTACAAAGCATTATTTAGGTTGCATAATTTGTATATATTCCCATTTTCTTTTAGATTACACATGAAAAGTCTTTTCCCCGGAAATAGATGTACTCAATCATGAGAGAATCTTAATCTTCAAAATTCCTGAAGCATATTTTTTTGAGATTTCATGTCTTTAAATACATTTAATTCATTTCCATATGTATGATGAGGAGACAGTGTAGATATATGCACAAGTCCATGATGGGAACAAATCATATAGATATATTCTGAATTCTGCCTTTAATTTGGCAAAAGCTTATAAATATGGAAAAGGCTTTTCATATGTAAGTGCTAAACAACAAACAGAAGTTCTTTTATTTCCACACTGCAAAGATTTAGGAAGAAATAGCAGTTTAGTAAAATGGTGCTTGAGACAGACTGTTCGTAACCAATGTTTTAAGGTAGGTTAAACCAATGTTTTAGGTAAAAATGGTTTGTCCAATACATATGATACCTACCTTTTTGAGAGTGACTCACTGTCCCAGCAGTAATTCTTCCATTAGAGATAAACTTCAGATTGTGGAGATAATTTTCCATTTGGATTTAAAGTATTTTGCAAAAAGTTGGTTTAGGTCACTGAAGTGATGTTTCCATCTTATGGCTAAGTCTCATTGATTTTCAAGACTTTTTCAAGAATAAGATTCTAAGGATCTGGGGAATACTCCTGGGGAACAATGAGTCATAAATGTTTCACATTTTTTTAACTACTTTACTAGACCCTTTCCGCCATAAATGGCATGATTGACTGAATATATTTTTTAAATTATGAAGATTTTTTCACCAATGAAAACAAATCTTGAAACATGCTATATCCATATTCCTTTTGGAGATTTTTGTTACTTTAGTGTACTATCCAAAAGGAAAATATTAGAAGTACTCTTGAACAAATGCACTTTATGAATACTTGTCATACAAGCAGAAGGAATTAACGCCCAGAAATAAACTTCTTAGTATTTCCTAAGCATGGACCACAAAATAATTGTCCTTTGACTGCTTTTCAGATTGCTTTTTTGAGCCATTTTGAACAATTTTTATGAAACATTTTTGAGGACTAAAACCCCTTACTTCATTAAAACAATATTCCTTTTGATACATGGGTTCCAATTCCTTGATTTATAAGGTAATGCTATCACATTCCATAGAGTAAGGAGAGTTAGGGAGACAAAAGTCTTTGCCTAGTTGGCTGTGTGTGCACATGCACATGCCCATGGCCCCGCATAAACATATATACATAAACAATTTGCATTTGTAAAACAAATGACATCATAGATAAGCAGAAAAAAAAACAAAAACTCAAAACTTCACATTTTCCTCACCCAGAGAGTACCACAGTTAATACCTTAGCGCATAACCAGAGGTATGCTTTAACTGGTTCCTACTGTCTCCTAGACCTAATTGTGCACATCTTCTCCAGTTGTGCGTTCAGTGACATTGTATTGGTATTGTGTTGATTGCCATATGGCTGATTGCCATAGTGGGCATATTTACGATCAGCAAGTGCTAGAAATTAAGCACCATTCCCCAAGCAGGTTTACCAGCCTCCTACTATAAATACCCTTCTGGAGCCTTCTCTGTACATATGTGTGCATATATATATACATATATATATATATATGTATACATATATTACAAAAATTAGATCATAAGTATATGTCCTGCCTTGCAACCTGCTGGTTCTGATTAATAATTTCCACCATTTCATTTAAATAAAACATCACATTATCAACCAAATTAAAAAAATTAAATCAGTATAAAATATCTTTTTTACAGCTGACTTGACCTAAAAACCATATGCTGCATGATATTTTTTTTCCCAAATGAGTTCCTTTCTGATTTTAAAATGTCAGATACCAGAATGATTTTTTTTATCAGAACCCAACCAGATTTGGCTTTGTTGTTCTCTTCCAGATATTTTGGATTCTGATACAGGTTTAAATTATGTGCTTTTTGGGGCGCCTGGGTGGCGCAGTCGGTTAAGCGTCCGACTTCAGCCAGGTCACGATCTCACGGTCCGTGAGTTCGAGCCCCGCGTCAGGCTCTGGGCTGATGGCTCAGAGCCTGGAGCCTGTTTCCCATTCTGTGTCTCCCTCTCTCTCTGCCCCTCCCCCGTTCATGCTCTGTCTCTCTCTGTCCCAAAAGTAAATAAACGTTGAAAAAAAAAAAAATTTTAAATTATGTGCTTTTTGTATCAGAGACAGTGTGAGGTAGTGGTTAATGCCTGAAGACCCTGAAGCGAGACTGTAAGCTCTGCCACTCACTAGCTTTGTGAATGTTAGGCAAGTTGTAGAACCCTGCAGTTCCTCATACAGTGACTTTATATGCAAAATGGGAATGATAGATACCATCACTAATTGTAATTGTTGTATCTTAAAGTTGATGTAATAATTTCTTTGTCAGCTTTGTTTTCTTTGTTGGTGGCACATAGAAATGGCACATCTTACTACCTGAATCGGTGGTTCAATGGTACCTTAGGTCAAATTAGTCATGACAAGGTTGTACTTTACAGAACAGTGTTATTTTTATGTGTATCACCTATATGTTTAAATATATGAGCCTAGAACATAGTAAATAATTGATTAGCTTTAATTATTTTTATTATTGATAATACTGGTGTGGGGAAAATGAGATTTCTTTTTCACAGAAATTTTCTCAACAAATTGACTATTAAAATCTTATGGTCTGTTAAAACTCAATTAAAATTTTAACAGAGCTATTAAATCTAAATTAAATGAATTTTGGAGAAAGATCTACTATTCTCTTTTGATTCATCAAATGAACTGTTTTAAAGACATAGAGAATTCCTCTGCAGATTTTTAAAAGTTACAAAAAAGGGTCAGCAAAGACAAAGCTCTTACCAAGAGAACACTGCAGGCATTCTTAACAATATCTCTAAAGACTTCAGTCTCTAATTAGTGCCACCAAGGAAGACTTAAAATTGTAAACTGGGAACTGTTAATGAAGGTGCTACTAAATATAGCTATAGTATGCTTAGAATAAGCATTTAAAATGAAATATGATTTTGGGGTGCCTGGGTGGCTCAGTCAGTTGAGCATCTGAGTCTTGATTTCGGTTCAGGTCATGATCTCATGGTTCATGAGATTGTACCCCATGTCAGGCTCTGCACTGATAGCATGGCACCTGCTTGGGATTCTCTCTCTCAACCTCTCTTCTGCCCCTCCCCCACTCATGTGCACTCTCTCAAAAATAAATAAATAAATAAATAAATAAATAAATAAACAAACAAACATTGAAAAACTGAAAAATGAGTTTTAAATTTCAGTATAGACTCAATAATAAAACATTCCTTTTCTATAAATGTAAGAGTGGTTTATTAGCCTTGACACCATGATTAATAATAAAGCTATTTAATCTTTTCAGTCTGAAATTGTCAAGTGTGTTGAGAGTTGCAAGTTTGATGAACCTTTACCAAAATATGCAACCAATTTCATAAAACTCATGACAGTGTATACAGGAAGTAGAGCTAGATCATTTTCAGGATTTTAAAATAAATGTGAATTTACTTTTGAAGCCAGAAAATGTTGATTTTGATATGTTTTATTCATTTAGAGCATGATATACTTACCTTTAAAATTATGGATAACCCTATCAAGCAGTTGACTTGTTAAAGGAAAAAAAAAGCACAATCAAATTAGCACCTTGGGATCATGATCATGTTAGGCAAAACAGAAAAAGGATTAGATCCACCTTAGAGTATAGTTGACTTGTTTCAAGTTTATGACATCCTTTGCACATGTGTCTCCTTGATGGAATTATTATCCTTATTGAGAAATAGAATTTTCCCAAATTATTTTTACAGTAAAAGAATTTCTTTTTCTTTTTTATTTTTAAGTCATCTCTATACCCAACGTGGGGCTTGAACTTACAATGCCCAGATCAAGAGTCCCATGAGGGGTGCCTGGGTGGCTCAATCAGTTAAACATCCCACTCTTGATTTCAGCTCAGGTCATGATCTCATGGTTGTGAGATGGATCCCCCATGTGGGGCTCTGCACTGCACGTGGAGCCTGCTTAAGATTCTTTCTCTCTCCCTTTCCCCTCTGCCCCTGCTGCACATGCCTGCGCTCTCTCTCTCTCTCTCTCTCTCTCTCTCTCTTTCTCACTGTCAAAAAAAAAAAATGTTGCATGCTTTACAGACTGAGCCAGCCAGATGTCCCAACAGTAAAGAATCTCAATTATAGTGGTAAATAATTGGATGTAAAGATCCAAGATATATAATCTATTGACTAACAATGAGTTTTATGGAGTAGATTCAAAGTAAGAAAAAAAAGCTGTCAAATGAATAGCAATAAAATCTATGACCTTTCAGAAATTCCTGGACTCACTAAGCCTCCTGAGCAGCTCCTGAGTATACAGACAATGCACTTTAATGCATTCACCAGGAAAAGGTCACTGAAAATGGAAAAGCACATTCAATTGCACATGTCCTCATGTTAACTTATAAATTAAGTGACTTTCTCTTTAGAAAAATTAAGAAAAAAGAAATATCAAAGGTCGAATATATGAAAGAAAGAGAAAAATATAGACATCACATTCTTATGTCAATATCTGAACAGATGCGACAAAAAAAGCAATCATAAAGAAAATTTGCTTTCCTTTGATTAGCCAGGAATGTTACTTGAACAAAGAATCGCCACACTACAGTTTGTGTTTATATTTCCATCACTATGTTATTTCTCTATCATTGCTCTTTTATTAATTTGGAATGGCATCACCAGAACACTTGAAAAACACAGTTGGAAAACACTTCTGGTGCAATGCTTTTATTTTACACATGAAGTAATAAAGGTACAGGAGATGAAATTACTTTCACAGGATCACAGTAATTCTTAGCTGTAAAGGCAGAACAGGTACATGACTTTGCTGAATTCAAGTTTGCTGATACTTTTGCTATGTGATTTTGCTACCTATGGCTACAAATTATACTCCTTACCTTGAAGATATTTCCATTCAGTTAAAAAACTTCAAAAAATCTTAGAAGAGGTGACAGGGAGAAATATTTTGTAAAACAAGTCTAGAAAAAATTATTTCAATAAGTTTGATGCTGGTCTTTTTATCATATAATTTAACCATGCTGAGCGCCAGACATCTTACTCAAACTGAAAGATTATTTTGAATGAAGTATAAAATTTTAGGATTCATATTGTCTTCTCATGTCTACTGAAAGAGGTCAGGGATTCTTATAAACGTGTAACCTTATTGTTCATGTTCTATCTATATGCCCTTTGGCAAACCAACTTTAATTCTTCTTGAGAGTACTCTCAGACAAAGAATAAAGATTCCCTACAATGGTCTGTGAAGCAATACTATTATTATATAATTTGTTCACTCAGTAAATTTTAGCTTCAAAAGAAAAAAACCCTTCGTATTTAGATGATTAAATTAATATGCATCACATTAAAGAATCCATAGCTAGACATCTAAACAAATAATCATGTTTGGTTCAACATTCAATAAAGAATATTGCCATGAAGTTCCAAAGTTCCATGGCATTGCAGACTAAAAATATATATTTAATTCTGCTTCAAGATATTTAACTATCCTAAAACTTAATTTCTTAATTTCTTTTTTCTTTGTAAAATCAGGAGTATTCTCATGTAGTTAATACATTTTATGAAGCATCAATCCTTCCCTGGGAATCTGGGTTGGAACTGCAAGGTTTACTGAAATGATAACTTGTCTCTGGCCTGTACACATGTAAACTCAAGCTCTGTGGGATAACCTTAGTCCACTAGTCTGTCAGAAGTGCAGAGGTGGGGTGTGGGGGGTTGAGGAAATATAATTAAAAGCAAAATCTCTCTCTAGTCAAACCAGATAACCTGTCCAAAAAGTAGCACAGTAAGAAAACAATTTTATTATTGAATAAGCATTAAAACAGAATAAGATGCTCATTGCAGACAATCCACTAAAGAGATCACAAAGACAAAAAGAAATGTTACTGTTTCATATAGTCAAACAGATACAATTCATTGCATACCTTTTTCAAAATAAACAATTATTCTTCAAATAAGAAGTCTTGACAACATTATTTGTCACACATAGTTTGTCCTAAATTCACTGGGTAAAGCCACCGGTGTTTGCTAATCACCTTTATCCAAAGGAAAAATAAATTTCTTTTATCTGTGAAAAGAGGTGGGTTTGGAACCAGATGCCAGCTGAAACTAGACTCCTCTCCTCTCATAGAAACTGGGAGATAAGAGCTCCATCTTCCTTGATGATTACATTTTAAAGACATTTTCCCCCCAAATTCTTTAGAAAAATATTCCGGGGTGGTAAAGCTGACATGAGGCTTAGTTAGCTTTTCTTTTTTTTTTTATTTTTTTTTTTTAATTTTTTTTTTCAACGTTTATTTATTTTTGGGACAGAGAGAGACAGAGCATGAACGGGGGAGGGGCAGAGAGAGAGGGAGACACAGAATCGGAAACAGGCTCCAGGCTCCGAGCCATCAGCCCAGAGCCCGACGCGGGGCTCGAACTCACGGACCGCGAGATCGTGACCTGGCTGAAGTCGGACGCTTAACCGACTGCGCCACCCAGGCGCCCCTAGTTAGCTTTTCAAAAGATATGCAGATAATTCAAAGGAGCAGAGAAAATACACATTATTACAAGTTTTCTAAAGCAAGTGCTCTAAGAAATAGGATGGGGGAGAGTCTCTCTCTCTTTTTTTTTAATTAAGAAAAACTAACATCTATTTTTCTCATTTTTAATTGTATTTGTCCTCATAAGAGGGAGAGATTATTGTAGATTCATGTTTTTTATAATGTTTATTTATTTATTTTGAGAGAGATAGAGAGGGATGGGTATAGATAGAGAGAGGGAGAGAATTGCACCAGGCTCCATGCTGTCAGCACAGGGCAAGATGTGGGGCTCGATCTCATGAACTGTGAGATCATGGCCTAAGCTGTAATAAAGAGTTGGAAGCTTAACCAACTGAGCCACCCAGGTGCCCCAATTCATGTTTTTCACAAAATAATATATATAATATTTGGTTGAGTGTACCATTTTGAACCTAATAGAAGAGGATACTTGACCTAAATTTATAAATACAATATACTTGAAATTCAGTTATGTTTTTGTATTTCTAATTTTAAGGCTTAATTTGTTGTCTACATTAGGCTTTATAAATTATACCGTGTGTCCGTGTGTCTCTGTGTATGAATGGAAGAATTATAATCTGTGTCTCTTTATGACACAATAGGGGCTCAACTCCTGGCCTCCTGGTATAGTTGTTTGGACAGAAATGGTAGAGAGAACCTTCCCATTTTTAGAGTCGACCTGATTTACGGACTATACATATATCAAATGAACCAATCATTTACAACTACTAGTGAAAAATAGGGAACTCTAATACTACAGTAGTATTTCCATTAAAACCAACATATTACCATTAACTTATGAGACTAACTTTCTCATGTGAGTTCCAAACATGATCCAAGGAGAATGTCAAAGGGAGGGGCTTTAATTTTTTAAAAAGCACTTTGAACAATAATATTAAAACTGGAATAAGAGATGGGGCGCCTGGGTGGCTCAGTCGGTTGAGCGTCTGACTTCAGCTCATGATCTCACGGCTTGTCAGTTGGAGCCCCAAGTCGGGCTCTGTGCTGACAGCTTGGAGCCTGGAGCCTGCTTCAGATTCTGTGCCTCCGTCTCTCTCTGCCCCAACCCACTCACATTCTGTCTCTGTCTCTCTCAAAAATAAATAAACATTAAAAAAATTTTTTAAACTGGAATAAGAGAAACATTCTGGTTGAAGTCAAAGAAACATATCCATTTGTGTAAATTCTTATATTTCTTAAAATCAAATAAATATTAGGCAAGGAGATAAAATTACATAAATGGTGACTCTAAATCTCTAAATTCATAATCATATTCCTGGGAAAAAGAGCAACGATTAATCTTTTAAAAGCCACCAGACTCTAGGTCACATTTGAAAAAGCACAAAAATAAAATAGTGTCCTTGAGAGGGGAAGGTTTGGAGGGAGGCAACCAGGAAATTGAAGGGGGAAGAGGAGAAAGAAGGAAAGATAACCATTTATTATTATTATTATTATTATTATTGTCAGCAGCATCATCATCATTGAATAGTATTCATATAGTGAAGTGCACAGAGGTTAGGTATACAGTTTGATAAGCCCTGAGAAATTCAAATACTTGTGTCACTCAGAAAGCCATCACAATATGGAACTTTTCTATAGCTCAAAAAAGTAACCTCCTACCCTTTCAATTTATATCCTACATTCTGGAAGCAACCACTGTTCACATTTCTATCACCATAGATTAGTTTTGTCTGCTCTAGAACTTTATATAAATGTTCCATACACGATGTACTCTTTCACATCTGGCTTTTTAGATTCAGCATAATATCTGTGAAATTACAGGATATACTTTATTACTTGTTAACATTCCATTAATTCATTCTTCTTTATTCCATACGTTAAGTAGTATGTCATCATTTGAATATATGACAATGTGTGTTTCCATTGAATATAATTTTCGATCAGCCTTAATAATATCCCTAATAATGTCCTGTGCCAGGGTGGCTCAGTCAGTTGAGCCTCTGACTACAGCTCAGGTCATGATCTAGCAGTTCGTGGGTTCGAGTTCCGTGCTGACAGCTGAGAGCAAGCTTGCTTCAGATTCTGGGTCTCCTCTCTGTGCCCCACCCCCACTCTGTCTGTCTGTCTCCCTCTCAAAAATAAATAAACATTTAAAAAACTAAAAAAAAAAAAATAATGTCCTTTAATATTTCTTGGAGGGCAGGGCTTCTGGCAGTAACTTATCTCAGTTATTGTTCCATTTTAAATCCTTGGTTTCACCATCATTTTTGAAAGATAGTTTTGATGGATACATAGAATTCTAATTGATATGATATTTTTCCTCTTTCAGCTTCTTAAAGGTGTCATTCCATTTCTTTATGGTTTATGTATTGTTGATGAGAACTTGACAGCTATTCATATCCGATGTTCTCATATGTATCTAAATCTATATAATGCTTCATTTTTTCTTCTTTTATACTTTTATTTTTATGTTTGGTTTTCAACAATTTGACTCTGGTATGCCTACTTGTATTTGCCTGTGTATGTGTGTCTATGTATTTATTTTGCTTGGGATTTTTTGAGCATTTTATATATTTATTTGTTTAAATTTTTTTAAATGTTTATTAGTTGTTGAGAGACAGAGAGACACAGCAGGAGCATGGAAGGGGCAAAGAGAGGAGGAAACACAGAATCCAAAGCAATGCTCCAGGCTCTGAGAAGTCAGCACAGAATCCGATGCGGGGCTGAAACTCACAAACCGCAAGATCATGACCTGAGCCGAAGTCGGACATTTAACTGACTGAGCCACTCAGGCACCTATTTGTTGAGCATTAAAAAAAAAAATGAGTTGATACTTCTCATCAAGCTTGTAAATCCTCTTTATCTCCTTACCCCTTTTCTCTTTTGGGAATTCCAATTATGTATATTCTACTACTAAATATTTTCCTACAAGTCAACGAGGCTATCTTGATTTCTTTAAAATCTTTTTCCTCCCCATTACTGTCAGGATAGTCTCTATTGCCCTGTACTCAGGTTAATTGACACCATAAAATCTGATGTTAGGATAATTCCGGTGTATTTTATTTTAGATATTAGATGTTTTCATTTATAATTTCCTTAGTCTTTATTATAGCTTTCATTTTTCTTCTAAGATTCTTCATGTGTTCAGTGATTTATGCCCCTTTTTTCTTGAGTTCCTTGTAGGTATTTGTAATCATTGCTGAAATCCTTTGCCTGCTAATTCCAACATCTGTGTTATCTTTGGGTCTTCTTCAAATCAACTTTATGTATTCAAAATCAACTCCATTCACTTTTGTCAAAACTCCTAAGATGCTTGGCATTTTGCAACCTCTGCAGTCTCTGCTCAGCTCTAGTCTTTCTGGTGTGTTCTCTACCATAGACTCTTGCTCTGTTAGATTAGTATTTGGCCAAAGAGGTCAGGAGAATTCATGCACGTGCACATGCACACACACACCTGGAACTGTTTCTCTGTGAATATCCCTCAATTTTAATACCTTGAGCTCCAAATCCCAGCCATCTTGTAGCTGGTTTCTCACACAGAGAGATGGGACACTGAGGCTTTTAGTCCAGGAAGAACCTTATTCATCCTGGCACAGGCTCAGCAAGCTAAAACCACAAAAAGGCTGAGCCCTGAGCACAGCGGGATGTAGACTTTTGTGTAATTTCTCCTTCTTTGTCTGCATATATGGTGACACATATAGTCTGATTGGACATAGTCCAAGTTACAGAGTCATGTCAGAGTTACACATACGTGTATAGAGTTGATTGGGCCGCATTGCCCGTTGCCTTCCTTTGTTCTGAGAAGGCCTCTAACACATTCCTTAGTGAAGGGCTATATCACATTCCCTTCTTTGATGCTCAGACCCCCTATTTGGGATCAAAGAACATCATCTTGGCTTAGAGGTTTATATTTCCATAACATCATCACATGTGTGGCCGTTTTCCTTTCAACCATTACCTCAATGAGGCTGGTAACAGACCATATAACCAGGGGAGCTAGGCCAGGTAAGATTAAGCAAATTTCCCAAAATCAAGAAAATAATATCCATGAGGGTTTTGAATCCCCCTGAGAGTTGAAAAACATCCTCCTGGGGCGCCTGGGTGGCGCAGTCGGTTAAGCGTCCGACTTCAGCCAGGTCACCATCTCGCGGTCCGTGAGTTCGAGCCCCGCGTCAGGCTCTGGGCTGATGGCTCAGAGCCTGGAGCCTGTTTCCGATTCTGTGTCTCCCTCTCTCTCTGCCCCACCCCTGTTCATGCTCTGTCTCTCTCTGTCCCAAAAATAAATAAACGTTGAAAAAAAAAAATTTAAAAAAAAAAAAAAAAAGAAAAACATCCTCCAAATACCTCCCTGGGGTTCCAACATTTCCAGGTCTGAACTGGAACATAAGCAACCTTTCTCACTCGATCTGTGATCTCCTCTATGACTTTTCCTTCATCTTCTATCTGTAGGTGGCATTTTCTCAAGTTAAACTTTCCACGAACTCCTCCCTCAAAAGCAAGCAGGTAATCTAAGGTCAGGCGATTTTGATAGCATTGTGCATTTTAGTTTGCTGCTTGGCTAGTAAATTAAGAGCTCTGGCAGTTTCATTGGTTATAATTTCTACAACTGTTTGTAGTCTGATTATGCAGTTTGGCATAAACGGGAGTGCAGTAGCAGACCCACCCTCTGCCCGGGGTCATAATATTGGATTATACGCTCAGGAGGCTATTCATCATCTTTTCAGTTACCAATTTGTAGCGCACGTCATTTCCTTTGAGTCTCCCTGTCCCCATACACTTGGACTCCCAAATATTCCCTCCTGGCAAGTGGGAGCAGGAAGAAAGATGGATGAATAGTTCCCAGAATACATGACCCTGACCAGCCTGAGAGAAGTACTGTATAGGTTGTCCTTCCACATATTCAGTATAGTCCACCTGGGGCCTGCCATTTGATGGCTGTGTTGACAT
Source organism: Lynx rufus (assembly GCF_022079265.1). NCBI lineage: Eukaryota > Metazoa > Chordata > Mammalia > Carnivora > Felidae > Lynx > Lynx rufus. Next base: position 76,040,959 of record NW_025814896.1, on the reverse strand, counting down.
TATCCCAGGCCTCTTGGAGATGAGAGAAGTTAGACAAGGGGTGAGGATCTGGCTCAAGGTGATCTGGGGACCCCCACCTTTGGGTATCCCAGGAGATTGCATTATAAAAGTTTTGGCCTAGGCACGCTAAGCTTCCAACAGAGATGGTGAACTTTCTTCCCCATCAGGCAAGGCAGTTTTTCTCAATAATTGAGGTTTTGAAGAGCCAAACCCTGGTAGTAGGACTGGGGTGTTATGTTCCATTATAGGGTTCACAGGGATCTAATTTTCTAGCCTCCCAAAGACATTGATCCTCCATGGTGGTTCCCCTGCATACATAGCAAGAAGAGATTTTTAGGGTCTGGGCTATAGTTTCTGCGAAGACAAGGAACATGTTTCTTGTTGTGGCAGAGGTGGGGGGAGGGATACTTTCTATTTTCTCATAAAGGGAATGAAAGACTTTGTGAGTTGAGGCTCAGAGTGAGACAGCAACTCTCTTGAAGCACCACATGGTTCCTGCCATATATATATATATATATATATATATATATACACCCATCCTGAGGCCATTTTCTCATTTTGGGTCTCCTGGATTAAAGATAGTAAAATTAATGGGGTTATAGGCTCCCAATTTATAGCTGGAGGTTGAAGCCCCTTTTTAGAGGAGTGCCACATTATCTTTACCTTTCCAAGTGGCCCATGAGACACAGCTCCAATAGGGTCAGTAAGCCCAGCTATCACCATAATATGTGAATTGGGGTGAGGTCTGTTCACACATATACTTGTCATTGAACCTATATTCTTGTTCCCATGGTAAACCTCTGCAATTTTGAAACAGCAAAGGGTTTTTGTTAATAGCTATACAAAATGTATACAATTTGTAAAAGTATCAATCCATACCAACAGATGTTGGAATTCCTTTGACCTTGGCATATGAGTGAAACCTAAGTGTCAGTCTTCCCAGGATAGCCTCCATCCAGTTCCTTAATTGCCTTGGGGAGCAAGTTTGTGGTTGAGAGGTTGTTTCTAAGACATACTTCACAGGCTGATACTACTTGCTGAACTGTCCTTGACAAATTTTTCCCAGTAAACATACTTTGGGTCATTTGAAAAGTTTTATCCCTCCCTAAATGAAAGGCCTGATGCAGTGTTTTAATGATCTTTTAGCTCTGTGTGCTCGGCAATAGTTATTGCCCCTGCTTCTTTTGTAACCATTCCAACAGCTGGAGACAGTGTCCAGGAGTCAGACTCCAGTTTATTTCCTTGGGAGAGTAGGTGGTATTGAGTCTCCTTTAGTAATTGATATAGCAGGCAAGCTACTTTCCTGAACCCTGGTATCTACAGCCTACAATACCCAGTAATTCCCAAAAACTCACACAATTGTTTGTCCTGGAGTTAGTAGCACTATAGTCTCTAATTTAGTTATAATGTCTTTTTCTAGCAAGGAATTAAGGCTCTCTGGTATTATCAAGAAAGCATGAGAAAAAATTAGTTTTCCCCATATGCATCCCCGGGGCAGAGAGAAAAATTTACTTATAAGTTTTCCGAAGACACTTCTAATTGTTATGCCTCTTTGGGATAGTTGGCCTGGAGGGGAAGGGAGGACAGAAAAGGTGGCTCCAGTATCAAGAAGGAAATGAACAGGCCTTTTAGTTACCTGAGTTTTCCAGAGTCACCCAAGGCTCAAGGCTTCCAGTAAACAGTTCCAGGGAGCCACCCTGAAGAGCCCCAGGTCCCATCAGTCCTTTTTAGGGATACTGGTTATCTGAGCCCTCGCAGATAGAGGTCCCCGAGGGCATTCAGACTTTTAGTGATTGTCTCCACATAAGGAGCATAGCTTGGGAGGCTTTGACTTCTGTTGTCCCTTCTAAGGTCATCTCGTTTTGTCAGTGCCCTGACTGGCCACATAAGTGGCATTTGGTGCCAGGACCTTCGGAAGTCTGGTCTGACATAGTGCGTAAGGCTACGACTAAGGCCTCAGATTTTTTTTTAAGTCTCTTTTCTGTCTTTTGTTTGTTTGTTTTTGTTTTTTAATTTTTATCTCGGTTGTAATGTACCCTATTGGCAGTTCATAAGAGCTATTCCAGGTTCCCTTCCAGGCCAATAGCCAATTTTTGCATTTCCTCTGAATATCTAGGGCTGATTGAGTGACAAATTTGTCCTTTAAAATCATCTCAGCCTTAGGGGTGTCAGGGGAGATAGCCATACATTTCATGAGAGCCTCCCTCAACCTCTCCAGGAAGGTCATTGGGCTCTCATTCTGTGTTTGTAAAATAGTGGCTAATTTAGCGTAATTTAACGGCTTAACCTTAGACCTTCTTAATTTTTCTAAGGCACAAGCTTGGAGGTGGTGGCAATACCATTTGTCAATGGGTTGGTCATGGTCCCAATTAGGATTTTGGGATGGACTTTCCTGGGCCCCAGTAGGAAACTGGAAGTTCCCTGTAGGACCTCCAGTTCCATGATAGTTAATGAGTTGGTTTTTGCTGTTTGTTTGCTTGTTTGTTTGTTTTTCAGAGTTTATGGACCAAAATCATCCCAATTTTTCAGAATGCATCCCAAAGGAGTACTGGCCTTGGTTGGGGAATTGCCCATCTATAGGAAAAAGGAGGAAGAGGCATCCCTTATCTTAATTTTCCATAGTTGGCCAGGAGAAGCCTCATCTCCTGGCCCTGGTTTTGGCTAGCTATTCGATTGGCAGCCAAAAGCTTTGTCAGTCTTGCAAGGTGCTGGGAGCAGTTGCTCTTATCCAGGCTTGACCCTACCTCTGAGAGCTGACCTTGTCTCCCCTGATTTCTCCTATCCCTCTATCTTCTGCCTGTGGGATTTTTCTGGTATCAACTGTGACCAAGCAAGACATCCCTGGTTGTAGAAGGATGCATTAATTTTATTTTGGCCCAACAGTAATCTTCGTTACAAAAATATTTTAAAAGGGTGGCAAAAACCTTTTTTTTTTTGTAAGCATAAAATTGGCTGTCAAGGGGGCTAAAAGGGCCAAAGACGAGGTCTATTTCCTTGCCTTTTTCAGCAGTCCCACATAAATGTGTTCCAGCCATGTGGATTTCCATTTTAGAGTTTCTAGGTTTTTACAAATTGGCACGCACTGGGCTAAGTGTAGGAAAATGGCTCATATGTATCCCAGTGAAAGCCCTTTATATATCATACTCATCTATCCCTTATATGGCATAGGCATCCATTCCTTTGCTAAACAGAAACAATGCAAATATGGAGCATTTGGAGGCCGACAGTGAGGACAATGTCACCTGCACCCCAGCCTTTGGATCAAAGGAGGGGCAATTTTAAGCAAGGCTTGAGTGAAACAACTCAAAAAGGCATGTTGCCTAGGTGTTCTGTTCTTTTGGTTGAAATCATATTTTTTTTCCTATCTTTTTAGGCAGACAAAAAGGGGGGAAAAACCTTTGTTTACCTCTTTTTTTTATCAAAAGCATACCAACAATCTAAGAAAACTTTGCCTTTTTAACAGAGTAAAGCAGAATTTTAATCTTATACCAGCGTACTTTTAGAATCCATTTATTTGAACCTTAGTCCGTCTTGACCATATATAAAAATTTTTTTCCAAAGATTTCCCTTCACAAACATTCTACAACTTTCCTTTGCTTTCAGATTTTGACCTAAGCCCTTTTTCTCCAAACAACCAGTCTCTTTTAGGACAAAATTAATTTCTTTGACCTTCAACAAAAATGTATTCTCATTTCTTTTATCTTTCTTGCGTATCTCCTACTTTCCTACAGAGTTGCTTTCCTTATTGCATCAGTCTTAAGTACACTTAGCAGAATTTTAACTCTTAGAAACCTTAGTCTCCAACTGAGGACTTAGTAACCAATTGAGAAGTGTTTACATCAGAATATTTTTAGATGGCAAATTCATGAATCAATTAAACACAAAGCATGTTTTCCAATAGACCCAAATAGCCTTAGTTTCTCTGCAAGAAGAAGTTAAAAGCACAAACCTATGTTCAGTAACCAAAGCGTTAGCACTCCATCCTATTTGGAAAAGACCTAGATATCCAATGAATTTAATCTCATTTATCATGCAGTCAAAACTTTAAAGTTTCAGGTTACCAAGGACTTTGAAAGCTATCTTCAGAATTACCCATGAAAACTTTGAAACAGACAAAATTAACCATCTTTTTTGCTAACAAATTGCAACAGAGATAACATGAGTTTATTTGACCTTTAGTAAACCTTAGTAGAATAAAAGTTTTATATTTAATGCTGATAACTTTAAAGACAGGTCCAACAAAGTTAAATTAGTTTGAACACCAAATATGTTTCACCTGCGTCCATTCATAAGTCAATCAGTTTTGCTCATTGTCAGTTTTTACCTGGGATAACAGTGGGGGATTCTGAAGTGAGTGGTCCAAGGGGGTGCTCTTTGCTCCTTGACCTTGAGGATGGGAGAAGCCAATGGTGCCTAAGGCACTGAGGATGGTATAGGAACCAGTTCCGCAGGCCACACCCAAGGGGGTGCAGAAACAGGAGGGGAGGGCAGAAGAGGTGAGGTGCTGCCATGAGGCCTGGAGGCGGATAAAAGGCAAGAGGGCAGAGAAAGAGGTCTCCTGGTCCTAAAGCCTGTCAGCTCGACCGGATGAGCAGATGCAAACTTTTTTTTTTTTTTTCCACCAACAAATGAAATTAGGCAGTCCATGTTGGGCTAGAGAAGACCGGGAATTTCCCTGAAACAAAAGGAGTTCTGGCAGCTGCTTGGGAATATTCCTTAAAGTCTCCATCCTGAGGTAGACTAACCAGAGACAGTTGGCTCTAGTCATCACAGTCATGGACTCAGGAAATGAATAAGGGAGAAACCCCCACGTACAGTTAGAGTAACCAGAGTGTATTAGGAGAAACAATGAGAAAGAGTGTTAAAGTCTCCTTTGTTAGGGATGGCCTGTGTGGTTTTTTTTTGTTTGTTTGTTTTCTTTTGTTTTTTGTTTTTTCAGCAACCTGGGTTAGGTTTTTGACACTTCTATATATTGATCAGAGTTGTCTGAAAATTTGCCCAGGTCCTTTTTGTTGGCCTAGAATCTTGCAAGAAAAATGGGACCTTTATGGAGCCAAATCCATCATGAGGCATTTCAGTCCATAGATACATTGAACATGCCTTGATTTTAGGTGGAGAATTTTTTTATTCCTGGCAATCCTTGATAAGGAGGGCATGAAGGTCTACCAGGTGGCTTTTCCTGAGGAGAGGCCTCAGGGGGCAAGTCTGCAAGTACTTGCCTTTCTTGGCCCCTTTAAGGCAAAGAAGACCTGCATATAAGGAACTTCTGACCGTTTACCCTCTCTTCTACAATACAGATCTAACTGTAAGAGAGTACTGTACTGAATACTTCCCTCAGGAGGCCAGGACTCTCCCATCCTCCAGGAGATATTTCAGGCACCTTTTAGCATTGGCGGGTTCAGTATCAAGCCCTGACCCAGACCAGACTCATGAGGAAGTCTGACACTGCCTTAAGCCATATGAGGTCACCATGGAACTACGAACCACAGATGGGGACTCAACACTTGCTTTGGCCCTTGGTCAGGTCAAAAACCTTCCACTGTCTAATTCACACACAGTCAGGTAGCAACTCCAACCTGCCACCCAGTGCCCAGAACCTTAGAGTTGCAGTTTCCTTCCTTATTCCTTATGGAACTATTCGGGCAACTCTGGGAGGTGATCAGCCTCCCCTTCTGCATCTTAGGGGCAGATCTACCAAAATGAACCTGGGTTCTTACCAGTTTGATGGGCGGTGCTCCCTGAACTGGTTCCTGGGCCTCACTGGGTTCTGTTGTGCATCCGAGGCCCTTGCCCCGACATGCCAGGAAAGGCTATTCTCCTATGGATCAAGCGGTCTACTGGCACCAAGTTAGGATGCTGCTTCTGGCACTTCGAGATCACACCCCCATGACAAAGGAGGTGAAAACGCACCATCTCCAAATCCTGGAAGCGAGCCCCCAAGAAAGGTAGCCAGGTTCTCTCACAGAAAGACGGGACACCGAGCCTTTTTGTCCAGGAAGCAACTTTATTCGTACCAGCATGGGCTCAGGGGGCTAAGACCCCAAAAAGACTGAGCTCTTATGCAATTTCTACTTCTTTGTCTCCCACTGATTGGACACGGTCCCAGTTGCAGAGTTGTATCAGTTATGCATACTTGTATAGGAGTTGACTGGACCAAGTTGCCTTCCTTTGTTCTGAGGGGCCTCCACCATATTCCTTAGGGAGGGGCTCTACCACAATCTCAGCATTCATGAACAATGATTTCTTTTCCTCCAAGTACTGAAACCACTGCTCTTTATTTGGTCTCTTCTTCTCTGGACTGATATTTGGAAATTCCACAGGTGGAAAATTGGGGTAAATGTGTAACTCTCCTAATGTATTTCACATCTTCGAATGATCAAAATACTGTTTGTGCTGTCCACTGCTTGAAAAGCATTGTTTTCATATATCTTCATATGTTGTTGCTTCACATATCTTGTCCAATTTTATAAATTTTTATACCATAAGGTTAAATTTGATACTCATTACTCTATTATGACTACAATTGGAATTCCAAGAATCATATTTCAAGTATATTACATGAAGGTGGGTTTTTTTTTCAGAGTTTTGGGAACATAAATTCATTTTATATCCGCCCAAAATATGAATTACAGATTTCTTTCCCGATTTACAATTGACAATCTTGAGTATTTGTTTATTTTTGAGAGAGAGAGAGAGAGAGGAAGAGAGAGAGAGTGTGTGTGTGCTCATGAGCAGGGGAGGGGCAGAGAGAGAGAGGGAGATATGAGGGAGAGACACAGAAACTGAAGCAGGCTCCAGGCTCTGAGCTGTCAGCACAGAGCCCAATGTTGGGCTCGAACTCACAAACTGTGAGATCATGACCTGACCTGAAGTCAGACACTTAACTGACTGAGCCACCCAGGCACCCCTATGATTTTGAGTATTTATAGGCTTAAGCTATCCAAAGTAATATAGCTAATAGGTATTGAGCTGAGTTTCTTTCCTTAAATTTTTATTTAAATTTCAGTTAGTTAACATACAGTGTAATATTAGTTTCAGGCATACAATGTACTGATTCCACACTTCCATACAACACCCAGTGCTCATCACAAGAGCAATCCTTAATCTCCATCACCTATTTAACCTATCCCACCACCCCCCTCCCTCCTTGTAACCATCCATTTCCTCTCTATAGTTGAGACTCTGTTTCTTGGTTTGCCTCTCTCTTTTTCCTCACTTTGCTCATTTGTTTTGTTCCTTAAATTCCACATGAGTGAAATCATATGATATTCATCTTTCCCTGACTGACTTGTTTTGCTTAGTATGATACTCCCTCTAGCTTCATCCACATCATTGCAAATGACAAGATTTCATTCTTTTATATGACTAATATTCCATTGTTTATATATACCACATCTTCTTTATCCATTCATCAGTTGATGGACACTTGGGCTGTTTACATATTTGGCTTTTGTAGATAATGCTGCTATAAACATCAGGGTGCATGAATCCCTTTGAGTTAGTGTTTCATATTCTTTGGGTAAATATCTAGTAGTGTAATTGCTGGATTACACTAGTAGGTATTCACAGGTAATTGTATTTTTAACTTTTTGAGGAATCTCCATACTGTTTTCCAGAGTCACTGCCCCAGTTGACATTCTCACCAACAGTGCAAGAGGGCTTCCCTTTCCCCACATCCTTGCCAACACTTGTTGTTTCTTGTGTTGTTGATTTTAGCCATTCTGACAGGTGTGAGGTGGTATCTCAAGCTACACTTGAGATAGAGAGGCAGGACCCGGAGTCACACACATTCTGGCTTTCTCTCAAGCCCCAACCAACCCACTAGTAGTAAAAGGATATGCATGATCCCTTGATATCCTTTATTATAGTTTGAAATCATTGTACTACATTTTGTAGCTTATGAGTAATCATTAAAGTTACTATGGATACTTTGACTATAGACAAAAGAACTAAGTGAGGACACAATAGCTACTTGAAGAAGTTTTTAAAAGCCAAGAAGAGGCTGGATAATTATTTGGGGAAACTTGAGGGTCTGCAATTGCTAAGTCCAATTCATGCCCAGCCTGCAGAGCATGAAGCTGAGTGTGATACAAGAGGCAAGTTTAGCACTGATTTAAAATCAAAGCCATGCAGAAAGTCCAAGTAAAATATCATCCTGAAAAGAGCTGGTAAAAATGCACAATTCATAGGTGTGTCACAGGATGGGAATGAATAGACCAGATCAAAGCAAGAAACTGTGTATCAGGGAGGTAAGAGATAATTCCAAACATCTGGGGGCAGATACCCAACCTAAAAGCTACTCTGAAAACAATGGGAGGTATTTGGAGCTTATATAGATGGAAAGCCATCTTGAGTAATTGTGTAGAAGGAAATTTTATATTGGATGACAAATGAGATGAACTCTGTAGGATTCTCAGATATCTCAGATATCTCTGTAGGAATCTCAGAATACCTGAGATTCATATGGAGCTCTTTCTTAAGATATTGTTTATTTTATTAAGAACTTGGGGAAATTGGGTATTTTCAAATATGAGGCTAAATTGTGCATTAAGTTAAAAGGCTTGTGTTCAGCTAAGGTGCTATCAATCAGGCATATTTTAGGCAAAGACCAAGAAATGTGTAGTCTTAATTACCACCCATAAGATATTTCACTGTTGGACCCGATTGTCTTATAAACTTCTGAGTCCCCATACAATTCAGAACATTTTTCCTTTCCTATTGTGGCTCTGTGATTACTCTGTAAAAATATTTAAGCCCATGTAGGAATCTAAAAATAGTTTTGATCTTGGAAGAAAGCAGAAAGAAGGTTCAGTATTAGCTACAAGCAAATGAGCAAAACAACTGAAGATTTCTAATCATATACCTAGATGATGAATGAGTTGAAGAGAGGAGCTTGTCTGTCAGCTTTCTCTTTGCTGTAGGAAGAGAAACTAAAAGTTTTTCTTTTAGTTAGAAGAGTATGTTATTATTATACATACACACATACATACATTGCACCTAAGATCTAAGTTCCAGAATCTGCAGGGGTTCAGAAAATCATGATTTCAAATGAGTTTTGCTTAACTTAGATCTTGGTAAATCAAATACATTTGCACCTCTAAAAATACCATTAAAATAGTTTCATTAAGATCTAGAAATATTTTTCAGCTCAAGTTGAAAAGAGATTAAACCTGTGTTTCATTAATGAGCAAAATCTCACTTTGTTGGCTTTTTGATGAAGTGACATAAAATAGTTTTTTCCAACTGATGTGTCTTCCTCAAAAACTCCGGTTAGATATGTTGCCTTCATTAGGCAATGAAAAGGGAACTGTGTACTTTCATTTCTACCTGTTAATTATTATAGGGTATGTAGGAACCTAAGAAAGTTCAGTAGGTGTGGGATCAGTGTTGTATTTGAGAATATCCTCAAGGCAATAGGATTTTGGTTGGAGTTTGGAATATATCAAATTCATAGAAAAAATTTAAAAATTATACACACTCGTGCACAAGTGTGTGTGAGACAAGAGACAGGGAAACAGAGAGAGATAGAGGTTGAGAGAGAGAAACTGTTAGTTAAAACATGGTTTCCTAATTCTATAAATGCAAACTTGCAAATACAAGTTGTGTCTTGTTCTATTTTCAAAAACTCACAAAATTTCAGAGACATAGAGATAGTAAATAACACTCAAACAGACTTATAGAAAATATATCATCCAAGAGCTGTGTAATATAATTAAAACTATATTTATTCTTCCACTTCTCCAAGGCAATTATTTTAAAAGTTAGTATTATTCTACTGCATCTGTTTCTATTCCTTTTAACTGTGACTAGGATTTAGATAATCCATATTTAGTCTTGGGCTAGACACTGCTCATTTTTCCAGCAGGATACTGGCACCATGACTCACTGGTTATGCTTTGTTTCACTGCATTCTATGCCCAGATTTCTCTGGTTTGTCAGTAGTTCTGGTAATGATAGAGTGATGATGGCATCAAGCTTTCCTCATCTCCAATTCTTGTCAACCACCGGTTCTTCCCTTTTAAGTTTCTGAGTTTCGTTGTATACATATTCCACAATTTGTTTAACCATTCACTTGTTAATGGACATTTACTCATTTTTATAAACTATTTTATGCTATTAGGGAAATGTACCAATTATATTTGCTCCACTTTCAGTGTGCCTATTGCGCATAAAATCGCTATGATCATACATGTATCAGTCTTTTGGGGGTAAAAATGTATTTATTTCTCTTCTGTACACATCCAGGAGTGAAATTACTCTCTTGTATGCTATATATGAGTTGAGCTTTATGAGGAATGAGAAACTAGACTTCAATGGCTGTAGTATTTACTTTTGATTTCCTACCAGCAACTTACAAAAGTTGTAACTGCTGTGCATCTTTACCAACATTTGGTATTATCTGCCTTGATATTTTCAGGTTTTTTAAAAATTGAAGTGTCATTAACATACAGTGTTATATTAGTTTCAAGGGTACAACATAGTGTTCCACAATTCTAACACTACTCATTCATCACCACGATAAATGTAGTCACGAAACGCTATTACAACATTATTGACTATATTCCCTGTGCTGTAGTTTTCATCTTGGTGACTTATTTTATAACTGGAAGTTTGTATCACTTCATCCTCTTTATCTATTTCACCCATACGCTTTCCCCACCTCCTGTCTGGTAACACATTTGTTCTCTGTATTTAAGAATCTGTTTATTTGTATTGTTTTTAGATTCCATATATAAGTGAAATAATATGGCATTTATGTTTCTCTTTCTTATTTCATTTAGTGTAATACCCTCTAGGTCAAACTGTGTTGTTGCAGATGGTAAGATCTTTCTCTTTTATGGCTGCGAAATATATATAGCTATATATACCACACAGTCTTTATCCATTCATCTATAGATAGACATTTGGGTTGCTTCCGTATCTTGGCTATTATAAATAATGTCTCAGTAAACATAGGAGTGCATATATTTTTCATATTAGTATATTTTTTAGGTAAATATTAAGCAGTGTTTTTAGTAGATCATATGGTATCTGTATTTCACATTTTTTGAGGAATCTACATACCGTTTTCCACAGTGGCTGCACCAGTTTATATTCCCATCAATAGTGCCCCAGAATTCCTTTTTTTTTCACATTCTTGTCAACACTTGATAGTTCTTGTCTTTTTGATTGTAGCTATTCTGACAAGTGTAAGGTGACATCTCATTGTGGTTTTGATTTGCATTTCCCTGAATATTAGTGATGTTGAGCATCTTTTTATGTGTCTGTTTGCCCTATGTCTTACTTTGAAAAATGTTTTATTGCCCATTTTTAATCAGATTATTATTATTATAATTATCTTTTGATTCTGAGTTGTAGAAGATCTTTATGTATTTTGGATATTAACCCCTTCCTGGATATATCATTTGCAAATACCATCTCCCATTAAGTAAGTTACCTTTCTGTTTTGGTCATGGTTTTCTTTGCTGTGCAAAAGGTTTTTATTTTAATGTAGTCCTAATAGTTTATTTTTGCTTTTGCTTCCATTGCCTAAGTAGGCATATTTAGAAAAAATGTTGCTAAGGCTGATGTAAAAAAATACTGACTATGTTAACTTCTAGGAGTTTTATGGTTTCACGTCTCATATTTATGTCCCTAATTCATTTTGAGTTTCATTTTGAATTTTTGTGTATGGTGTAATAAAATGGTCCAGTTTTATTCTTTTGCATGTAGCTGTCCAGTTATCACAGCACAAATTTGTCAAAGATAATTTCCTTTCTCCATTGGATATTCTTGCTTCCTTTGTCTTAGATTAATTAACTAATAAGCATGGGTTTATTTCTGGGCTGTATTCTGTTCCATTGATCTATTTGTCTATTTTGTGCTAGTACCATACTGTTATTTATTATTATAGCTTTGTAGTAGATTTTGAAACCTGAGATTGTGATACTTCCTTCCAGCTTTGTTCTTCTTTCTCAAGATTTTTTAGGCTATTCAGGGTCTTTTGTGGTTCCATTTAAGTTTTGGGATTATGTGTTCTATCTAGTTCTGTAAAAATTATGTTATTTTGATAGAGATTGCACTGAATCTGTAGATTGTTTGGGTTAAGTCGGTTCTTTTTTTTTTTTTAATTCAGCCTTTCTAATAGGTTTTCAGTGTTGTATTTTTATATATAAACAGCCACAAAACATTCTTTTCAGGTACGTAACAAACATTTACAAAAATTGATGAATTTGACATGCTTGAAAAGAAATGGCTTTTTTTTGTGGTAATATTCTACCTCATGAGATCTACATAATATCTACCACAGCTTTCTTATGTTTACTGTCTGCATGGTAAATATATTTCAAAATTTTTACTTTTGTATGTGTCTGTTTTTAATTTTTTTTTTTTTGAGAGAGCTAGAGCATGAAAGTGGGGACAGGGTAAAAGAAGAGAGATTGAGAGAGGGAGAGAGAGAGAGAGAGAGAGAGAGAGAGAGAGAGAGAATCCTAACCAAGCTCCACACCTAGCATAGAGCTGGATCTTATGACTATGGGATCATGACCTAAGCTGAAATCAGGAGTCAGACACCTAACCTACTGAGCCACCCAGGTGCCCCTGTTTTCTAAATTTTAAAGTTAAAATTAAATTTTGAATTATTAGCCTTACAGAAAAGTTGCAAAACAAGTACAGAAAGTTCTCTCTATTCTACATCCAACTTCCCCTAATGTTAACATTTTGCATAAAAATATAATTAGCCTTTCCACAAAGTAAATTTTCTTATGCTGCTATTATTAAACTGCACACTTTATTCAGATTTCACCAGCTTTTCCAGAAAAGCTTTTCTCTGTTCTAGGATCAAGATCTTATAATGCATTTGTCATGTTTCCTTAGTCTCCTCCAATCTATGACACTTCCTAAAGCTTTCTTTGTCTTACATGACCTTGATATTTTTGAAGAGTGGTTGTCAATTAATTGTATTGCAGACTGTCCTCCAGTTTGTGTTGTCTAATGTTTTTTCACCATGAGATTGAAGTTTCGCATTTTTGAAAAGAAAACCAATGAAGAGATATGTCCTTCTCAATGCTTCATGTCAGAATTAGACGATGATATTATACCATTACTAATAATGTTAATCTTGATCACCTGGTTAAGATTATGGCTTCCAAGTTTCTTCATTGTAAAGTTATTATTTTTTCCTTTATTAATAAATATTTCTAGGGAGAAACATGGAGATGATGAAGATACCCTGTTTTTCCTCTAATTTGGCAAATAATTTTAGAATTCAGATTAGATATAGACTGCAGAAGTTACCACATTGTGATTTGAGTGCTGATTTTCTATTTCCCAACTTCTTTATACATGTATTAATTGGAATTCTTCTGCAAAGAATAGCGGTTGATTCTCCTCTATTTGTTTATTTACTTAATTATTTATTGTATTACTATGGCTCATTTATATCTTATTTTCCGGATCACAAAACAATGCTATCTTTTTTTTTTTTTTTTTGCTCAAATTTTTCTAGTTTTAGCTTTTGAGAACTCTTTTGGGTTTTCTGTAACATTTCAACATGACTCCGTACTCTTTTGAACATTCCCTTATTTTCAGGCACTGCAGAGTATTCCAGACTCATCTTAGAATCTACCACTTCTCCAAGAACCCTTTATTCATTCTATTAGAGAATGCATGCTTTGTGTTTTCATTCGCTTAACATGGTAACGGTCACTTATTTATGTAACAAACGTTTCTAATTTTGGTGAAATCCCATTATCAATATTTTTCTTTAATAGATTGTGCTTGGTGGTATGGCATAAAGCAAACCCTTTGTCTAACCCCAAACCACAAAGTTTTTCCTTTATATATACTTTTGATGGGTTAAAAGTTTTAGAGTTTAGATTTCAGTTTGTGCTTCATACTGATTTAATTATTTGCATGAGTTTGGAGGTATGTATTGAAGTCCACTTGGTCCACCACCGTTTGTTGAATAAATTTTTCTTTGCTGATTGTATTTTGTGGGTTTATTTCTATTCCTATTCATCTGTATGGTTTTTCTTTTGCTTATAACATAATATCTTGATTAGAGCAACTTTTTTTAGTAAATCTTGAAATCAGGAAGTATGAATTTTCCAAGTTTGATTTTCTTTTTCCTACTTGTTTTAGTAATTCCAGATACTGTCTGTTTCTGTATAAATTCAGAACAAACATCAATATTACAAAAATATTCTACAAAAAATCAGTTTGGGTTTGCATTCACTCTATAGACCAATTTGTAGAGTATTGGCATCATTAAATGTTAATTATTCTAATCCACTAAGTATATTTATTAAGACATTCTTAATATTTTTAGTCAGTGTTTATAGTTATTAACATGCAGATTCTGTATGTATTTTGTTAGCTTAGTAACTAAATATTTTGTTTTTCTTTTTAAAATATTTTTCTTGATGTTATTGCAAAAGTTACATGAAAAATTCAATTTGCAATTGTTCAAAGCCATTATTCATAAATGTAATTGAATTTCTTATATTGACTTAGTATCCTGAGGCATATCTATATTAGATCTATCCATCAGATCTAAGGGCTTTTTTGTAGATTCTTTGGGAATGTAATGTGATCTATGTAAATATCCATGGGACATAGAAATGTATTTAATTATTTTTATTTTGTATGCCCTTTTTTTTCTTGTTTTATTTCATTGACTAGGACTTTCTTTTTTTTTTTTTAAATTTTTTTTTTCAACGTTTTTATTTATTTTTTTGGGACAGAGAGAGACAGAGCATGAACGGGGGAGGGGCAGAGAGAGAGGGAGACACAGAATCGGAAACAGGCTCCAGTCTCTGAGCCATCAGCCCAGAGCCTGACGCGGGGCTCGAACTCACGGACCGTGAGATCGTGACCGGCTGAAGTCGGACGCTTAACCGACTGCGCCACCCAGGCGCCCCATGGACTTTCAAAATTAGTGAGAAAGATCATTCTTGCCTTTTTTCCTGTTTTTAGGGGAAAGTTTACTGATTGTTCACAGAGCTGTGTTGAATCTGCTGATGAGCTTGGTGAACATATACTTCATTGCTTTTAACTGTGTTTTTCATTTCTACCATTTCATTAGGATTTTATTTATAGTTTACATCAGCCTTTGAAAATTATACATCTGAGTTTGCAATGTTGTCCACCTTTTTCCATAATGGTTTTTAACATAATAATCATAAGTATTTAAAAGTCCTAGTGAAATAATTCCAACTTCTCTATCACACCTGAGTCTGTTTTAATTGATGTGTGTTACTTTTTTGTTTGCCCTGTAATTTTTGTTGAAAAGTGAACATCTTATGTAAGGTCATAGAGGCTGAGGTAAGTTATTTTTTATTACCAGAAATGTGGACATCTGTCTTTCTGGACCAGGGCCATCCTATGTTCAGATAGAAATTTATATACATTATAATAATAGAAGAAAATAATGTATGAGAATTTCTGAAAAATATTAGTTGCCTCCTGGATACCATGAGCAATTATGAAAACTTGTGTCCTTTCTACTATCTCAGTTAGAGGCTAGAGGAAGCTCACAAATGAAAAAAAATAAAATGTAATGTTAAACACTACATTGTTTACTATTTTATCTCTGGAAACTAGCTTAAGATCATTGTAATTGGTGAATCAGCATTGCTAAATTAAATGAATGAGTGAGTGCATAAATACATGAACACAAAAGAGGAATAGGTTGTTGCTAGTTTGGAAGGCATATGAATGACAGATTAATGAATCAGGAATATTTGACACCTTTAACATAAAAGTATTAAACCACATAGTACAACATGAATTTCTCATTTTATAAACTATTTTATACCATTAAGGAAATATACTAATTACATCTGTTCAAATAAGTCAAAGAAAAGAATATTACTGAGGAACCATTCCCTTGTACATTTCTGGGAAAGGACTGAGAATAATTTCAGAATTTCCATAGTATAGAATATTTAAGAGACTGTTTGTAATGAGCCTAACCGAGTAGGTTCTTTATTTTAACCAAAAGAAATGTTTTAATATTAAAGGGCTCCATGTATGAAGATGTTAACTACCAAGAATATAATTTTATATCTCATGGAAAGTCCTACTGGGAAATTGGCAATTGTAAAACAAAACAAAACAAAATAACAACAACAACAACAAAAACTAACTAAACTAAACCCAACAAAGAAAACTAAAAGGCAGAGGTCAACCCAAGGGTAAAGACTTACAAAGATAAGCATGAATTATAAGCAGGATCTTGTGATATGTCTAACTTAACAGGAAACAGATGCAATTTTATGTTTCTCAAGACCCGTAAAATAAAGAGGCAAAGGGTTGTCTATCAATTGATGAAGAGAATATGAGAAAAGACCTACAGACATGTGAACTGAATTTCATATTTTTGCCAAGTTAGAAATATTTGGAAGCTTCCACATTATCATACACAAATTCTAGGCCTATATCAGAAGCAGAATGTCATTTTAAAAGACAAAATATGTCTCCAAATGCAAATAAAATGATGCACTAAATTAAATGTAAGGTAAATAATAACATTCATTTCCTGTGTGCTTGACTTTTTTTTTTTAGTTAAAATAATTGCATAGTTTCATTGTTAACATTTACTGAATCGTTCAGCAAATTCTTGTTGGTCCCCATCAATATGTCAGCTACTGATTGAGGAATATTTGATAATTCTTTACATTATATTCAGTAATGGCTGTAATTACCAAATTAAATTTTATAGTGAAAGATAATAAAGCAAGTGATTAATTTAAAAAGGAGATTCTAATTCAATTCATGGACCAAATTTTGGAGAGATGTCAGGTAGCCATCACTTATTTAGCTTATTAATAGTCATATATATAGTTTTCTGGAAAACAAAAACTGTGACAAAAAATGTTTCAAGGGCAATGATTTTGATTGATACCCATGGAGAATTTTGTCTTCAAATTTGTATTAAATGAATATAAATGAAGGAAAAATACTTGCATTGTCACAAATACATTTTTATACTTAATACTTGAATAAATCCATGTATTAAAATCTATTAGAGTCTAATTTCCTTATGTGCAGGCATCTTCTCTTATTGCCACTTTATACCAAATAGTGTGAGTTCAATTCATTTTTGAATGCAAATAAATAGGAAGAAATTGAAAAAACAAGTGACTCAAAATCATCATTGCTAACATACTAGATATTCTTTGATAGTGCCTGTTAACAAAATAACAATAAAGCTGTTTTCTTTTTTGTCCTTATTTTCTGCATGTGCTTGTGTTTCTTAGGAAAAGAGGGTAAGTCAATAGTAATATAGGTATCTCTGAACTTCCTAGAAAATTGCATATTTGTTAATCAGCGGTTTCAAACTAGAAAATGATTTCCCACGAATATATATATATATGTATATTCTGTTGAATATATTTCCATAAATCAAATTACTGTGTAACAAAATAACTTACGTTCAACTTTATTATATGTGGCTAAATAGATTTCCAAAGTGGTTGTATCTATTTATATATCTCCAAAAAGCCTTGAGCATATTTTACTGTTTTTTATTTTATTTTTTTTTTTTTAATTTTTTTTTTCAACGTTTATTTATTTTTGGGACAGAGAGAGACAGAGCATGAACGGGGGAGGGGCAGAGAGAGAGGGAGACACAGCATCGGAAACCAGGCTCCAGGCTCTGAGCCATCAGCCCAGAGCCCGACGCGGGGCTCGAACTCACGGATCGCGAGATCGTGACCTGGCTGAAGTCGGACGCTTAACCGACTGCGCCACCCAGGCGCCCCTTTTACTGTTTTTTAAATAGCATTTGATATTGCAGTCCTTTTGCATTTTTGATAATCTAGTGGTTGTGTAGTGATATCTCACTGTGGTTATAATTCACACTTTAATGGTGAATTTAAAAGCTGAGCATCTTTTCATAACTCTATTGGTCATTTTGATTTTTTTGAAAGTTCCCAGTAAATATTTTTGCCAATTCTCTAAATTAGGCTCATTGATTTAGATTGATTTATAAGACTTTTTATGTATTCTTTGAGTTCTTGGTGAGATAAATATATTTCAAAAACTTTTCTCCCACCTTATAGCTGGCTCTTTCACTGATAAAACACGTTTGAAGAACAAAAGATTTAAATTTTAATGAAGTTCAATTTATTGTTCATTTACTTTATGATTGTTCAATAAATACTTACTCTCAGATGATGAATATAATTTCTTTTATTTTCTTCTAGAAAAAATTTTCCCCTTTATGACATGTAGGTTCACAATCTACCTGTAATTAATTTTTCTGTGTGGTGAGGTATTATGTTAGCCATATGAGTATCCAGTTGTCATAGCACAATTTCCAGAAAAAAACCGTCATCATTTCCCTATTCTAATTCAGTATGCTTTTGACAAACTCTTTATATGTTGATCTGTTTCTAGAGTCAATGCTATCCCATTGTCTATTCATGGGTTCTTACACCAGTGCCGTAATGTGTTAATAATTGTAGTCTCATGATGATCCTTGATATTTGTTTGTATAAATCTTTCAACTTTTTTTGTTCTTCTTCAAGATTGTCTCAGCTATTATTGGCCTTTTGTATTTCCAAATATGTTTTAGAATCACCTTAGCAATTTACACATATACTCATGCTTACCCACACTCAGTCACAGACATACAAGGTGCTGACATTTTTATTGTGAGCTTATTGAATCTATAATAAACTTGTTAACCATTGAAATACATTTTTTAATGTTTATATTATTTATTCTTGAGAGAGAATGAGAGAACATGCAAGAGGGGAAGGGGCAGAGAGAGAGGGAGACAAAGAATCCCAAGCAGGCTCCACTCTGTGAGCACAGAGCCCAACATAGGGCTTGAACTCACCACCTAAGCCAAAATCAAGAGTCAGATGCTTAACCTACTGAGTGACCCAGGTGCCCCAACCATTGAAATATTTTTAACATTCATTTGTCCAATCTTTTAAATGTGTTATAGCTTTACATTTATTCAGTTCTTATTATTCTCTCATTGATATTTTATGGTTTTCTTTGTACAGGCCATGCTCAATTCTTTATCAGAATTCTGGGTAGTTGTTTTTTGTTTGTTCGTTAATTCAAAGAAGTTTTCTAGGCTCATTTTGTATTTTCTCCATCCCACCTGAGAATCAGGCTTTTCTTGAGAGACACCTGATTCCCTATAGTGAAAAACAATATTTAGAAACCAAAAGAAATACATTATACAGTTTTCCCCATTTCCAGATGTGTAACTCTTTTCTCCAATAGTAAGATCCTGTCTACCATTATTCTCAATATATTTCCTTTTTTAAATCAAACTAAAATATAGAGGAAATGGTTTCAAAATTTCTAGTCTATTCCTATTTTAAGGTAAATTTTATATTTACTAGCATAAACCATAATCCTAACAAGATATTGAATATTTTCATCACTCCAGAAATTTACTCCCTGCCTCTTTGCAGTTAATCATCCCCCTGAGGCAAATACTTGATTTTTTTAAAACTATAGATTAATAGATATAAACAGAATTTTATATACTCTTTTTATATAGGTACATTAGGTACTATATATAGTACATTAGGTACTCTTTTGTACCTCTTTGCAGTTAATCATCCCCCTGAGGCAAATACTTGATTTTTTTAAAACTATAGATTAATAGATATAAACAGAATTTTATATACTCTTTTTATATAGGTACATTAGGTACTATATATAGTACATTAGGTACTCTTTTGTACCTCTTTGCAGTTAATCATCCCCCTGAGGCAAATACTTGATTTTTTTAAAACTATAGATTAATAGATATAAACAGAATTTTATATACTCTTTTTATATAGGTACATTAGGTACTATTATAGTACATTAGGTACTCTTTTGTGCCTGGCATCTTTAAATTAACATTATGTTGGTCATGTGTATTCATGTCATCATGTATACCAATAGCTCCTTCCTTTTTATTGCTTAGAAATATTCCATTATTCTTATTAATATACTACTGATCGTTTACCCATTCTTCTGCTGAGGGACATTTTGAGTTATTTCCAGCTTTATGCTACTATGAATTAAGTTTCTAGGAACACTCTAGTCCACGTCTTTGTGTAGGACACATATTTTCATTTTTGTTGGGTAAATATTTAGAAGTGGGTGTATAAAGGAATAGGAAAGATGACTATTTAGTTTACAAGACATTGCCAAAACTATTTCCAGATTAGTTCTAACACTTTAGTCTCTGGTTACAAGCACCATGTAAAAGTTCTACTTATTCCATATCCTCTCTCCAGCATTTGATGTTTATCTGTTTTAAATTCTAATGAAGGAATAATACTATTCTGTTGTGTTTTTTTTTCATTTAATAATTTTTGAAGTTATTGTAAGTGGTAACATTGATATGTCATTTAAAAATTTTTTGTTGCTAGTTTATAGTCAATAGAGTTTAAATATTTTGGTATATTGGTACTGTATTCCACAACTTTGCTAAATCATCCTCTTACTTATAATAATGTATCTATAGATACTTTGAGGGTCTTAATGTATAACATTATCTGCAAATTATGATGGATTTATATTTCACTTTGAATTCATATACATTTTATCAAACACGATTTCTTCATTGAAAGATTGCAGCATTTGATACACCATCTAGAAAAAATAGAGTGCTTTATAATTTATTCTCTCCTTTCATTATTTCTGTATCAGCATGGTAGCATTTCTTAAAGCAAAACACATTTAAAATGAAAAGAAAAAGAATAGTTGGTAATGAAGAAATCTATCTTAGGAAGGCCTGAGGGAAGCATCCAATGCATAACTCTTCGTGTCCTTTGTAAAAAGAAGACTGATGACACAAGAATCAGAGATCTTCATCTTGAGCTCTGGCCTTCAGGGGGAATCCCAGGGTTTCCCCTCAAAGAAGATCTAATGAAGACTGATATTGACCAAGAGGGCCCAAGGTTAAAAGAACAACAATTCAAATACCTGAGAGCAGTACTCAGAGGCTATGAGCTGTCTCTGCTTCTTGAAAGAAGCCTACTTCCTTTATTCCCCTGAATCAGAGCCTGTCAGAAAAACCTTGTATAGTTATTGTAAGGAAAGACTGAAACATTGGAAATACTTGTGGGTAGGGGTTTTATCTCAGAGATTTTGTAAGTCCAGAGAAGAATACTGACCAAAGCATGCACATTTGACTGTACCTGTTTTTGTTGTTGGTACAGTCAAGAAGCTATATCTTTAAGCAATGAGTATGAATATTCCATTAAATTACCATGAGTTTTATTACAAAGAGGTTTGCACTGAATAACGGAGAGCGGCTATCAGTGCAAGTAGACAATAGCCAAACACATGCTGTCTATTTCCAGTTCACAGAGATGATCTCTTTCTTCCTACAGCTATTGATTACAGACATCTACAAGAAGTGGTCCACTACTTAGAGATACTGTTCACCTTCACTGTTCAAAAGTAAAGGACAGAAAATCTCCACACATACAGATCTAAGAGGCCCTTACCATTCTTCTGACCTTAGTTATGTTAGGTGAAAAATGATGCATACCCATGTTTTTATAAGTATTGCTTACCACATTCACTTTATTCAACATGAATGACACATCAAATTGTGCACATAGTTGAGTAGTTACCACAATAAATAATATCTATATCTATAGCTTAAGACTAACACAACTTATTTGCTTATAATTCTGCAATCAAACTATAATTAGCTGGATGATACTTTTGCTGGTCTTTTCTGGGGTCTCCTGTAAAAACTATTATCAGCTGGTAGCTTGAACTGGGGTTGATTGTCTAAGAGAGTCTCACTTACATGTCTGGTGTTTAGCTATGCCTGTTGTCTGGGGTGACTTATCCTTCTCTGTTGGTTCCGTCAGCAGAATAACCTGTTGGACCAAATGGCAGTCATGGCATCCTAGGAGGGCAAATACTAATGTTCAAGCACTGATTAAGTCCCTGCTTGCCTTATGTTTGCCGATATGTCATTGGCCAAACCAAATTACAAGACGAACATCTGAGTCAATGTGGGATGGTGTGAATACTAGGAGGTATGATTTATTAGGGGCCATTAATTTAATAATCTAATATGATGCTCCAGGGTAAATAAAATCATGGTTTATTTGTCTCATTTATTTTATTGGTTTCATATACCTTAAGCATTTTTTTTTATAATTTTAGACTTAGAAAAGAAGCAAAAAAAAATAGTACAGAGATTTCCCATATACTTTCACACATATCCTTTAATGTTGACATCTTGCATAACCAAAGGACAACTAACAAAACTAAGGATTAATCATTAGTGCAATATTATTAACTAACGTATAGGCTTTATTCAGGATTCATTAATTTTCCTACTAATATTATTTTTCTGTTTCAGGATCCAATCCAGGATTTCCTATTATCTCCTTAGTTTTCTCCATTCTGTGACAGTTCTATAATCTTGTCTTGTCTCTCATGACTCCTCTTTTGAGGAGCATTGGTTAGTAATTTTGTGATATGTCTCCAGATCTGGATTTATCTGATGCTTTTTCATGATTGGATTAAGCATATGAATCTTTGGCAAGTATACCACAGGAGTAATGCTGTGCCCTTTTCAGTGCATCTATTTAGAAGTACATGGTGTCAATAAGTAATGATGTGCTGGTGATGTTAAATTTGATCACTTGGTTAGGATGGCATTTGCTAGGTTTCTCCACTGAAAATATGTATCTTTTCCTAAACACAGTTCTGGAATCAATTAATTTTCCAGAAAAAAAGAATGAATTAAAACATTTTACTGTTAATCTTTTTCTTCTGAATTTCTTAGTGTGGTCTCACAAAACACAGGGCAATATAGCTCATTTTCTCCAAATACCATTATAGTTTTAGTTAGAAGTATTGTTTAACAATAATTTTTGTTCTATTTGTTTCTAGTAGGAATGGTTTGTCCCTTAGCTTAAATTTCAGTGAACTTCCTCCACCCATCTCTAAGATTTTCCATAAATCTTAGTTTCCTTCTCTGTGTATTTTTAAACATCTGTTAATACTATCAAAGCTCACCCAATTATACAGTGCAAGGTATTTACTTATAAGAAACATGACTCTAGTTCAGTGACATGACAGAGCCTTGCAGTGTTCTCAGACAGTGACTCATCAAAATGATATTAGTGTGCTTTTTGATGTTTTGTATTTCAGCATATATGTCTTGCAAGCACAGGCATTGATTTTCTTTTTTGTTCTGGACTACTTTTCAAGCATGTTTTCATAATAAACAAGCCTGGCTGATAGAAATAGTGTCAGACATGCTAACTGACCATTTATAGTAGATTTATATCATAAGCTCAGAGTTTCTTTCCTATAGTATAATCCACTATATGCGCAGGTGTCATTTGACTCTCTGCATTAAGGTGAGCCAAGGGAAATGATACAAGAAAATACTAATCACTTGCTATTGCTATTGTTAGTAGTAAGTCCTTTGTCTCTGACCAGGAATATCATGGCTTCTAGTAGGGTAAAATCTCAGACTCTGCACCGGTCTTGATATCTATCTGTCACATTCCTTGCTATCTCTTTGTACTCTCTTAAACTGAAAAAGAGCATACACAGAGGAGATTGTTGCCAGATGGATGTGCCAAATTGTGGGGAAAGCAGGTTAACATAAATGGGTGGTATATTAAAAATCTGGACATGAAGCTTTTGGATTTGGGGGCAAAAGATGCTTGGAAATATGTATTTGTACCAAGAAAGCAATAAAAACTCAGCTACATCCCAACTAATATGTTATTCTATTCTCTATGAGATTATATTGCAACTTTACCTGGATTATTTGTAATTCATCGAATAATATAAGAATAAATGTTAGTGACAAAAAGTAAACAATACAAAATTTGGTACTGAAAAGAGTTATAAAACAACTTTATTTGCTCTCAATCCAACCTAACCTTTTAGCTGTAAACACTGCTAATGACACAGAGTTTCCCCATCCATAAAAATCAATGGCAGCATATGTGAATATATATCATTTTAGTTAACATTTTTAATACAAGTAGGGCTATGCTTTATATGTTTGTTTGTTTGTTTGTTTTTTTAAATTCTAACTTAACAAGTATTTGGAGAATCTTTTAAGTTCGTGTATTTGGTGTTACCCCATACTTATAATTGCTCCTAAATATTGTTCAATGTACTTAACTATCCCTCACTTTATAAGCACTTTATTGTTCACTCTTACCAATGGTGATACTATGAGTACCATCATGTTCATAATTATTATTTTTTATTTTTTAATGTTTACTTATCTTCGAGAGAGAGACAGAATGCAAGCTGGGGAGGGACAGAGAGAGAGAGGGAGACACAAAATCCAAAGCAGGCTCCAGGCTGAGCTGTCAGCACAGAACCCAATGTGGGCCCGAACTCATGAACCATGAGATCATGACCCGAGCCAAAGTCAGATGTCTATAATTGACTGAGCCACCCGGGCACCCCATGACCATTATTTCTGAGGGGCTCATACCATGTGTCAATGCTGATCTGGATCACTTGAATATTTCATCCAGGGCTTCTATTGAGCATGTGAGAATCTTGTTGCCAATATGGCATGTTGTAGTTCAGAAATCTGTATTTCAGAAGTGAAAGGATAACTGGATAAGAGTATATTGCTTATGCTGCAGACTAGTTCCTCATATTCCAACTTTACAATTTTAGGAGCTTATATGAACAATATTATGAACTTCATATTCTATGTGGAGGTCACAACTCCTCTAAAGGCATTCTTTGACAGAATCAATTTTGGCATCCATATTGCCTCAAATCAAGGCCCCAAGCAATGAGAGTACATTAGTACAGGTTACTAATATAAATAGAACAGCTTCTCATATCAGTTCTGCCCGTAGCACAAAAGGAAGAGAAATGTTGAAAGAAGATCATCAGGACTAAATAAAGGAGTATTTCAGAATATCTTCATTTGAGTCCAATGTCACCAATCTTATATAAATGGATTCAGAATCTATTTCTTTATTTTCAGATTCACATATGAAGAATGTAGATTGTTGGAAATAAAGGGAAATAAACAAACATGCCATGTGAAATTTAGCCCTATTATCTAGTTTATTAATTCTTTAGTAGTATTTAAATATGCATTCATTTTTGTTTTTATTAAGTATTATTGTCTTATATTACAAATCATATGTATGTATATTTAAAGTTTATTTGGGGACAGAGAGAGAGAGAGCATGCACATGTGAGTAGCGGGAGTGGGCAGAGAGAGAAGGAGAGGGAGAATCCCAAGCAGGTTCTGTCCTGTCAGTGAGAAGCCCGATGGTGGGGCTCAATCCCACAAACCATGAGATCATGACCTGAGCAGAAACCAAGAGTTGAATGCTCACCCGACTGAGCCACCCAGGCACCCCCATATATATTATTTGAGAGGTTCTATTTGATTCTTTAACAAAAATTTATTATCACTTGTAATGGTTTCTTATTTGTTGGTCATCATTTCTTCAAAGATACTAAAGGTAATTTTTCCCCTTTATATATGAAAGTTATTATATCCGAAATACTCTTACAGTTGCTGGTTAGTTCTTCTATTTTGTGATTTTTTTCATTTCATATTTTATAGAATTCATTTGTAGGAGCACTAAGGAGCCTGAGGTCAAGGATACCCTCCTGCAAAGAGGTTCTGTATTTGTTTTTGCCAGGAGTTGCAGGACATATTTGCTCATGGTTAGGATCATATTTTTATATAATTTTTGTCAGTTATTATTAATTTCACCATAAGTACTTTCTCATATTATAACTACTTCTGCATAAACATAATTTTCAAAGGTTGCTTAACATTCATATGTGAGTGTAACGACTTAATTAAGCATTCTCTTCTAGGACATTCTGATTGTTTTCAGTATTATAAATAACTTCACAACAGATGCCTTTATTCATGAGGTTGTATTTAGAGTTACTTCCTCATGCTGGATGTAAAATTACTGGGGCAAAGATAATGAAGCATTCTTAGGTCCTTGATTGTCAAATTGCTATTCAGAAGGGTTACAGCAATTTACACTCCTTTAAGCAGTGTATCAAAGTGTGTATCTCAGTCCACCTTTACTCTGGTTGCTCATTTGTGGGTGAAAGAGGGCATCTCGTTGTGTTTAAAATTTTTCTTTTCAGTTTCTGGCATTTTTCGCATATGGTATCCATTATGTTTTTCTTTTGTTAAAGAATCCTTGTTAAATTTTTATCTTATTTTAGCTTTATTTTTTGTTACTTTGTTTATTAACCTCACCTTTTCTCAGATCCTGATGACAAGTTCTAGGAAAACCAGTTTAAGAATTTAGACAACCTGGGACTTTTTTTTTTATTCCATCTGTGCACACTATGCTACTTATAATTTTAGGGTTTTGGGCTTCTGGTTTGTATTATATTTAGTTTTATATAGGTCAGAGACTATACACCTCAAACAACATATACGCTGTGGTAAAATGGCAGCCTAAATGTCTTCCAATGAAAATATATGGCAATCAAAGTAACCTAACCATCCCAATTTTATTATGACTAAATCCAATTTCTCTAAACTATGCACTCTCTTCGTCTATCAATATTGATGATCTAAAAGTAACATAATAAATGACTTTTTGCATTTGCATATTTTCCAGTTTTAGACTCTATTCTCCCCAATTCAGGGATAAAAATGAATGACAAGATAATTGGCTTCCATCTCTAGAATGATAATAGTTGTCTAACATTTAATAAACTGTATAAATAACTTGTGAGATACATCAATATATAACACATAAACACCAAATATTATGCTGGTTTTTTAATTGTGTGTGTTGTACATGCATGTGTGTTTGTGTGTATGTATTTATGCATGTAACAGCCTATAAAACGTGTGCCTATGTATATGTTATAGCATTAACATTTGTATGTCATAGTATATGAACACGTGCATATATCAATATTTTTAGCCGGAAGCTAACCGTTATTTTCTTGTTGTCTTAGAATTTCAGATTTCCTAAATGCTTGAATTTTAGGTGCTAAATTATCTATGTGCAGCATGATAACAACGTGCAAAACAAGCTTTGGAGCATGTAGCTTATCTCATCATTCTGGGTGCATCTAGGGTCATGGAGCTGGGTCAAGGGAGGGTTAGAAAGGATTTATATAATAAGAGTTATTAGAAAGCTGAGATATTTCCTCCCTTTTCAACCAAGCCAAGTGAAGAGGATTTTAAACCCATGTGAAAAATTTGACAAGTGTCACCAGAGCCATAGGGAATATATCTGATTCATATCTTAGACTCTAAAGGCAAGGGGTGGCTAGTGCAGCCTCCGATGGCAGAACAGACAGGATGAAAGTAAATTTTATTTTTATGTCCACTAACAGGAGAGGTCAGGGGCCTGTCTCTCATGGTCTAATGTGGTTCCTATTCAGGGAGCCACTGTTAGTTATCTTGAGAGAGAGTCTACCCAAAAAGGCACTTACTAGGAGGAAACAGAATATCTGGGTATGGCAGGAAATCTAGGGACTGAGAAAAACGATAATTGTCTGCTGGAGGGGGCCTGGACCTCCAGCAGACAAATTAGGGACCTCCAGCAGACCTGGAGACCTATAAGCTGAAGTCCCAGTTTGAAAAATCTCAGAGGACAGAAAAAGTCTTCATTTGGTATCTGCCACATGAGTGGGCACCAGTGCCCATGAAAAACCTACCAGTCAAGTAAGATGACACCTGTCACAGCTACAGCCTGCCTGAATGCAGACACAGGCTAGGCTCTCCTTGGATCACTCAGTCTGAGCTGCCTTTTTTCCAGGGAGACTTTGCCTGCTGAGATTTTAGAAATCATGGAAGCCTAAGGGGTGGGGGGGGGGGAGGTAAAGAAATAAAATTAAAAAATCAGAAATAAAAAAAACTGTATTTGGTGAGCAGTACTTACCCTTCATTTTAAATTATATTTCTCATCATGTTGTGACCACTTTGAGAAATGTATGCATTGTTCTCTTCACTCTTTATCTTTCTCTTTCCCCTCTCCCCCTCCTGTCTCCTCTCATTTACACAGAATCAAGTTAAAAATATACTCTGTTCAAGGTACATCGTGCCTTTCAATTCCAGAAAGGCTCATCTCATTGTTCATTTTCAAACATTGAGGTCTTTTAGGATTTTAGGCATTCTTATTGATTTCCAGCTTAATTTCCATGAGGTCAGAAAACAGTCTGTACGAATTCAGAACTTCTAAATGAGTTGGCTCTGCTTTATGGTGCAGCAGTATATGATTAATCTTCGTAACTTCTTCATGTGAGTGTGAGATAAAAATGTTCAGTCTGAAATTATAGATGAAGCATTGTATGGAAGTCCCTTTTATTGAAAATATTCTATCCTTATTTTTGTCTATTTTTTCTGTCAACTACTGAGAAGTGTGTGTTAGTATTTCCCAGTATAATTATTAAATTTTCTATCTCTTCCAGGAATATTTAAATGTTTTTATATTATGATCATTTGATTAGAGACATAAAAATTCACAATAGTTTGTTTTCCTGATGAAATAAACTTTTAATCATTTTAGGATGACCTTATACATCTCTACAAATGCTTTTTGTCCAAAGGTCATTTTGCAATTATTAATGTGGACATATGCATGCCGTGTCTTTATTATGTCTTTTGCTTTTAAGTTGTTTAGATGAATTTCTCACAAAAAGTTAGATTTTTGAAATCCAGTCTGATGACCTTTGCCTTTTGATGAGATCATTTAGGATATTTACATACAATGAAATTTTCAAAATATTTGCTTATAACTTTTTAAATGTTTATTTATTTTTTTAGAGAGAGAGAGAGCAAGTAGGGAAGGACCAGAGAGAGAGGGAGACAGAGAATCTGAAGCAGGGTCTGCACTATCAGTGCAAAGCCAGACGTGGGGCTTGAACTCAGGAACTGTGAGATAATGACCTGGGGCCAAAGTTGGATATTCAACTGACCAAGCCAGCCAGACACCCTTTGGTTATAACTTTTTAAAACCACCTGTAATTTCCAGGTGCCCTTGTCAGTTTTGTACTTCCTTTTTTCATTTCTTGATTTCTTTTAGAGTGTTTGGGTAATTACATTTTTAAGCCTTTATTTGCATGGGAATTACACATTACATTTTTATTATCTCATGGCTATATATAAAATTACAACATGCACAATTATTAAAACTAAGCTTCTTGAAAATATTGTTTGTATTCTTTCCTGTATCAAACTAAATTTTCCTTCAAAAAGGAAGGCTATGAAAAACCAGTTTGAACAACTAATGCTAAGTAATTTTGTACTAATGAGACCTTCTTTAATAATCTTGTTAACATGAAACCTCATTCACCTCGGAAGTGAAATAGGAAACTTTAGCAAAATAACTGCCGTAAAGTGTTGGATAAATTTAATTACAAACCTAAAGGATAACAAAGGTGGGTATAAAAGTATAAGAACAATACACATATAGTACATGCTGTGACATAGTAGAATAAGTGGGAGGAGCGAAGAAAGTGATGGGAAATACAAAATTGCATTGTTGATCATCACACAGGAGCAACACATAAGATTTTAAACATACACATCAATACTAAGATTCTAGGGCAAGCAGGTTGGGACTGAGGAAATTATATAAAGATACTAGCATTAGTGTGTCTGCTGAAACAGTAACAACAAAATAATAAATACCAAAAGAAATACAAAACCACAGAAAATTTCAATTTGAAGAAAGCAGACCACACAGTGGAGACAAAATAGAACATATATCATAACATCAAACATAAAATAACCTGACAGAAGAGAAACTAAACAAATCCATATTATCAGAACATTTAACTCTACTTATCTCACCTTTTGAAAAAGAGAAGATGTTCTAATGGCACAGAGAGCAAAACCCAGCCCTCTGCTGTGTGAAAGGGACTCGCCTAAAACAAAGCCATTAACAAAAGCTAAAATTACAGGATGGTAAAGAAATACCAAGGCAAAGGCAACAACCACAACAAAAATACAGAGTGACAAACATAATCTCTGACAAGGCTGAATTTAGGCAAAGCAAAGCATTATTAAACAAGAGAGCTAATTTATAATAGTAAAGACTATAATTTACAATGAAGATAGAAGAGTTATGATAAGGAGGGATTTTAGAATACCTTTATTTATGCAAATTAAATAAGTAAAAAGTCTAAGGAGTCCTAAATGACTTAATTTAAAGGTAGATATATAAAGATATATAATAGACATCCCACTTTGTGCACCAATGCTAGAAAATAAAGCTTCTTCTTAAAAGCATGTGGAACACGCATGAAAATAGGTGCAAAAGAGAAACTTCAATACATTTCAAACAGCAGTTGGTAAAAAGACCAAGTGATGGAACCTCAAAGTGTGTGAGGAGTTAACTCCTTAGAAGTAAATGTTTAATCAATAGGAGAGAAAGAAGAGCCAGTACATAAATCCCCCACTTTGGAAGACAGTTTTGTTCAATGTTTCTAGTGTGCTGTCAAAAAAAAAAATACATATGTATATACGAGCTGTGAAACACAGATTGTGTAATTTTAGTGATTCCACATAGGACTTAAATAGACTGGCCTTGCATTTGCGTTTAAAATGGTGATTGCACGATGTAAAGATGAAGGAGAAATTCATCCCAAAATTTAAATTTCTCATTTTTCTTTATTTTGAATGGCATTACACAGCAAATAAACACCATCACAAGCAAAGAACTAGAGTGCAGACAAAAGGAAAAAGCCATATATTTTAAAATCTTTAGTGGCACTCTTTCCCTGCTTTTAAATACTGTGCCCCGCATTTTCATTTGGCACAAGGCATTGCAAATTATGCAACTGGCCCTAACTGTATGCATACACATCATACTTAGGTGTACGGGTTTTTGGAACCCCTTCCCACCACCACCTAGAACCAATTTCTGGCCCCTCACGGGTGCTATCACACCCATTGAAAATGCATGTTTTAATACTTCCACCAATATCAGCAGCCATTTGACAAAACCTGAAAACATTTTGAGGGCTGTTTGATATGGGGTCTGAGCTGACACTGACACCAGAGACACCAAATGTCACGTTTATAGCCATTTAGTGTCAAAAGCAGAAGCTTATAGAGGGAAAGTTATATGCCAGTGTGGCCAGCACCATAATGAATCACCTTGTATTTGCTTCCTACACTTCACTGCCTCACTTTCCCTAACCCTCTCTCATAGATCATGGGGATTACACATTACAGTAGTTTTAGAACATAAGTTTGGCCCCAAATTCCGTTTTCTGGGGACTCTGTTATATGCTACTTTGCTTGTCTCCCATAGAGCTTGAAATTTCACTGGTGACACATTAGTTTCTAACTTCACCTCCAAATACCCTCACGATTTTCAGTTTTTGTGACCAATAGTGTTCGTTACCTCTGGGAAGGTACTGAACCTCGTGACCTAGCTTCTCTTTCTGGTGTTCAGGAAATGAGGAGACTGGAAAGCTCCAATACAGACTGCAGTTTGTCTCAAACCACAGAGGATGTACAAGAGCAAATTCTCAGGTGTGGGCCAGCTCACCTACACTTGCCATAGTGGATCTGGGCATGCCCTGATGTTTCCCTGACAAACTGGCTGTGTGGTCGGGCAGTGTTGCTTTCTTAAGCTGTAATAAGGCAATGAAATGAGCAAGGTGGGGGAAAAAACAATGGAAAGGAAAGGAAGAAGTGGTTTTATCCCCTTTCCTGTCAATGACATCTTCCTTTCTGGGCTATCACTTCATTTCCACACCTTCTTCCTAAGGAGATTACCCCCACTCCATCATTTAAAATTCTTTTTTCTAATGTTTATTTTTGAGAGAGAGAGAGAGAGCATGAGGGAGGGAAGGGCAGAGAGAGAGGGAGACACAGAATCGGAAGCAGGATCCAGGCTCTGAGCTGTCAGCACAGAGCCTGATGTGGGGCTTGAACCCACGAACCTGAGACTAAGCCAGATACTCAACGGACTGAGCCACCCAGGCGCCCCCCCCATCCTTTTTTTTCATTGTTAGACCTGGGGATATAAGAGATTTCCTCTTCTGTAGTATCACCAGGATTGGGCTATATAAGAGAGCCCACACTAGTTTTTCAAAATGAAAAGGCATTTAATTTTTAATTTGTATATATTAAAGCAAAGGAGAAAGACAAGATAATTTGTAAGGCTAGGCTCTGTTTTTCATGTCACGTTTTGCTTAAAATAAAGATTCATATTAAAATGAACTTACTCTTTGACTTAGTTTCCGAATTAGATGCTTCATGGTTAATTGTTAACATATTAGTTCTGTTATCATGACATTATAATTTAATATCAATTAAAGGAAGGAGGATAGCTTAATAAATGCTTAGAAAGTTAATACTCTTTCAATATAATATTGTCTCAGAAAAGTTAATGCCAGAGGTTAACTGCAATTCCAATTCAACATAAAATAACTAATTAAGTAATATTAATTGTATAATAGCAATGACTGAGAACAGAACACCAAAATACATGCATCTATTTTAAAAATGTTCCAAATCCGGGGCACCTGGGTGGCTCAGTCAGCTGAGCATCTGGCTCTTGGTTTTGGCTCAGGTCGTAATTTCACAGTTTGTGAGTTTGAGCACCATGGTCAGGCTCTGTGCTGACGGTGTGGAGCTTGCTTGGGATTCTCATTCTCTCTCAAAATAAATAAACTTTAAAAAATGCTCCAAATCCTAGCATTAATATCTGTTATAAATTCATTGTATAGAGAATGTACAGAGAATGTATAGAGAATGTACAATGTATTGATTGTATTAAGTCAAAACAATCTTCATTTATAATGACAATAGTTAAACTTTACAAAAAAGCTGACATAATAAATAGGGAAACATGAAATATGTACTATGGGATATTTGAGGTACTCTGCGTATGAATGTCCTTATCATGAATCAGTTTCTTCTGAAGGATAAAGCATATGCAGGAATGATGACATCTGTCTAAGATTAGCATCCTTACAGAATGTCAGTGCATTCCTATCAGTCTCAATCTTATATTAGGGATTATTTTAAATCTATAAACATAAGCTTAATATGATAATAAAATTATTACAGTTATTATTATGATAAAGTCTCTGTTCTAAATTAACTTCTCCATTCTACGTAGTCAGGCATCCCTTACATATTTCCAGTATGCGCCCAACTATCATGTTATGTTTATATTGATTAGAAATTATATTGTCATCTTAGTACTGCTTTACAGAAGCAAATTGGAAAGGCTAGTCAGATGTGAAAAATCACTTACTGTATTGCAATGATATATACAAAGGGATTTTGGATTATTCTTGATTTTGTGTTACCTGTTCATTACACTCCACAATTCATGTGTGTAGTTGATACTGGCTTTATACAATGCTGAGCCATTGCATCATGTACTTAAAAAAGCATCAATTTTTATTTAACTAATAATTAATTATTTTAACAACTAGTACTGTCCTTAAACCAGTGAGTTTCTTAAATGTCCAACATCATTAAGATGACCTTGTGATAATGATTCAGTCTGTTAGAAGAGAATATGAATACAAAAATAAGATCAGTCCAAAAATTACATGCAGCTGCTATAATTTGATCCATAGTTTATGCCTTTTTCATGCTATTGTGATTCAAGTGCCTCAAGTTAATGAGCAAATAGAAATTTAATGTTACCTGCATATAGTATATATTCATGAAAGATTAACGGGCAGTTAATCATTTCAGGGGACTTAGTACTCCACACTTACCAGCACCAACCTTAAGGTTCTCAGTCCTCTGCTTATATATTGTCTCTGCTGCTTCTTTAATTTCACACCACCTAATTATACCATTCAATTGATATAATTCTCAATGATGTCTAATTGTTGCTCATATAATTTAAAAGTTTCATATAAGGGAGTATTCAGATTTTAGAATAGATTGTTCAAACACTAAAAGCTTGAAAGAAGGATACTCTTTCTTCTCTTACTTCTAATGAATGTAAGCAGTTTAATATAAATTAAATACAAGGAAAACCAACAATGTTGTAAAACTTTAGTTTATGTCTAGGAAGTTCTCAGAGTTCTGGAGCATGTCTATCATTCTTGGAAATTATCTATTTATGTGACTTCACTGAGCACCTTTATGAGGTCTTTCCTGACTCTTTGGCCTCTTTTGAATATCTACATTATTTGATGTCCATCAAGAGCATTTCCTAAATATTGATGTACAAACAAATCACCTGATGATCTTATGAAAACATAGATTCTATTTCTGTAGGTCTGTGATAGGGCCTGAGATTCTGCATTTCAGACAACCTCCTAGGTAATGCTGATGTGCAGGTCCGTGGACCATAGGTTAAATACCAAGGACATTCAGCACTTATAATTGGAATGGCACAATTTTTCCCTTTATGTTTCTCACCTATTTTTTCATATCCATTAAAAATATCTTCTAATTGACATAAGCAAATTATTTGTCTTAAACTTACAAACATTGCTTTGAAAATTTCCTGTATTAGCTATATTAAGTCCTGAGTAATATTTGCTTAAAAAATTTTTGTACATTTTCAAAAATGTCTACAAAGTTTATTTCTTAATTTAACCAATCATATGTCAAGTATTGGGGTGCTAGGGATAGAGTGGTAAAGACAGATAGGGCCATTGTTCTTGAGATTACAGTCCGCTGCATAGACTCAAGGAAGTAAACAGATTATTAAATACTTTTTGACTGAACTAGTAACTCAGAAATCATCCCAGTGCTGATAATGCAGTAAAAAAGATGTGCTTCTAATTTTCCTCCTGTTTAATGTTCATATTAACACACTACCAGAAGTAGCAGCAGAGTTATTTCATCATTAAGAGGAAAATAAGCTAATCTTGATCAAAATAAAAAGCATAAGAATAGAAGAATAAATACTTGGAACAGATTATAAAGTGATGAAAAATTTATATAAGGTCGTTTAAGGGGTTATGTACAACAGAAATAGATAACTAGCAAGAATAAATAAAAACAAACTTTCTAGGGACTGAAAGAGAAGCAATTCAACTGAAAAAATTAGTGTTAAAAAGGAAATTTCCAGTTTGAAATGAATTATAAGCTATGCTACTATTAAAAACTGTGATATCCAAGAGAACATGCAAATAAAATAAGCAAAAAAAGTTCAAAGGGTTTATTATTATATGAGATTATATCTTATATATTACTCTTAAACTTGTTTTTTCCATGAATAAGAACTGCTTTCCATTTATTCCATTTTTTTTCTATTTATGCAGAACTTAATGTTTCTATTTAATATCCAAATAAAATATTTGGGGAGAATTTCCTACTTTTAAAATATACTCAGTACTCAATTGGCAATCATGAATGTTTTTGTCTTCACCCACTTTTGTGAGTATTTCTACAGGATAAAACTCCTTTGGGGAGAACATTAGTATTAGTTTGCGAGGGCTTCCAGAACAAGGTACCACAGACTGAAACAAAAGAAATGTATTTTGCACAAATCTGGAGGCCGGAAATTGAAGATCAAGATGTTTGCCAGGATTGACTTCTAACTCCTCTCTTCTTGGCTTGTAGATAGATAGACAGCTTTTCCTTGTCTTCACTTGGTCTTCCTTCTGTGTATGCCTGTATCCTGATCTTGTTTTGTAAGGATACCAGTCATACTGGATTGGGGCCCATCTTAATGACCTTTAATTTAATAA
Organism: Lynx rufus; assembly: GCF_022079265.1. Lineage (NCBI taxonomy): Eukaryota > Metazoa > Chordata > Mammalia > Carnivora > Felidae > Lynx > Lynx rufus. Next base: position 76,005,358 of record NW_025814896.1, on the reverse strand, counting down.
TCTCTTTAAAGACCCTATCTAGAAATATAGTCTGAGTGGTGGGAGTTAGGATTTCAATATGTGAATCTGGTGCAGGGGGACACAGTTCAGTCCATAACAGTTTTAATCACATTTGACTACTTGCTAAATTTTGCCTCAATTTTGCCTCAATTTTATCCTTCAAAAATATGGCACAAATTTTTATTCCAACTAGAAGTTTTTTCTTCTTCTTGTCTCTGTAATAAGAGAGGTATAGGTATATATATGTGTGTGTGTGTATATATATATGTATGTATATATCTGTATATAGATATATATATATAGGTATATCTCTGTAATATATATAGATATATATCTATCTATATATACATATATATACCTATGTATATATAGATAGATATATATCTATATAGATAGATATATTGGTAATAAGAGATAAGAAGGTATAGAAAAAAAACAGAATATAGTGTAATATTAGTTTCAGGAGTAACTAAGAACCCAGTACAACTGGAGAAATTATTTTTAAAATACATTTCTTTTGTTTCAGTCTGTGGTACCTTGTTCTGGAAGCCCTTGCAAACTAATACTAATGTTCTCCCTAAAGGAGTTTTATCCCGTAGAAATATTGTTTTTTTAGTTATTTACTTCTCTTTTGTTAATTGGACATTTGAGTTTCTAGCTGCTACCAAGTTAGACTTTATGCCAGAGGTAATATAGATCCATAGAATATTGTTGGCTACTGCAAGTTACTGCATTAGGAAGTCTACTGTGGCAGTGTGTTCAGGGTGGATTGCGTTGAGAAACTGGAAATACACAGAATCTAGTTGCTTAGCAATGGTCACCATCCACATTTTATGTAATGATGGCCCAAAAGAGGTGGTAGCAGGAGGAATGTTACGGAAGGGGCTAATATGAAAGGTGTTGGAAGGCAGAACAGTAGTGCTGGGATGGACTACAGAGACACAATAATTTTGTCTTTTAAAACAATTTTGGAATACGTGATCAACATGGGTTTTAAGAGAGCCATGGCTTCTGATAACTAATTATAAAACACTTAACTTGATGTTCTTAGCATGTCCTTACAATCGCTCTAGTTAGAAGTCCTAAGAAAAAGGCATCACTGGTATTCAGTGGAAAATAAATTGGGGAAATACGTGAGATGTGAACAAAGCATATCAAGCAAAAGTGATGTCTGTTGGTGATGGGAAAAGATTGGATTTTATAGTGTTCATCTCAGAGTGTTTTTTTTTTCAAAAAAAACCCCAGAAATATTATCAGGAATAGTAAGGGAACTATAAAACAAAGAGTGGAGAAACCAGAACGCTCAGCTCTTAATGACAGTGTATATAAAAAGAAATATACTGAATTTGAATCCAGGCTCTGCCATTTATTAACTGTGTGAATTTAGGCAGCTTATATTTTGAGCTCTGGTTTTCCCAATTATAAAATGGGAATTATAACATATAGTTAAATGTGTTATTGAATTATATAAAATATTCTTTGAAATATTTAAAATGTACCACATAAATGATCTTTTATTATTAATATTATTGTTATAGGCACAGTCTTTTTTCTGACTAATCATTATATATATATAGTTTGATTCTCTAGCTTTCCTATAAACTCCTTCAGAACCAATTACTCACTTTAAATCTCTTTTTAATGTTTATTTATTTTTGAGAGAGAGAGACAGAGACAGAGCACAAGCAGGAAAGGGCAGAGAGAGAGAGGGAGACAAAGAATCCGAAGCGGGCTTCAGTCTCTGAGCTGTCTGGCTCCAGCTCACAATCCACGAGACCATGACCTGAGCCAAAGCCAGATGTTCAACTGACTGAGCCACCCAGGTACCCCAGGTTACTCACTTTAAGTCAGTGTGCACTCTAGCCCAGATAACAGAGCTTTGTGCATACTCGTTTTGGAAATGATTATCTTGGAAGTACCCCACGGAGGCTAGATGTAGATACACAGTATGTTTAGAATGCAGAATATAGGAGAAAACCTTGTAACTAAGAACGTGGTACAACTGGAGAAATTATTTTTAAAAAGTAACTTTCTATTTGTGAAATGAATCGTGAGTTATGGTAGTGTTAACAACTGTAATGACTGCTCACACACCCCAGCAATCCCTACTTGCTGCTACTGAAACATTTGTCCTCAATATTCATCATTTTGAATGTTGGATCTCATCTGAATTATATCACTTCCTAAATGACTGACAATCATTATAGTTCTACCAGGTGTAACTGAAGATAGCAAATATTTTAATACCTCGATATTAATATTAATATAAATTTCCAGGGGTGTTCATACATCAAAGAAAGTAATCCCAAAAGCTCATATATTTAATTCTAGGGCACTCTGAAAACGGTATGGTAAAATTTTTTTGAATTCTATGGCTTTGGAACATTTCCATAAATGTGATGAGATGTGATGTGTGTGTGTGTGTGTGTGTGTGTGTGTGTGTATACACGTGCACCATGAAGATATAGGTATATAGCAACTAAATTAGGGTCATTTATTTCAACAAATGATAAGGATTTAATTAAACAGAATAATAAAAAGGGTTTTGTTAATTGTAAGTAATTCCCCACATTAAATCCTGATTAATGCTGCTATTAATTTAGACTAAGGAACAACTAAATTCTCAGGAGGCAAGTTCTTCTTTAGGAAAACAAGTACAAGTCACCTGGTACTGCATAGAAAAGTGATTTTAAATGATGAGAGGACACCGAAGAAAATAGTAATTAACAATCATCTTTCTTATTAAAGGTTAACTGGGAACAATTTAGTATCATGGTATAAATGAAAACAAAAATGTAAAAAAATATAATTTCTTATGTAAAAAGAGAGAAAACGAATCCACCAAACATATCACTTGAAATAAATTAGGAGCAGACAGTTTCAAAAATTGGCACATCTGGATTCCTGTGAGCACAGAGCTGTTACATAGCTCTTTCTTCAGATTATTTTAAAGCAAAAATCGTTTGATTTCAATTCTCCTTTCAACACCAGAATACATCAGTTAATCATTTCAGATCTTCCCCATCATTTTCTCCCTACGAATACTAATATAATTCCCACTAAAATATAAAATCAGCAAGAAAAAGAATGCAGTCATCTCCAGAAGAAGCACCTACCCAACCTCTTTGTTCATACTGTCTTCTTTGCAAAGAAATGCAAATGGTGCTAGAAATTTTATTTTAAAGGTGGTTGTATTAAAAAAAATCATGTTCCTCTTTTGATCACTTAGGACCAAATTTCTCAATAAATATTAGTTACATAGAAAAAAAAACCCACAAAATATTTTGCAAAATTAAGTGTCAGGTAAGAGAGGAAGTAAAAAAAAAAAGTACATTCTTTATTGTATAGATATGTATTTTCAATAATAGGAGAAAATAATAGGAAAAAATAGGATAGTAAACCAAATAAATATTTCTTTGCCTTTCATTTCATACCACACAAGATGAATTCTGGAAATTTGAATAATATTCTTTTTTTGGCATTTTTACTTTTAGAAATTTATTTTTATTTTTATTTTCAAGTTTTTATTTAAATTCCAGTTAGTTAACATATCGTGTAATACTAGTTTCAGGAGTAGAATTTAGTGATTCATCACTTACGTATGACACCCAGTACTCATCACAAGTGCCCTCCTTAATACCCATCCCCCATTTAACGCATCCTCCTGCCCACCTTCCCTCCAGCAATCCTCAGCTTGTTCTCGGTAGTTCAGAGTCTGTTTTCTGGTTTGTCTCTCTTTTTTTCTCCCCTATGTTCATCTGTTTCATTTCTTAAATTCCACACATGAGTGAAATATGATATTTGTCTTTCTCTGACTTATTTTGCTTAGCTTATTAAACTTGCGCTCCATCCATATTTCTGCAAATGGCAAGATTTCATTCTTTTTGATGGCTGAATAAGATTCCATTTATATATATCACAATTTCTTTATCCTTTCATCAGTTGATGGACATTTAAGCTCTTTCCATAATTTGTCTATTGTTGATATGCTGCTGTAAAACATTGGGATGCATATGTACCTTCAAATCAGTATTTTTGATATCTTTTGGATAAATACCTAGTGGTATAGTTGCTCAATTGTAGGGTAGTTCTATTTTTAACTTTTGAGGAAACTCCATACTGCTTTGAAAAATATTCTTAATACCTGAATAGACCTTTTCACAATATTTGAGAACTTACTTACGTGTTTAAAACTTATTTAAAATAATTTCATTCCACAGCATAGATAATTGATGCTCTTATTTGGTAGCTAAATTGATTTTGGAACATTGGAAATTGTTCAATGACCAGAACAGGATTTCGGTTTGGGAAATGTTGAACTAGGTGGGTTATTTTTAAAGAAATTATTTTAAAAAGGATGAAGAGAACAGGAATGTATTTTATTTTAAATATCAAGGTAATTTTCAATATTTTTATGAAAAATATTAATACACATTTTGAAAGTGAGTAGTAGCATACTCAAAATTTACTAGTAACTAGTTTATGATATTTCTTAAATAATATACAGTAAACATAGCAGAACATCTTTTGGGTCATGTTCAATTGTGATATTAAAGTTAAGTTCACAGTAAAGGAAAATGTAATGGCTGTTTTAAGAGTGTCTGTTAGAAAAAAGTATCTAGTTTGCTTTTTTTTTTTAACAGTATTAAGCTGGATAATGCCTCAAGCAATATTTTCAGTGTATTCCTTATAGACTTTCTATTAGTACAAAACTCAGAACTTAAAAGGATTTCTAGCTCTGTGGACACGTTCTCCAGCAAAATTGGTGAAAATTGCTAAAAATAAAATTGTAACCATTAAAGTCCTTGAAAATGCTCCTAAGGGCATACAGCAAATGAAGAAACATTTGTTCAAGAAAATCTACTAAAATTCAAGAAGAACAGTAAGAGCCTGTGATTTTTGAACTAAGACTCACTCCATCTCTCCCTTCTCAGGTCAGTGAGATGGAAACTCCAATTTTAGACTGGTACAGCCAGAATGCAAGGTTCCCTCACCACCTACAGCTTCCAGTCAGAGGGGTATATTCCCAGAAGAGTCTGGACATCACAATTTCTCCTGATGCCCCCAGCTACTTGTTACTGAGGTTGAGTTCTGGGAATGCAGATCAGTGAGATGCTTTTTGCCACTCAACCCCCACTGGTGAGATGAAGGTTGTACCTTGGGCATTATAGCACTGAAGATAGGAGTCTTCTTCCCTCTTGCCTTAATTTATGGATCAGGGATTCCAAGCCAGGAGTGGGAAGCCAAGGAGACCTAGGGCTGTTGCCCTCCCACTCCAAGGAAATATTCAGTTCTTAATTGGGGTTGTCATTCAGAGTGAAGAACACCATTGTCCCATCCCCAGCACCAGAGACATGGTACAAAGATTTTACTCTGGTGAGAAGCAGGCCATAGTACCGAAAATGCCTAATCTCTTTTCATAGGAAGTGACTTAATTTGCAACAGCGTTTAATGGAGAAGCTTAAGTCTAAGGGCACTCAAAAACCATGAGGACTGTCATAAAAGACAATTGGGATAAGATGGATTTATTGAAAATATAGGCTAAATGTTAGGCAGCTTCACTTGCAAGAGAGAAATGAGGAAAAGAGATAGGAGGGAGCCTTTCTGGGTGAGGACAAGTAACAAACACTAACCACAGGAACTATCTCTTCAAAGGAGTCTGGGTTTGCTATTGGATCAATCTGTGAGCAAATCAGGTTTCAGAGCATTGTTGTAAACAATAGACAACCAGCTAATTAGTGGTGTGGATAGGGACAGAGAGCCGCACTGAAGGCAAGGCTATCCCAAGGTGTCTGTGGCCATATCTAGGCTGCATTCTCTGAGAAACAACATCAAAGGCTTCATACTGAAGGGAAAAATAGACTTCACTAAATTAATCAAACTGTCAGCTGGATGCTTCATGGAAATTCTTTATGGAAATCATCTGGTTTTAAAACTCATTTGGAGGCATACTGGGTGGCTTAGTAGGTTAAGTGTCCAACTCTTGATTGCGGCTCAGATCACCATCTCACAGTTGGTGAGATTGAGCTCTGCACCGGGATTCTCTCTCCCCCTCTCTCTCTGCCCCTCCTTGACTCATGCTCTCTCTCTTTCAAAATGAACAAACTTAAAAAAATGACAAAACTAAAATGGACAGAGGATCTAAATAGACATCTCTCAAAGAAGACATTGAGCATACTGAGGAATGCTTGACGTCATTGGGCATCAGAGAAGTACAAATCAAATCCACAATAAGATACCATCACTTCACACTCAACAGGCAGGCTAAAATAAAAAAAAAAAAAGTCAGATAATAACAAATGTTGGTGAGAATGTGGAAAAGGTAGAACCTTGAAGCACTGATGATTGGAATACAGAATCGTGCAGCCACTTTAAAAACAGTCTGAAAGTTCCTCAAACATAAAACATAAAATGTCATACAACCCAACAGTTCCACTCCTTTATATATACCCAAGAGAAGTAAAAACTTATGTCCATCCAAAAACTTGCACATAAGTTTTATAGCAGCATAATTCCTAATATCAAAAGCTATAAATAATCCAAATGTCCACTTATTGATAGATATAAAAAATAACAGATTAAAGCAATGGAGTATTATTTGGCCGTGAACAAGCAATGGATCACTGTTACATGATATAACATGGATGAACTTTGACATTATCCTTGGTGAAAAAAGCCAGTCATGGAAGTCCATGTATCACATGATTCCATTTACATGAAATGCCAGAAAAGGCAAATTTGTAGAGACAGAAAGTAGATTAATAGTTGCTTGGAGTCAAGTGGTATGATAGAAGAAGTGGGGGATGGGTCATAACTATATGGTATGAATGTTATTTTATTTTTTTAGGTGAGTAAGATGTTCTAAAATTAACAGTGGTGATATTTGTGCATATCTGTGACTATACAAATAATCACTAAATTATGAAATTTAAATGAATATATTATATAGCATGTGAATTATATCTCAATAAAGCTTTTACAGTAGACTTAAAATCTAGTCAACTGGAAATCTGGTTCAATATAGGATATAAACTACATTACTGGAATGTTAATGGAAATATTCCTGGCTGCACACATACATAGAAAACATTATTTTAAAATTAAGCAGGCATAGGGGTACCTGGCTGGCTCAGTCAGTTAAGCATTGGACTTCAGCTCAGATCATGATCCCATGGTTCATGGGTTTGAGCCCCACATCCGGCTCTGTGCTGACAGCTCAGATCCTGGAGCCTGCTTCGGATTCTGTGTATCCCTCTCTCTCTGCCCCTCCCCCACTTGTGCTATGTCTCTGTCTCTCAAAAAATAAATAAACACTTTAAAAAATTATAATTAAGCAGGCATAAATGAGTGGAGAATCTGCTTTTTTTTTCAGTTTATTTATTTTTTAGATAGAGAGGGAACAAGCAGGGGAGGGGCAGAGAGAGAGGAAGAGAAGCCCCAGCAGGCTCTGCACTGTCAGCCCAGAGCTAGACACAGAGCTCAATCCCACCAACTGTGAGGTCATGACCTGAGCGGAAATCAGGAGTCAGACACTTGACTGACTGAGTCACCCAGGTGTTCCAAAAATATACTATTAATATACATCTAATCATTTTTCCATTTCAGTTGTAGAATAAATCAGTTACACTCATTTTGAGAAATAACATCTGTATTTGGCAATGCTTCTTTGGATCAAATCCACTGGCTTAATATAATGCATTTTGCCTATAGCATATTCTCAATGAATTCTGGCTCTGAATTCATGCACAATAAAGAAAGAGAGATATAATAATTTTGTCACTAGTATTTGAAGCTAGATTCACAAATACATTTAACTTTTTATTTCAACTTACATATTGGTTCCAATGGAAATCTATGTAGCATTTTGATATTCTTAAGAGCAAGGTTTTTGAGTATAAGGCTTTAATAATAAATTATTGAGTGACTAGTGACTAGTACATAATCTTTTCTAGCCCCCCAGCATGTTGCCTTCTGTATCTAAGACTATGAACTAAGTTGTAAGTCTTCTGTGGTAATTTAAACAACCCATTCACAGCAACTTGTAATAATACGACTCTTGTCTTAAACTGTGGGTAATTATTCCAACTCTCTTCTCCTCACCCCTAACTGGTTTGTCCATGATCTAGATAAGAGTAAAGAAACAAAGCTTGTCCTTAAGGAAATAAAGGTAAAGAATGGAGGTGGGCGCCTGGGTGGCTCAGTCGGTTAAGTGTTGACTTCGGCTCAGGTCATGATCTTACCGTTCATGAGTTCAAGCCCCAAATCGGGGTCTGTGCTGACAGTTCAGAGCCTGCAGCCTGCTTCGAATTCTGTGTCTCCCTCTCTCTCTGTGCCCTCCCCCCACTCAGGCTCTGTCTCTCTGTCTCTCTCAAAAATAAATAAACACTTAAAAATTTTTTAAAGGAAAAAAAGAATGAAGTCATTGCTCCCAATTTATATAGGCTAGAAAGAAGCATTTTGAACCACATCATATGATTTAATGTTCCTTCTTAGAATGGAGCAAATGAGAAATTATGGAAGCTGGAATATGTTTACAGTTTATATTTTTTCTTCATATAGACTTTTTAACTTAACTTTAATATTTATTGACCATTTATGTGCTCTGCACTATTCTAAGCACTTTACATATATTAACACATATTAATCCAAACTAAGACTATGAAATAGGTACTCCTATCTTAATTTTATGTTGAGAAGTTAAGCAACTGGCCTAAGGCCACCCAGCTGGTGAATATCAAAACTAGCTGGCTGACTGAATACAGAGACTTTAAGTGTAGTCATTTCCAGACATGAATATAGCATCATTTGCTATTCTAGAAGTCAAGGGAACATCCAGGGCAAAATTATGTTTCCTATTTGAAGCTCAGAAATTATATTTGAAGGAAAGCATCCAGCATGGAAAGAAAATAGGCTATTTGTAGTAGAATGAAAAATGTTGCACAAATCAATGTTAGGTTTTTTCAATGAAAGACAACTCAAGAACTAAAAGGGATCACAATCATGTATCCTAAATATTATGTGTAACATATATATATATATATATATATATATATATATGTGGAAATTAACAAATATTACTGCTTTTAACTTTCCTGCTGGTGATGTAAGTTAGCATAAAATTTCAGCTATCCTGAAATGATAGGTATGTACCTTTTCACTAGAAATAAACTATTTGAAAAATGATTTGGGGGGCACTGTTCTTTCATAAAGCTGTGTAGAACTGGTAAAGTCACAGAAAGTAAAGAAAATTAAAAAGCAAAACTAAAAGTGCTTGAGAGATTTAATTATTTTGTATATCTCTAACAGAATAAGAATTAAAGGTTTTCCTAAGTTTGATATGGTAGCAGTTAATAGTTAAATTAGGTATATACATTTGTGTGATGATTTTTTTCTTTTTAAAGATAAAGCCTGATTCCTTTCAAACAGAAATTTTGTTTTCACTTATGAGACTATTAATCAAGATATGAAGTAAACCAAAATTCAAAAATGATTATTTTAGGAGGGAGTATTATCTCTCAGCTAGAAGACTAATCTTAAGCAAAGGAAGTGAGATTTGGGACATGTATTTTTTTATAACATGCTTGAAAAAAAATGTATTATTTGTTAGTTAACATTCTGAACATGTCTCAGATGGTTTGTCAGAACTAATAAATGCTTTTTGTAGAAAATGAATGTATTTCAGTGTAAAGCCTCTCATCCAAAATTGTGTTAGGAATGAAAAAATTATAAATAATATCTATGATAAATGTTTTGTAAAATCAAGTAGATGTTAATGATTTGGGAGACTCCTTAATATAACTGAATTTCTTATTTAAATGCAATTCTTTATTCTTATTTCTCATACATACATAATATTAGATTGCTCTAAAATTATTGCTATCATTCATTAGAAATATATGATGACATCCATTTCAGAATATTTGTATTTTAAGAGCCTGAACAGAAGATGTAAATGGAATACACTACACATAAAATCATAAACAGAGACTTTAAAATCCCATTTCTTTAGTAAGAGCTTACTGTGATAGGCAATAATTTGTGGCCACTTAAACTGAAGATGGTTTTTCTATTAACCGAAGGTGAAAGTACAGGAGGGGGAGGTGTGGAGGCAAAAAGTTTTGAATGTGTTGATTTTGAAATGTCTATGAAACATGAAGACGGGAATGTTCAGTAGGCAAATAAAAATATAGGTGTGGAACTCATGGGTATGGTTTGAGCACGGGCTAGATTTCTGATTTTTCAAAGTGTAGATAGCAAAATGTAGACCGGTTGCATAGGTCAGGTTTGGTAATTTACAAAATGAGTCCTACATAAAACCCAAGACAGCAAGAGCAGAGCTTAGTGGGTTGAATGATTACCAATGGAAACTGAATGTTTAGGTCAATAGGGGAAGCTAGCAGAAAGAAAATCGAATGATAAAAAGGGGTGGACATTAGATTGAGGAAAAGGGACATATCAGGAGACCAAGGAGCTCCATTCCATGGAAGAGTAGCTACATAGATACACAGAAAAGAGAGTTAGGAGTGGATCCCAAGGTTCAAGTTGTGCCATGCCATCCCAAATTCAGTCAAGGATCTTAGAGTTCAAGATGTTGGAAATACCATCTGATTGGGACATATATGACAACACGGAGGCAGATTTTAGGGGGAACCGGAACACTTTGAATTAGGAAACACAATCTGGGTGAATTGGAGTCAGTGTGTGAAAATCAGATTTCTTATTTGCAAATTCTGCAACCACAGCTCTAGTCTTTCCTAGCCATTCAATTAGGTAATGAATTAGCTGGTATTATTTTTCTGCTCAGTCATATAAATGCAGAGATTTGGAATGTTCAGTTCAACTGTAGTGAAAACACTTTCGAATAGCTTTCTCTAAAATTCCTTTATAATCTAAGGCTGTAATAGCAAGAGTGGGATTTGCTATGCAAAACTACTAGATTAAATAGTGAAATGATGCCTGAAAGAAACATCCCTATTGCATAGAAGACCTACCTTTAGTATTACTTCCTAACTCTACTGAGTAAACATATCTTGATTAAAATGAAAGTTCAATACATTTGTTGTGCCTCTTAAGTTTACTGAGAAACTACTCCATGTCTTATAAAAAATATTTTGAAAAAAAAAAAGAAATTTTGAAAATCTCTATTAACACCAGGTGCAGCAAATGGACTCAGAGTGAAAGGGCCTGAGTCTTCATTTCAAAAGCATACTGAACAGAAAGAAAAGTAGAGCCAAGTAAGGAAAAATGCTACTTAAATAACATACCTTATTTGAGCCATTATAAATCTCCTACCATCAGTTAAACATAAAAAATTTAACCAGAGTAGAAGTCACCAGAAGTAAGAGCCAGTTTATTTCAACAAAGAGGTATACCACCTTTTATTCTTCAGCAAAGTGCTCACAATCCACCTGCTCAATTCATCAGACAGATGTTGACACAAATTTCACTTCACAGATATGTTGGGAATTGCTGCAATTCTCAAACATTTAGATGTGTAAGGTTGATAGGTGAGAAAAGGAGCAAAAAGAGATGTTCTAATGTGTTTTGCAACTGCTCAATAAAAGGAAGATTTGAGTCACCCAAAAGACGAAATGGGTTGCCATTTTCTTTAATTTATTCCATCTACCAACATTTAGTTCAATTGCCCAAGTATAGAGGATGTCAGTCATAGTCAACTATCACTAACATTGTTACATCATTTTGTTACTTTGTATCAGTGAGAAAAATTCTTCATCTTAAGTATCTTCCTCTAAAATCTGCTTAGTAGATACTGGTACTGTACCATTTTGGGGGAATTTCCCTATTTAAGTGAATTTTCAATGGAACAAAAAATTCCAGTGCCATCCCCAAGTCTCTTCTTAAAATTTGCTGTAATGAAATAAAGCCTGAAAAAAGATTATATAAAACAATTGCTGGATAACGGTATCATTTCTAGAGTTTCTAATAAACTAAGTTCCTGAACTGAGGTTGAAATGGTTGTCAACAAAACTTAAATTCTTAGTTGTGAAATAGGATCTAGAGTCCTGTTTAAAGATGTGTGGAGAGAATACTGTGCTTATTTCCTGTTTTATCAGATACTGGGTGCAAACAGGAGAAACGTAAATGTTTTGGAAAGCTTTTTCCTGAGGCGAGAGCTGAAAACAAAATAAAAGAACAGCTGTGCTTAAGATGACCTGTGAGGTCCTTCCAAGACTGTAATTCACTCTCAAGTGACCCCCAGACCTAGAATATGTATATTAATATTATGCTATCAATAGTGTCAGCATGACAAGGACAGAGAAGGTTGATAAGCATGTATGATTTATATGAAAAGAGACAGCTATCCAGATCAATTAAACTGTTTTGAGACAACCTGCTCTTTAACAGTTTTAGCCAGAATTCCTGGACAAGAACATTCAATTTGTCATACTGTGCTCAATAATACTTTAAAATAAAAATTCTAATGGCTTAAATATTATCTCCACCTCATAATTTTCAAATTGCTATGCCAATAAACATAAGACAGAGAAAAACAAACATTTCTATCATTTAAGCAAATAACTAATTTGTAAAATGTATTATTTAATATTTTAGAACATCTATTAACTCGTGGCTATATGGAGAATCTCTGCTTGTTCTTTTTCCAAAATATTATCTCTTGGTAACCTTGAAAAAGTACTTATTGTATAGCAGGCACTGGTCTGGGCACTTAAAAACATTAGTTTATTATACATATACATTTTTATTATATATATAATATATATTTATTATATTATTATATATTTATTTATAATATATATTTATATTATTATATATTTATATATTTATATAAATATTTATATATATTTATTATTATATTATATATATTTTTAAATTTTTTAACGTTTATTCATTTTTGAGACAGAGAGAGACAGAGCATGAATGGGGGAGGGTCAGAGAGAGAGGGAGACACAGAATCTGAAACAGTCTCCAGGCTTTGAGCTGTCAGCACACAGCCCGACGCTGGCTCGAACTCATGGACTGCGAGATCATGACCTGAGCCGAAGTCGGACGCCCAAACGACTGAGCCACCCAGGCGCCCCAATATATATATATATATATTAATGTGTATTCACTTTTTTGGGAGACAGAGACAGAGTGCCAGGAGGGCAGAGGCAGAGAGAAAGGGAGACACAGAATCCGAAGCAGGCTCCAGGCTCTGAGTTGTCAGCAAAGAACCTGACCCGGGGCTCGAACCACAAACTGGGAGAACATGACCTGAGCCGAAGTCAGATGCTCAACCAACTGAGCCACCCAGGTGCCTCAAAACGTTAATTTATTTGATTCTTGTAACAATCCTGAGGGTCACATGTTATGATTAGTCACATTTTAGAGATAAGGACAAAGAGATACAGATATACTAAGTGACTAGCCCAAAGCCATACATGTAAACAGTTAGCTAACCTACGAGACTACTGAAGGGATTTGAAAGAGCTCATATACAGCACAAATATTTCACCTTTCTGAACTGAAGAAAAAAGTGAGAAGTAGATATTGGAATCAAATAAATGTATGTAAAAAAATGAACTCATTACTTACCATGCTTATGTTGAACAATAGGACATTAAATCTGTTAGTCAAGTAAGGGTGTTAATATTTTAACACTAAATTGGACACACTTAGCCAATCACTCTCCTTGGCAGAGTTTAAAAATCAATGGTTTCCACAGGGATCTGCCTGAAAAATATATGCCATGAAAGCACAGAATGGAATGTATGTCCTCTGCAAGCAGGCAGATCACAAGAAGGAAAAAAGAACAAGGAGAAGGAGGAGGGAGGGGGCAAAATTGATACAATCTTTCCATCTTAGTTTCTTATTTCTGCAAAAACTACCACAAATTTACTAGCTTAAAATATCATGTATTTATTATGTCACAGTTCTGGAGAAGAGAGGTCCTAAAATCAAGGTGTTGGCACAGCTATTCGTTGTGGAGGATCTCAGAATACAGGTCCTTGCCTTTTCTAGCTTCTATAAGCCACTTGCATTCCTTGGTTCGTGGTCCCTTTCTTCCATCTTCAAAAGTTCATTGCTCTGACCTCTACTTCTTTTATCCCCTTGTCTTTTCCTTCTTTGACCCTCTTGCTTCCTTTTTGTAAGGACCCTTGTGAGTACATTGGACTCACCTAGATAATCTAGAATAGTCTCCCCATGTCAAGATCTTTAATCACATTTGAGAAGTGCCTTTTGATATATAAGACAACATATTTGCGGGTTCCAGGGATTATTAGAATGTGGACATTTGTAGAGGGCATTATGAGGGCATGTCACCAAAGTTGCCACTGGGAAGGAATGAATAAAAGAGCAAAGGCTAGAACTGTTACTCTACTGATGTTCTCTTCAAGTAGTATCATACATAACATTAGAGGAAAGAGACTGCCTCTCTAATCACATTTTGTAGGGTATGGTTCCTTTCTCAGTGGGCTTAGCCATTAAACTCATTCTTTTTTTTTTTTTTATATGAAATTTATTGACAAATTGGTTTCCATACAACACCCAGCGCTCATCCCAAAAGGCGCCCTCCTCAATACCCATCACCCACCCTCCCCTCCCTCCCACCCCCCATCAACCCCCAGTTTGTTCCCAGTTTTTAACAGTCTCTTATGCTTTGGCTCTCTCCCACTCTAACCTCTTTTTTTTTTTTTCCTTCCCCTCCCCCATGGGTTCCTGTTAAGTTTCTCAGGATCCACATAGGAGTGAAACCATATGGTATCTGTCTTTCTCTGTATGGCTTATTTCACTTAGCATCACACTCTCCAGTTCCATCCACGTTGCTACAAAAGGCCATATTTCATTTTTTCTCATTGCCACGTAGTATTCCATTGTGTATATAAACCACAATTACATTCCCTGCTCATGGATTGGAAAAATAAATATTGTCAAAATGTCAATACTACCCAAAGCTATCTACACATTCAATGCAATCCCAATCAAAATTGCACAGCATTCTTCTCGAAATTAGAACAAGCAATCCTAAAATTCATATGGAACCACAAAAGGCCCCGAATAGCCAAAGGAATTTTGAAGAAGAAGACCAAAGCAGGAGGCATCACAATCCCAGACTTTAGCCTCTACTACAAAGCTGTCATCATCAAGACAGCATGGTATTGGCACAAAAACAGACACACAGACCAATGGAATAGAATAGAAACCCCAGAACTAGACCCACAAACGTATGGCCAACTCATCTTTGACAAAGCAGGAAAGAACATCCAATGGAAAAAAGACAGCCTCTTTAACAAATGGTGCTGGGAGAACTGGACAGCAACATGCAGAAGGTTGAAACTAGACCACTTTCTCACACCATTTACAAAAATAAACTCAAAATGGATAAAGGACCTAAATGTGAGACAGGAAACCATCAGAACCTTAGAGGAGAAAGCAGGAAAAGACCTCTCTGACCTCAGCCGTAGCAATCTCTTACTCGACACATCCCCAAAGGCAAGGGAATTAAAAGCAAAAGTGAATTACTGGGACCTTATGAAGATAAAAAGCTTCTGCACAGCAAAGGAAACAACCAACAAAACTAAAAGGCAACCAACGGAATGGGAAAAGATATTTGCAAATGACATATCGGACAAAGGGCTAGTATCTAAAATCTATAAAGAGCTCACCAAACTCCACACCCGAAAAACAAATAACCCAGTGAAGAAATGGGCAGAAAACATGAATAGACACTTCTCTAAAGAAGACATCCAGATGGCCAACAGGCACATGAAAAGATGTTCAGCGTCGCTCCTTATCAGGGAAATACAAATCAAAACCACACTCAGGTATCACCTCACGCCAGTCAGAGTGGCCAAAATGAACAAATCAGGAGACTATAGATGCTGGAGAGGATGTAGAGAAACGGGAACCCTCTTGCACTGTTGGTGGGCATGCAAATTGGTGCAGCCGCTCTGGAAAGCAGTGTGGAGGTTCCTCAGAAAATTAAAAATAGACCTACCCTATGACCCAGCAATAGCACTGCTAGGAATTTACCCAAGGGATACAGGAGTACTGATGCATAGGGACACTTGTACCCCAATGTTCAAAGCAGCACTCTCAACAATAGCCAAATAATGGATAAACTCATTCTTAATCAAAGCTGGTCTTGTCTCTCTCACAACAGGAAATCATTAATAGCTTGCAATCTATTAACCCACTTTCCTATTACCAGCTACAGTTACTTTATGTATCTTGTTTGGGGACCACTAGCATGTAGTAGAGATTTCAGAGTTCCCTAGACATCTCTTACATCTATTAGAACAGTGAATTGAAACAATTATGTCCAAGGGCTCTCTATAAACAAGACTGAAAAGCCAATTCCATATTCTTTTTCTCACCCCAAGTTAGGTTCAAACATGTAGTCCATTATAGCTCAAAGGATGTTATACAATATTTTAAATAGACTTCAAAAATTACATAAAATTAGATATTTCCATAAGAATGGTAACAACAAAGATATCTGTTACATAAGAATGTAAATTCTTTCCATTATGAAGTTTTTGGTATATATTAAAATCCAAAAATTAAATTCTTTTAAAAATTAATGTTGAAAAAGAATATTTGATTCAAATTATGAAACCATATTAGCTTCCTTTTATAAGTTAAACTTACTAATTAAAGCCCAAAATATATCCCAAACAATAATATAGTCTACTCACCCTCATGAGTTCTTGATGTTTGGATAGACTGAGTTCTTTTATCATCTTCAGTCTGGGTTCTATCTCACTACCATGGGGCAGGCGTTACAGTTTCTGAAGTCACTCTTCATGTTACCCCATAGTTGGAAACTGTGTACATAAATATTAGAGTGGATACATATACTGCTTAATCATACAGTAAAAATTAACCATAATTATCTTAAAATACGATAGTGACATAAAGATGTTTTGTTTTTAAACAATGAATACTAAAGTGAGTTCTTCAGCATAAATATTAGGAGAAATAGAGTCACAGAAATGGTAAATATGCAGGCATAAAAATGAGTTTTAAATGAAGAAAATAGTACCTTTGGTGATTTAAAGTGTAAGAATTAAATAAATGATAAAAATAAAACATTATTCAAGAGGAGGTTAAATTGAATAAAGTGTTCTAAGATTCTGGCATTATTGAGTTAAGTAGAAAAACTAATAGCTAGTAATCAGCATCTTTTTCCAGCTCCATTGAGATAATTGACAAATAATATTATATAAGTTTATGGTATATAATATGATGATTTTATATATATACAAATTGTATATTTCATTGGGAATTTATATATAAATTATACACACACACACACACACACACACTTTAGGTTGGTTAACACATTCATAACTTCATGTAGTGACTTCTTTTCTGTGTACATGTGGTAAGTTTAAGATCTATTCTCCTAGAGATATTTAAGGATATAATAAAGTATTGTTAACTCTAGTCATTGCACTGTTCATTAGATCTCTAGAAATTGTTCATCTTATAAATGTTACTGATCTTTGGCCAACATCTAATCATTTCCTCCAAACCTCAGCCCCTGGCAACCCCTAATCTGTTTCTCTGAGAAAGTCTTTTATAGATTTCAAATAAAAGTGAGATCATGGAGTATTAGTCTTTCTCTATCTGAATTATTCCTCTTAGCACAGTGCCCTCAAGGTTCATCCACATTGTCCCATATGGAAGAATAAAAGATCAGTCTGGGATCTCTAATCTATTCCATTGGATGGTACAGTACCATCTCTGTTCATCTTTCTCAAGACTGCCATGAGTATCTGGGGTCTTTTGTGCTTCCGTATGAATTTTAAGACTGTTTTTCTATTTTTGCTAAAAGTGCCATTTTTGTTTTCATTTTCATGATTTACAATGAATCTTTCCATAGATTTGGGTAGTATGGAAATTTTAATACTACAATTTAATAATATTAATTCTTTTGATCCAAGAACACAGATATATTTTAACACATTTGTATCTCTTTCAGTTTCTTTTATCAATATCTTATATTTTTCAGTGTACAGATCTTTCATCTCCTTAGTTACATTTATTCCTAAGCATTTAAAACAAGATTTTTTTAATGTTTATTTAGTTTTGAGAGACAGACAGAGACAGAGCGTGAGCTGGGGAAGGGGCAGAGAGAGGGAGACACAGAATCCAGAGCTGGCTCCAGGCTCTGAGCTTCCAGCATAGAGCCTGAAGTGGGGCTTGAACTCATAAGCCACGAGATCATGACCTGAGCCAAAGTCGGACATTTAACTGACTGAGCCACCCAGGCGCCCCTAAGCATTTTGTTTTGATGCTGTTGTAAATGGGATTATTTTTCTTTATTTTTTAGATAGTTTGTTGTTAGCATATAGAAATTCAATTGATTTTTGTATGTTGATTTTGTATCATGAAACTTTATTGATTTTTTAATCAGTTCTAACAGGTTTTTTGGTGGGTATCATATCTTCTATAAAAAGAGAAAATTTTATAACTTCTTTTATGATTTAGGTATCTTTTATTTATTTTTCTTGCCTACTTGCTCTGGCTAGGACTTTCAGTAAGTAGGTTGAATAGAAGTGGTGACAGTGGGCATCCTTGCCTTATTCCTGACCTAAGAGGAAAAGATTTCAACTTTTCACTATTGAGTATGATGTTAGCTGTGGGGTTGTGATATGTGGCCTTTACCATGTTGAGGTGTGTTCCCTCTTTACCCAATTTTTGAAAGTTTTTACCATGAAAAGATTTTGAATTTTGTCAAATGCCTTTTCTACTGCTGATCATATAACTTTTATCTTTCATTTTATTAATGTGGTGTATCACATTTGTTGATTTGTGGATTTTAAAATATCCTCGTATCCCAGGGATGAATCCCACTTGATCATGATGTATGATCTTTAATGTGCTGTTGAATTCATTTTGCTAAGAATTTTTACATCTGAGAATTTTTACATCTGTGTTCATCAGGTATATTGACTTGTAGATTTCTTTTCTTGTAGTGTTCTTATCTGACTCGGTATCAGGGTAATTCTGGCCTCTTAAAATGAGTTTGGAGTGTTATCTCTTCTTCAATTTCTTGGAAGAGGCTTAGAAGGATTGGCATTCGTTCTTCTTTAAAATTCTTCAGTGAAACCATCTGGTCTTAGGCATTTCTTTTTTGGGAGATTTTTAATTGCTGATTCAATACCTTTACTTGTTATTGGTCTGTTCACTTTTTTCTATTTCTTGATTCAGTATTGGTAAGTTGTAGGTTTCTAGAAATTTATTCATGCCTTCTAGGATGTCCACTTAGTTGGCATATATCTATTCATGTTAGTCTCCTATGAGACTGTGGTATCATTTGTAAACTCTGCTCTTTCATTTATAATTTCATAATTTTAATTTTAATTATTTGGCCCTCTCTTGTTTTTTTCTCTGTGCATATGCATAGGGGTAAACTTACTGAATTATATAATAAATCTATGTTGAACTTTTTGAGGAACTGTTGAACTGTTTTTAAGAGCAGAATTTTCAACAGCAGAAGCAATGCATGAGGGTTCAGTATCTTCACATCCTTATCAACGATTATTATTATTTATAGTTATGTCAGTGGGCATAAAGACATACATCATTGTGGCATTGATTTGAAATTCCCTAATGACTAATGACGTTATGCATCATGTTGTGTACTTATGGCTATTATTTATATTTTTGGGGAAATGTCCATTAAAATATTTCCCTGACTTTTGACTTATTTGTTCTTTTATTGTTGAGTTACAGGGTTAGAGCTTTATTAGATATGATTTGCAAGTGTTTTCTCCCTTTTTGTGGGTTATCTAACAGAGAAATGGTTGCCTAATCCAAGCTTCTAAAGATTTACATATCAGTTATTTCTTAATAGTTGTGTAGTTTTATTTTTACATTTAGTTAATTTTGCATAAAGTTTTTTACATGATGTGAGGTAGGGATTAAAATTCATTCTTTTGGGTGGTGGCTATCCAGTGGTCCCAGTGTCATTTGTTGAGAAGACTGTTTCCTCACAGAATCATCTTGGCACCACTGACAGAAATTAATTGACCATAAATGCAAGGCTTTATTTCTGAACTTTAAATTATATTCTATTTATCTATATGTCTGTCTTTATGTCAGTACAACACTACCATGATTACAGTTACTTTTTAATAAGTTTTAAAATTGGGAAGTGTGAGTTCTCCAAGTTATTATGTCATTTCTTTTCAAGATTATTTTGGTTATTCCTAGCATTTCCATGTGAATATTAGGATCAGGCTACTAATTTCTAAGGAATAGGATGTTGGAATATATTTTAACTATTTATTTATTTATTTATTTATTTATTTATTTATTTATTAATATTTATTTTTAAAGAGAGAGAGAGACACAGAGACGGGGGGGGGGGGCAGAGAGAGAGGCAGAGAGAGAGCAGGTGAGAATCCCTAGCAGGATCTGCACTGTCAGCATGGAGCCCAATATGGGGCTCGATCTCATGAACCATGAGATGATAACCTGAGCTGAAATCAAGAGCAGGATGCTTAAACAACTGCACCACCAAGACACCCCAGGATGTTGGAATTTTGACAGGGATCACATTGGATCTATAGATTAATTTGAGAGTATAGACATATTAAAATATTAAATCCTCCAATCTATTAACATGAAACATCTGTTTATAAGTGTTACTTTATTTGAACAGTGTTTTGTGGTTTTTAGTGTAAAATTTTTGAACTTATTTGTTAAAATTAGTTCTTACTCTATTCTTTTTAGTATTACTGTATATAGATTTTTTTAAAATTTGTTTCAAATTATTAGTTGCTTGTATACAGAAATACAACTAATTTGTGTGTGTTGATTTAGTATCTTGCAACCTTGCAAATATATTTATTAGCTCTAATATGTTTGGTGTGGGTGCACTGGGACTTACAATGTGTAAGATCATGCCATCTGCAAATAGTGATAGTTTTACTTCTTCCATCCCAATTTGGGTTCCTTTTATTTATTTTACGTGTCTAATTGCCCAGGCTAGAACTTCTAATAGTATGCTAAATGTAACTGGCAGGAGTAGACAGCCTTGACTCATTCCTGATCTTAGGGGCGAAGCTTACATGCTTTCACCATTAAAAAGGATGCTATCTGTGAGTTTTTAACAGATGCCTTTTATCGGGTTGAGGAAGTTCAGTTATATTCCTGTTTTGCTTAGAGTTGTTTTTAATCAAATTAGATTGTTACATTTTATCAAATGCTTTTTGTGCATCTAGTGAGATGATCATGTGTTGTTGGTTTTTTTTCCTAATTCTATTCTTATGGCATATTACGTTGATTGGTTTACATATGTTGAAACAGCCTTGTATTTGTGGTATAAATCCTCCCTGAGCATGACTTATACTCTTTTTGTAGGCTGCTTAATTTGGTTAGTTAGTATTTTGTGAGGATTTATGAGTCTACATTTATGAAGGCTGTTCTGTAGTTTTATTGTGATGTCTTCAGTTTGTTTCATAGTAATTCTGGCTTTATGGAATGAGTTGGGAAGCTCCAACTCTTGCTTTTTGGAAGAGTTTGAGAAAGACTTGTGCTAATTTTCTAAACATTTGGTGGAATTCAACAGTGAAGTAGGATCCTAGGCATTTCTTGTGGGAAGTTTTTTGATTAATTTATTCTCCTTAGTAAATCAATTGGGATTTTCTATTTTTTTTTATTTTAAAAAGGAATTTTTTTAATGTTTATTTATTTTTGAGAGACAGAGAGAGACAGAGTGTGAGCAGGTGAGGGGCAGAATGAGAGGGAGACACAGAATCTGAAGCAGGCTTCAGGCTCTGAGCTGGCAGCACAGAGCCTGACATGGGGCTCAAACTCACAAACTGTGAGATCATGATCTAAGTGAAACCAGACGCTTGACCAAGTGAACCACCCAGGTGCCCCCAAAGGGGTTTTCTATCTTTAAAAGTCAGTTTCACTATTACTTTCTACTTACTCGCTCATTTTATCTCACTTATCTAATTTGTGAGTGGAAAATTCATTTTATTCCCTTACACTCCTTTTGATTTCTGTAAAGTTTGTAATAATGTCCTTTCCTTCATTCCTCATTTTAGGAATTTGATTCTTCTCTCTCTCCCTCGCCCTCTCTCTCTCTCTCTCTCTCTCTAATTCTTCACCCACCCTGGAAAACCCCCCACCCCCACCATTAGTTTAGGTAAAAGTTTGTTAATTTTGTTGATCTCTCAAAGAAACAACTTTTGGTCTCATTGATTTTCTCTATTATTTCTATTCCTTATTTCATTTATTTTCTTTTTAACATTTATTAATTCCTACCTTAATCTGCTTGGGTTTAATGTACTATTTCCAGTTTAAGGTAGAAGTTTAGATCATTGATTTTCTATCTGCATTCTTTTTAGTGCAGGCATTTATAGTTATAATTTTCTTCTAATCACAGTTTCTCTGCATTCCATAAGTTTTGTTAGTTGTGTTTTAGTTTTCTTTTATCTATAGTTATTTTATAATTTTCCTTCTTATTTCTTCATTGACCTATTAGTTATTTCGGATTGGATGATTCTTCTT
Source organism: Lynx rufus (assembly GCF_022079265.1). NCBI lineage: Eukaryota > Metazoa > Chordata > Mammalia > Carnivora > Felidae > Lynx > Lynx rufus. Next base: position 75,982,861 of record NW_025814896.1, on the reverse strand, counting down.
TGACTCATTAGGTTAAGTAAGTTATTTAGTGTGTGGTTTAATTGACATATATTTGAGAATTTTCAGATATTCTTGTTGTTGATTAATTTCATACACTTGTGGAGAAAGAATATACTGTAACATTTCAGTCCTTTAAAATTTATAGAAACTTGTTTTGTGACCTGAGATTTGATCTATCCTGGAGGATGTTCCATGTGAAACTGAGAATGTATATTATGATTATGTTGATTGGATTGATCTGTAGATCTCTCTTATGTTTAGTTGATTATAGCACTCTTCAAGTCTTCTATTTATTTGCTGATTTTCTCTCCAGCTGGTTTATCCACTATTGAAAGTGTGATATTAAAGTTTCCAAATATTATTGTTGAATTGTTCATTTATCCTTTCAATTCTGTTAGTTTTTGCTTCATGTATTTTTGGTTCCTGTTAGGTACATATATGCTAATGACAGTTAAACCTTCATGATGGATTGATCCTTTTAACATTATATAATGTCCTATTTGTCTCTAGTAACAAGAGTAAAAATTTGCTGAATGCTTACTATGTTCCAGGCACAATTCTAAGCAATGTGTTAGTTGTAGTTCATGAGTTATTTCGTTGAATTAAAAATACCAAATAGATTCTATTGTTTCATTGGTTTCTGAAAAAAAAAAATTCTCAGTGGTATTTTTATTCATTGAGGTATTGAGGATATTTAATGTTTTGTTGTGCTGAAGTATTGTTCATATATCTCATTCTAGATTTTTTTGTTTATGGATTGTTATAAGTCTGGGGTCTATCCTAGACCCATGTTTGTCATCAAGTAAAGATTTAAGCCTTGGTTACTCTTAACTTGTATATTGGCATTGTTCCCAAATCACCTTAAAGTATATACAAGTTATTGCTAGGATACGCTACAAAACCAGTGTGTACTACTAAACAGACCTCAAATATATACTAGTTTCAGCAAAGAGTTTTTCTAATAGATTTGATCACTGTAAAACTACAGATTGCACAAACACAACTATAATTTCCATTACGTACTACCCTCAGTTATATTTCTATGTTCTTCTGAAACTACAAAACTTAAAAAAAATCACCATTTTTTTGGTGATTTGTTTCCCCCCTCTGCAAAATAAAAGCAACACAAGCCACTTAATTTCTAATATGCACGCGCGCATGCGCGTGTGTGTGTGTGTTACAATCTATAGATGGCTACGGATGGAGAGATATTGATGTGGAGGCAGAGCAAAAATATCTTTTCTCACTAAATGAAAATGAAAGAGAGAGTTGGTTGTTCAATTTTCTTGTCACTGATTATTCTAAGACTATAAAGTTGGGAGACAGAAGGTGGAAGGAGCTCTGAGTCTCCCAGTAAGACTTTTCAGTCTTGGCAATTTTTGGTCCTCTCAGGAAAAACAAGTGTTTCTCACTGGTTGTGGTTTTGAAGTCAGTTCTATACATCTACCCAGTGAATCGTTTACTAACGGGTTTACTTTCAGGTTGATTTTTACCCATTCTTTTGTCATCTTAACGTTTTCTGTCCTTTGTAGGTATTCCAATGGACAGGATCTGTGAATCATTTGGAATTTGTTCCCATTTTTGAGATTCCTAAATTATCAAGTTAGCATGCTCAATTTTATATTGCATTTTGATTAGATGCTTTCTTTGATAATATATAAATTATATGTGATTTATACAAGTTAATATAAATTAATTTTATCTTCATATTTAGAGCAGGGAAAAATTGCCTAAATACAGTTTAAACTCAAACTTCAGCTCTTTGGGCAACCAAATAAAATAATTTTAAATACAGCTGGTCAAATTCATTAGTGAATTATTGTCTGTACCACTCAGACTAAGAAGTCATAAGTCAATTTATTTTTCAATATTCTTTACTTTAAAAGAATTATTCTTTTCATAGTATTGCAATATGCATTTCCCTTGTGCATTGTGTGTGTGTGTGTGTGTGTGTGTGTGTGTGTATGTGTTCCAGAACAATAAAGCAGCATTTGTCAGGAAACATTCATATGCTTGCTGCTACTTCTGCCTTATTTTCAGGGCTAAAATCATCCAGAGATAATAGACCTCAGGGAGAAAGTAAACAAATTATACAGGAACAACACAATTCCTCAGAACAGGTTGGCAGCATGGATTCTACCTCCCAGGTTTGTTACACTCTGGTGAGAAATCTTAGAGGGGCCATTATTCTTTGTCAGGGGCAGCATGAGCAGCATGTAAAGGGTTCATATTCAGCACTGACAAATTGAACTTAGTATTTTATTTAAAAATAGCATCCATCAGAGTAGGAGTGGATTTTTAGAAGGATAATATATAGCTTTGTCACTTTTTTTTTTTTTTTTTTTTTTTTTTTTGCCGAATTTGGATGCATACCATCTACTCTACATGGGTTGCAGGAATGAAATAATGGAGAAATCTGAATTTGAATTCATAAACTCTGGATTTGAGTCCCAGGCCTTATATTACTAAGCAGGTGGGCAACTTAATCATTTTTGCTGTTCAAATCCCTTTTTTGAATAAAGAAAATACTGATACCACATCATTTTGAAGACTAAACATGAGGTGGTATACATAAAAATACTTGGAAACTATAAAGTGGCGTGAGATAAGAAATTAGTAGGAGTGCCTGGGTGGCTCGTTCAGTTGAACGTCCGACTTGTGCTCAGGTCATGATCTCACAGTCTGTGAGTTCAAGCCCTGCTTTGGGATCTGTGCTGATGGCTCAGAGCCTGGAGACTGCTTTGGATTCTGTGTCTCCCTCTCTCTCTGTTCTTCCCCCACTCACACTTTCTCTCTCTCTCTCTTTCTCAAAAAAAGATTAAAAAATTAAAAAACAATAAGTTGAGAAATTAGTATATTATTGTTAACATTTAATTAGACTAGTTTCTGGTTGCACTGAAGATATCTTATATTAGAGTAAAATTACACATATATATATAGGTGACAAAGATGGTAAACCTGCTGAGTAGCAGATCTAAAGCTTAGTCCCTCCATGTTAATTCCCCTGCCTGGCTTTCTCCCACTATTTGTCTCACTCCATCAGTGGTAACATCCAAAGTGTGATTTCCTGAGTTAATTTTTACTTGTTTCTATTTCTCCTACCCAAGTCTTCTTTTGGTGTTTCGCTTTCCCAATTTAGAGTGCTAAAGGCACATGCTAATGTGCTAAGGCATATGCTAATAAATAATTATTGTCTGATAGCTCACTCATTCATTTACCTGTCCAGTATTTATTTATTTAAATCCTTCTTTCTTTAAAAATGTGGCCCACTTGCATTTCTGATGGGACATCTATTTGGAGTATACAAATATGAAATGAAATGGTCCCTTCCTGAGGTAGTTTGCAGAATTCCTGAGTTAGGTACATGAGTGACATTAACAAAAGGAAGAAAGGAGATGAGCATTGTAAGTAAAGCACAGGTAAATTTGGGGACATTAGAGAGGAAAAAAAACTCCCAGGTGATGAGGGATGTGAAGACCTAAGTAGCATTTGAGCTCTTGCATGGGTATGGAGATACTGGAGGGAAAACATGCAAAAGAAGTACCAGAGAATGGGCAAGTTACACAGAATGGTTGGAAGAAAGTAACCATTTAACACTGGTTTAAGTTATAGGTAATGGGGGGGTGGGCACCTGGGTGGCCCAGTCAGTTACATATCTGGCTCTGGATTTTGGCTCAGACCATCATGATCTCATGGTTTGTGGGTATGAGCCTCGCCTTGGACTCTGGTGACAGTGCAGAGCCTGCTTGGGCTTTTCTCTACCTGTCTCTCTTCCCCTCCTTTGCTTGCTCTCTCTCTCTCTCTCTCTCTCATAAATAAATAAATAAATAAATAAATAAATAAAGTTACAAGTAATGGAACTGCAGCAAATACATTTGGAAAAGAATATTGGGTTCAGATCCTGAGTGTTGTTGAATACTAAAGAGTTTTGATTTCATTCAATAGAAAAACAGAATTGGGAAGCTATTCTGTTCCTACAGACTGATATGCTAAGTTTAAATGACAAAAAAAAAAAAAAAGAAAGAAAGAAAGAAAGAAAGAAAGAAAGAAAGAAAGACAAGTGAAAAGATTATGTGGGAGGCAAAGAAAGCTCATGTTAGCTTGATGCAACTGGGAAGGGAGATTTCGGAAAAATACTGAGTTTGGAGCTCAATTAGGGTAATGATTATCATTATCACTTATTGGTTGATTATTCTGTGCCAAGAATTCCACATACACTATTTAATTTTATCCTCAACAGGCCTAAGAGACGAGCAATTGGCTGCATTCTGGGAAGTGGTAACTGAGACCTACGACCATAGACCTGGGGTGTAGTGGACCTGAGATTTAAACTTAGGCCATCTCAGTCTAGAGCTGGACTCTTAGCAACTGTGCTTTTCTAGAACCCCACTACTGACAAGGAGGCATGGGAAAGACAGGATTCTGACATGATAGCAGTTTTCCAGCCTCAGTGACAGAAATGATGCAGAGGATGATCACAGAAAAATGACATAGAATGAAGGGAGACAAAGTCAGTCTGTTTTTGACATGTTGAGTGTCAGTTTTTATGAATCATAGAACTGGAGATGTTTGGCAAGCAGATGGAAATCCAGGATGAACTCAGGGAAGGGGTCTGGAGAGATATAGTTCAGTTTTCTAAGAGGAGAAGAACAAAGACCAGGAAAGGGCATGACACAAGAGTGAGTAGCAGGCCAAGGGCAGGTCCTTGGGAAAGTCAGAAAAGCAATTGTGGTTTCTGCATGAAACACAAGCATAATGTCATATCAGAGAATTTAAAGATCTTCCAGAGTAGCATTTCTCTCCTACTTGGAGAAGCCACTGCGCTGCAGGGCACCATAAACCTATAAATCAATTAAACTCAAATTACAGAATCAAAAGGCATCTGTTCCCATTGTGACATAAACCTGCTAAGATGAAGAATTCCTGGCTGGAATAAGTTAGATTTTTCATAAGTTGCTATCCCACTGAGCTTTTTTCTTCATACAGTTTCAATAACATAGAGGCAGATTTGGGGCTTGGAAAGGTCCCTAGAGATCACCTGGTCTAATATCCTCCTTTTAAGAATGAGAAATTTGAGTCTCAGAGAGGTGACCCCAGGTCACGAAGCTAGCTTTTCCATAAATGGGTTCATTTATATTTACACTCACTAAATGATTGGGGATTAAGCAGTTTGTATTTTATAATGATACTTGCTTGAGAGTATTACTGAGAAGAAGTGTTTTTATAATGTGTGGCCACAAAATTTATTGAGACTTTAATGTGTGTACATTCATCTCTTCCTTTACCAGGAATGTAGCCATCATTTTGTTTTGTTTTGTTTTTCCCCAAGGAAACTGGTTGCAGAAAAGAAAGTAGTGATTGCCTACAAACAAATGATGGTCAAGTCTTTTAAGAATCTTTGAGTTCCTTGAGAGGATGGGGGAAAGGGAGAAGTATCTTTGGTTGAGAAAAAGGAAGAGTGAAGTAGGATAGAGGGAGAAAAAAATAGAGGAGGTGATGAGGGGAGAAACAGGCAGGTGTGCCTAAGGGTTGAAAGCACCTGTCCTCCACTCTCCTGAAGATCCCACTGAGTCTCGGCCCAATAAGAAAATGATCAATATTTTACAATTCTGTGTTTTACACAAGCTCCTCTCAGCTATTCTGCATGGTCTCTCTAGACACCCTGCCCTTTATACCTGTTATCCCATAATCCAGCAATAGAAGTTACCTTCCCGAACCTCATTTTTTCTTCAAAAGAATTGTATTTATTGACCGTATTGATTATGATCACCATAGAATCCGAAAAAAAATGCATTCATATCACTATTCCTTTTGTTTTTGATGCAATGCTAATTTTATTTTAAATGATTTTAATTTTAATAATATTTTGATAAATTTATTATTACCACTAATATTTCTCCAAATATTCAGGAAAGCTTATGTTTTAGCAAAGTGAGCCACTTACTGTGGCAACAAAGACCCACACCCAGGGTTATAGGTACCTGTGTCCTGGGAAGCACAGGAAAACAATCCAAGATACAAGTCCATCCTTATAAGGTGCCAAAGTAGTGGTGTAAGCAACTTCTTTTCAGTTAGGTGAGCTGAAACGATACGTTTAAATATAAGTAGAAATTTGGAAAAAGAAGATAATGCTGTTGAAAGATTCTACAAAGAAAGTTTTGCAGAGAAGATAGAGGCCAAATTAGGCTTGAAAGTTAATATTTATAACCAAGGACATAGAGGAATTTTGAGTTTATTTTGAATAAGGAAAGAACTTCTATGAGAATGGTTAGAATATATAAGTAAATGAGGTAAAACTGAATTACATTTGAATACTCTTTGTTCTTAGGAATGAGAGTCAGGCTAGAGACTTTGAGAATAAGTCCATGGCATGTAATGGAAATGGTTCTTAACTTAGGGTGCAATTGGAAATCTTCCAAAAATATAGTTGCTTGGGCCTCATTGCTAAACCACTTAAACCAAAGTCTCTGGAGATGGGATCCATAATAGGCATTTTTTAAATGCCCCAGATCTTTCTCAGGTGCAGCAAGGTCAAAGACTACTCATCTTGAGATACTGAATGGGGGATGGAGGTAGGGTGCTAGGCAGAATAATCACCTCCAAAGATGTTCACAAACTAATCTCCAAAACCTATGAATGGTTTACTTTACATGGCAAAAGAGACTTTTCAGATGTAATGAAGGACTTTGAGATGGGAAGATTATACTAAATGACCTACATGGGCCCAACATAATCACAAGTATTCTTTTAAAAGGGAGGAGCATCAGAATCAGGTAAGTGACCATGAAAGAAGTTGGCATGATGCAGGACTATGAGCCAATGAATATGGATGGTTTCTAGAATATATAAAGGGCAAGGAAAGGAATTCTCCCTTACAGCTTCCAGAAAGATTGCAGTTTTGCTGACTCATTTTAGACTTCTGAACCCCAAAACTGTAAGATTACAGACTTGTGTTATGTTTATTTATTTATTTATTAAATTTTTTTTTAATGTCTATTTATTTTGGAAGAAAGAGAGAGCATGAGCAGGGTAGGGGCAGAGAGAGAGAGAGAGAGAGAATCCCAAGCAGTCTTCACAATGTCAGTGCAGAGCCCCTTAGCCAAAATCAAGAGTTGGACGCTTAACCAACAGAGCCACCCAAGCACACCTAGATTTGTGTTGTTTTAAACAACTAGCTTTGTACAATTTGTAATAAGTAGTAAAGGGAAACTAATACTAGTGTCTGCTAAAAGAGTGAATACCTAATGATCATGCTCCAAAGTGAAAGAAGGATCAAGATGCACAGACTCCCATTCGGGGCCCTTTGTATCACCTGTGCCCTACCACCCAGTGAACGGAATGCAGATATGATGAAGGCACTACCTCTGCTCCTTTAGATCCTGAAAGTAGTACCAATCTCTGTCATTTCACCTGAAATATTGTCACTAGCCTGTGTTGGGGGCGGGGTTGGGGAATGTGTCAGAGGTTTCCATTTTCTTGCCTTTTCCACTATGATAGATTGTACTTCATAGGCCAAGGATTTTTTCTTATAGGTAGGGGTTGTGCTAATTGCCAAAAGTGTTCATGAAAATTATACATTTGCCAATTAGAGAAGGGACCACTCAGCTCGAGGTGCAACAATCCTCAGAATGTTTGGGTATTCCCTTTTCCCTAGTGTATGGTTAAGTAAATGGCTGTAGGTCTCTTTGGGAAAAGAGGAGGTAATCGTTATAGCTGGAGTGCTACAGGATACTTCTTGGGGATCCAGGCTGCCCTTTATTCAGTGGAAAATTGGCTCACATCTGGATATTGTGCAAAGATTGAGACATTTAAGTATTAAGTCTCTTTCCTTGATTATCCTTCCTTGACTTGTTTGTTGCTAGAGAGATTGAGCAATACCCCCACTAAGTGCACATCTACCCTGATCCCAAGAAAGTTGTTATTTTAGCCATATCTATGGCTCTCTGCTACCAAGCCCCTCTGATTGTCATTCCAACCTTGCTGCCCATGAGAATCAGTGAGCTTACCTTGCTTTAAACTGATAAAAGCCACTACCTAGACTCCATTATTATGGGAACTTACCATCTTCATTCTTATCAGTTAGCCCAGTTCTCAATACCTTCCTCCCATAAATCCTCACTTACAGTTAGAATGTAGGCTCTAACATTGGTGGGCTCTCTCACCAGTATATTCCTTATTATTTTGTTAAATGAAGTATCTTCTTAATCTTCCTAAAGAACATAATCATCTGATGGTTTTTCCAGTCTTACATCATAAGTTCACACTGGCACCATGTAGAGAAGTGAAGCAAACACTTCCCTTCAAACTATCTGGCACATTCATAGCCCCTGTTTCAAGACTTTAACCTACACACACACACACACACACACACACACACACACATATCTGTGTGTATCTCAGCCATTCCTTTTTTTAAATTTTTAAGAAATGCTTTTGTTTCCTATATATTTTAAATTATACTAGTGACAGTAGATTCTACAGTTACCTATTTACAAATAGCCTTTGTATTCTCTACCTAACTTTAGGTAATACCTTTAGGTTATTCAAAACAGTGAAACTATTATATATTACTTAGTTTAAGTAGGATATACAATCTACAGTCTTAAAAGGAAACTTGTTCCAGGGGGATTTTTTTTCTTTGTTTGCCTTTTTAAGTCCTCAAAGCAAAGTTCTTAAATATAGAGAATACATTTCTTTATATATTTAGGCCTATATCTATTTGCAAATATACATACCTCCTAATATTCCCCTTTGCCATGAATATGAATAAAACCTACCTCTCAGAGAGAGAAACTACATTTCCCCAAAAAAGTTGGTGAACTATTAGACAAAGTACCTATTTTCTCCAGTAGCTTCACAAGAACATAGCATAAATCACTAAGCCATAAACAGAGCTAATAACTCAGCTTGTCACCATCAAAAATGCTTCAGTATGAAATTTGCTAAAATGTTTTAACACCTGAGCATTATAAGAAAAAGTAAGTAATGATATTTTGCTTAATGACTGTCACTTCAATAAAACATAACAATCTCTTTTAATATCTTGAACTCTAGGATATTTATATTGTGGATGGAATCACCTAAGCTAAAAGTTATATTCTATTTTTCTTAGAAGGATGTTTATAAGACTATATTCTTCACTGTATAAAGTTTTAAAGACAATAAAATCGCAGTGCACTAATAGTGAGAAACAATGACATTTCTGATCTCCCCAAAAAAGAAATATGGCCAGATATTTCATCTGAATGTATTTTTCATATATTAAAGCAGTATCTCACTCAGTGGAGATTTTATGATCAGTCTTATAAAATTACATTTACTAACTTGAAATTCAAACTCAGACACTATGGATAATAATTAGGTATGATTTTCCTTATTGGAAAATTAAAGTTGAATTGCATTTTATGTATATCAAATACTAAGTCCATGGATATCTTATAAGAGATGGAAGTAGATCTCAACCCTAACTGTAATTAGAATCACTTGGAGAGTTTTTGTTTGTTTTTAATATTAACCTAGCCACATCCCCTGAATAATTCTGATTCAGTTGGGCTGGTGTGGACCTGGGCACTGCATTTCACTCAGGCTTGAAAAGCTCTGCTCCCGATCACCACGTGGCAGTGTTTGGATTACCCTTATAATGTGAACATTCACCTTCAAGTCTCAAATATTTCTGGAACCCCCTAAGTCTGATTATCTAACATTATTTTAAAATCTCAACAGGTAGGGTACAAGTGCAGATTAACTACTACAGATTATTCATAATCATGCTATTTTTTTGTATCATCTACTTTTGTTTTTCTGAACTTATTCTTTTACCTTATACTTCAAAGTAAATTTTGAGATGGAACTAAACCCACAGAAGATATATCAAGGCAAAAAAAATGGGTTATCATCTAAAAAACATTCAACTCATCTGCACAGTAATCGGGAACATAATTTGATTTTAGAAATTGATGTGGTATGGTCATGGGAAACTTACAATTTGCTATGTTTAAAGACTCTTGTCCTCAGGGGAGAAATATTATTTAAGTATTACTTCAGATGTATTTCTACTAAGATTTAATGAAGAAAATGTCATTGACATTCAATTGTGAGATTTTAGTTTTATCAAATACCTTCAAAATAAAGAGTTGACTTATCATTTGAAAAGGTATCAGAGATGATCGGTGCAACTTCAAACTCAATTCTCTTAAATCGTGTTCTAAGAACCAAGTTCATTATTCCCTCTTCTCTCCTAAATGCTAAGATTATATAAGCCAGTGAAACAAATACAAGAAATACTTAATTCATAACTGTAAACAAATATGTTTGGGCTGTGTCGTCCCATCCCTCCTTGTTCTCTTAAATCTACTTAGCCTGACAACTTGCCACAACAACTGTCTCTATTGATAAAGCACATATCACCCAGGACAAATTTGTGGGCTTAAAAAATGTTCTTGTCATAGGAAAATTTATCCCTGGTCTTCAGACTGTATGTTCAGTCATATTTTATGATTTTGTTTTCAAAAGCTGTGGTTGCTAAAATTGATGAGCTCTGCTGGTACCGCAGCATGAGCATCCTATTTCTTCAACCCCAAATCCATCACTTTATGAGGAGAACCAAGGTCAGGGGTGTGTGTGAATACAGAGTCTCTTTCACTCAGATTTTGGGAAAGAAGAGGAGATGGGGTGGCTGGTAGAGGCAGATTGCCTTCCTGACTGGTTCTCAAATTTCCTAGATTTGCTTTAACAATTTTTCTAGTTAGTCAGAAACCAAAGGGATGGAAAACAGCAGAATGCTGACAACTTAAATCAGCTTCCATTTTTCCAGAGAATAAGAACTTCTTCAGACTTTAACCTGCATGAGGATTCCCCAGGCATCTTGCTGAAATGCAAGACCGTTTTGATAGGTCTAAAGTGGGGACTGAGATTTTACATTTCTAACAGGTGATGCTGAGATTATTGACCCAATTACTCAGATCACAACTCCCCAGGATAGTCTCTGTGTAAGTTCACCTCCTCAACCTTCCTTAAACAAATGCACTTTTCCAAGACTAGTAGTCAAATGAAACAGAGGAGAGCATTGGGTGTTTAGGAATTATTTAGTCTCTTGCCCTATGAATGGATGCATAAGGATGTGCCAATCATCCTTAATTAAGCACCTCATTACCTCTGATTACAGAACAAAGAGCATACTCTTCAAATTTCACCACCCTGCTCTACCTAGCATATGCAGAGTTTTTGCCATTAAAATATATCTCAGTCAGAAATGTCAAAGAATGGTTTTCTAATGAGCTGGTGATAAAACTGCTCTCAGCCATTGGAACAGCTATATTCGGAGCCGAATTAAGATTTTGTCCATGTGTAAAGAAATGGAGTAAATGGCAATAAGTTAATAGGTTCTGTCACTAGTAGAGCAAACTAACTGCTTTTTAAAAATTAACCCTGAACCTTATCCGCATTCAGTGGTTAATGTAATTGAGAGATGGAATACTACATATATTATTTATAACATTAATAGAAAAATCAAGTAATTATTTCTTGGCTTCATTCCTTGTATATTTTTAATTTTCTGCTTTCATCATGTGGAGATTGTATTGAATCTGAGGAAGTGACTGCTGTAGAGTCTAATCAGTACCAACATTTATAGAATGCTTAATGTGACCAGGCAGGCACTGTTCTAGGTATTAGCTTAATGAATCTTCATGAGGTTGGCACAAATGCTTTTATTTCCATTTTAAAGGTCAGGAAGTCAAACAATTTAGAAACTGACCCTACACTACATAGCTGGAAGTGTCAAAGGCAGGGCTTGAAACCTGGCATTCTGAGTATAGTGCCCTTGCAAGTAACCACTCAGGGACTCTGGCTTGTTGGTTATATAGGTGTAAAGTGTGATTGCAGAGAGGCTAGGGAAGCTCCTTCAACACTGCCCCTGACCCAATTCCTTCAACAGAAACCAAAGCTGCAGGTACTTTGGATTTATATTTTTCATTCATTTTCCTTATCAAATTAGCACAAATTACCTACAAGACTTACCCACTTGTAACCAGAAAAGTAACAACCACCTTGTATAAATTCAACTGTTCATCTCTCCAGTCCCTATGCCCATGTGGCTAAGTCCTAGAGGAAATGATCCATGATTGTCCTGAAGTCATTACACATTCCTCATCTCCAGCTTTAGTTGTATGCTCAGATTTTCTTAGAAAACTTTCCCTTCAAGTGGCAATTCATATCAGTGCCACCCCCCTGCCCTGAAAGCCCACTTTCTTCTCATTCTCAGCGAACGTCTTTGGCTCTTATTTCCTAATGGCTATTGAGTCTGTTAGGTGTGAAGTCACTTAAACCTACTGCCTCTCACAAATATCCCAGTACATGTGTACCCAGTCAGCCTTTCTCTGCTTTATTTTGGTTTCCTTGGAAATAGTGCCACGCTTCCCATCCAAACTCTGCCTTGCATCTCTGGATCACAACCCCATTCATCGCCCTCCTTTATCCGTCTTCATCAGTCTTTCCTCTACAACTTCTATGCCTTCTATAGACATTCAAGTTTCTCCCAGCATTCAAAAACAAAACAAAACCCCCCAAAGCAAACACACAAATAAAAAAAAATTCCACTCAATCTTATCACTCTAATTTTTAGTTAGGGCTCCATCTGTCTTTACATCATTATCTTGTTTTCTCCTCAGTCTTTGTATTTATTGATTTTACATTTTTCATAATCACCGACGACATCATACTAAGGTTTAACGGGCATTTGTCAGTTTTGACCTCCTTTCATTTCTTCAGCTTTCGGCATTACCATGATTTCCTTTTATTTTATCTCTTCCATTCTTTTCTAGGATAGTATTTATCTGTTTTCCTCTGGTAAGACTGTACAATGGCAAAATTGGGAACTTAACAAAAAAAATGTGAAGATGTGACAGTGTTATATATTGCTTTGATATAACTCTATAGAATATGAACACATGTAGGCCCAGTGGAATAGACCATTCACATCTGTTTTGGTTGTACACTATTGCTCTGACATCTTCCTCTAAATAACAAAGAAGGATGTGAAACACCCTATTGTAAATCCTCTCATTCCTACAGCTATCACAAAAACTCCTCCCCTGAGAAACGGGCCCAATGAAAAATAACCAGAAAGAAAAAATGTTCCTCTTAGGCAAAGTAATGCCTTTTGAATACCATGTAATCTTTTTTTTTGTGTCTAGCATTCACTGTCATAAGCAAAGTCAGAGAATTCCATATGGTGGTTACAAGGCAGTGCATAGCCACCCACCCCATCTAGCCGGCTAAAGGCAAAGACCTTAGTGTGGAAATCAGGAGTGCCTTTTTCAGGAGACAGTCTCCCAATTGTGGGAAAATTTGATAAGGATGCTTTCTAGAATTTTACAAGTCCTTGAAGTTACATGTAACTTGAAGAAGCTAGTTTGATAGGTTAAAAATCTGTTTCTAAAAGATTTAAGTTGTTCACCTATTTTTTTAATCTCCCTAGTTTTGCTTGATTTCTAGGCTTATTAATTCTCTGCCTCAGGTTTCTTATCTATGAAATGAGGATAACAACAGTATGTATCTCAGAGGGTTGTTTTGAATATTAAATATGTATCTATTTTATGTGTTAACTACTATTACTATTTTGTACTTTCTAATTTCTATCAGCTTTATTTTGGGTCTCACATACATAAATCATTGAGGAAAATTCACTTTCTCCTACTGATTAAATTGTTTCCTTGAAAGCACAACCACAAATGGGCAAATGAACAAACACTTTAATCTTACAAATGATGAGAGACTAGGAATCTCATCACCCCAGGTTTCTCATGACTTGAAGCAGATAAGGGTGCCTAACAGAGTTGTGCAGATTAAACAATAAATTGTGTGATGTGCTTGATACAGAAAATTGCTTCCTGTTTTAATTATGGCAATCCTGATTTGCAGAATCATTATTCAGTGCTGTGATTCTGTGTTTATTCTGTTTGCATTAACTGCAGTTAGTAGTGGTAGTGATGTGAGTAATAACTGTAAGAGTGATTTCTGTATTGCTCGACTCGATCAGATTTAGAAAAAAATTCAATCGAGTCAATGCCCTTCTCTTGTACATTTTTTTTCTTATTGATCAACCCTGCTGTTCTTTTTCAGATGTTATCTCAGCTTCTTAATCTTAACTTCTAGACTATTAGGCAGATTTTTACAAAATTTTAAGAAAATAGTCAACTCCATTCTTTGGTTTCATTCACATATACAGTCAAAATAATTTTCTAAGGATATAAACCTTTTAATCTTTTGATATTTGTAATTCTTCAAAAAAATATTACCTTGTAGAGATTCTAGACTTTCTCTCACTATCTTGGTACATGTACATTTCCTTTCTGTCATGGTGGGGGAGTGTGTAGGTGTGTGTGTGCATGTGTGTTTGTATGTGTGTGTGTCTGTGTGTGTGGTGTTTGGAGTAGAGAAATAGATTCTAAGGTTTAAATAGTCAACATTACATAGAAAGAATAGATTAACACCAATTAGTAATACCAATGAATCTAAGGACCTGATAGAGGAAACCCTTCCTTCTACTTTCCCACAATGCTTGTATGGTACTCTGATTTCCTGCAGTTATCAACATTTGTGTTAGTTCTTTGAAATTAGATCAGACTATTCTTTAAATAGTTACCATTTTAATTCAAGTTTAGTAATATCCATAAAGTGACAACTAGAAGCAAGAGAAAGCCACCATAAATAATGTCCCTTGGGATATTAAATTTAAAATCAATAAACTAGTAGAAAGGAGTATTAGATGGAGAAATTCATTCTCTTTGGAGCTTCAGAACTTTCCCTCAAAGTGTTAGGTGTTTACCTGCTCTGGAGCCAAAACCCAGGCAAGTATGCAAAATACTCACCATGAGGAAAATGACTGCATTCTTCACATCAACAGGGATCAGAAAAGTTCAGGCATTCCTAATCCCTTCCAAACAGGTAATTTGGTAGAATAGATAATACTGTGCCTGATTTTATCTCCTAAATTTCCTTTCCAAAGTTATTAAACATGAGTATTCATAACATGGAACATTTGTGAAAAGAGCATAGAAATCCTGCAAATGTCTTAAAAAGTATATATTTCTTAGGGTAAATACCATGTAGCAAGTTCCCCCCCACCCCGGTAGTTCTATGGTCATTTTAAAGTTATTCTCCATTTAATTTAAAGATATATTAGCGGGGGGGGGGGGGGAGAAAAAAATAAAGATATATTAGCATTCTTATTCTTAATATTTTGTAATTACCCCTTATATTTGCCTGATGGATTATTTTACAGAACACTTTTACTCTATTATCTCCTTATCTATCCTCTTAGCATTTCCACACTGTACTGTGCAGAATTTATATCAAGGTAATATTGTTCTTTTTTTATATTTATGGTTTTTATTTACATTCTAATTAGTTTATGTACAGTGTAAATAAACTTTACATTACTTTTAGAAGAATTCAGTGGTTCATCATTACATATAACACCCAGTGCTCATCCAACAAGTGCCCTCCTTAATGCCCACCCTCCATCAGCCCATCCCCCTGCCCACTCCCCCTCAGTTTGTTCTCTGTAACGGTAATATTGTTCTGATTTGGCCTTCCAACTCAGTTTTGGAGAATTCTGAGGGCATGGAGATATATCTTTAGTTTTGCTAGTTTTTTTTTTTAAGTATACTCAGTAGGAAGAATACTTTTCTTTCTTTTTACTCTTCTATTTTCCTTATTAATAAAAAGTTAGCAACCAAGATAATTACCGCATTACATCCAAGCTTGTGCTGAAACATTAGTACCTGTTTCAAAGGATGTAGGTGCAATATGTGGAACTTAAGACTTGAGAGATACTCCTACTCAACACTGGTCCTGTGTTGTTTTCTTTTCTTCCTGTTTTCCCCACTTCTTTTGCTCATGTTTCATACCTTTCTTTCAGTACCTTAAAGTTAGTAAATAACACACTGGCTGACATTTGTTTATCACAGTATAATTCTATGAACATACCACAGAATTAGTATTCCAAAAACACAGTGTCTAATGCAAAATACCGAGTTAAATCCCAAAGCGAATGCCCAAAGAAACTTATAGAATATTGATAAATGAGCAAATAAAAGACACCATTAAAGGGTACATTTTACATCCAATGAAAAATCAATAAATCACTAAACCAGGAGGAACATCTCATTTTTCAGCATGGATGTGTGTGTTGGTGAGCACTGAGAGTTAAAGAATCAGAACATCTGAGGTCCTTTCCACCATGTCCAGCTTCCATAGAGCCACCTGAGGTCCCTATGCCATTGTCTAGACCACCTGAGAGCTATGAACCACACAACTTCTCCTTTAAGTAAACAAGAAGTCATTGGGTCCACTGCCACAATCCTCTGATTCTTTCAATACCTCTCTTCCTTAGAACCCTGAGCATATAAATATAATTTGATTTAAACAGGCTGTATTATATAAGCACATTTTCCAGGTGTGATTCTTTTGTTAAAAACAAAGTTATTTACTGACAATAAAACCAATCAGTGGAAATGGGGGAAGGGAAAAATAATGAATGTTCAGCACCCACTTGTACAAAAGGATTACTTGATAAGCATGCAGAGTTGGTTAATACCAAAGATTTCAATTAAGTGAATTTATGCACATAAGAAATAAAAATCTTAAATACTTTAATGTTTTTAATGCAATATCTGTAATATAGGAGAATGACTTTCAATCAATTTTTATATTTCAGATTATGGCTTAAAAAGATGGAAGACCTATTTTCAATTATAGCCAACTTTGTACTGCAAGCATTTTTCAATTAAGCTACCATTAACATTTTTATAATATTATAAAATATTTTCTTTAGTAATTTTAATTTGAATCATTAGGGATTCTATCCTGAATAGCCTTGAACACACTGTAGACTGGCTATAGGAAATTAATAACTTGAAGCATTGCAGATTTACATAGGTTTAGCTGAGAACTATATGATGTGGATTAAGGAGTTATTATGCTTTTATACAATAACATCACATTTGTATATTTATAATACATTTTATAGAATATATTTTATTATGTAAAATAAATTAATGTCATTTTTCCAAATAAGTGGATGGGCATAAAATTTCTACTAGAGACTACTGGGACACATACTAGGAATTTTTCCAAATGAGGTATAAAGAGGGTCTTTTACATGTAATTCCCATCAGTTATTGGTTAGGAGATTGTTCCCAAGGAGGCTTAGTTCCCTGATATTTCTAAACTGTCATCTGAATATTCAGAGCTAGCCTGGGTCAGAGAAATTCTTCTGGCAACAAGGTGCAGGTGCTAGATGTTAAATGTGCTGGAAGGTGGGCTGGAATTCAAGGAATAGGGGAGCACTCAGAGGATATGGTAAGGCATTGATAGCATCTGTTATGTCTTCTAGAGGAAACATCCTTTCAAAATTGAGAAGTAAATGAAAGGCACTATTGTGTAATGAATAATCACGTGGTCACTGTAGGCTAATAGACCAGAAGTCAAATTAAGACTCTGAATATACTGGCAGGCTAATCTTGGGGAAATTATTTATTTTAAAATTATTTCCCCTAGGCTGGATTTTCTTATTATAAAATGGAGAATATGGCACCTACCTTAAAATTTGTAGAGCTTAAATGACCTAATATTTAAGAAGTGTTTACCACAGAGGCTAGTACTCAGTAAACAATAAATATTAATGTACTCAGAAGGTAGTTTGGCATTTAAAAATACCTTTAGTATGTCATTTATCAACCTTATTCTTATGCAAGAAATCTGTTCTAAAGTGTCTCTCTCTGGCAACTGTTCATCTGACCTTGAACTGGTCTAATTATAGGGAATACACAGCCTAAGGAGTTTGTCCATTCTAGCTTAGGGCACCATTAATGGCTAATATGTTCCTTTTTATGTTGGAAATGAAATAATTTTCCAATAAATAGTCTCATAGATTAAGGGGACCTCAGACCCACCTCTGATATTTGTGGGACCTGTGGCATGAAAATGGAGGATCATACACCCCTTGTCTATAAGTTACAATCAAACTAACACAATTGATACATACAGTATTTTTTATTTTTCTATTCTAAAAATGTAGCCACATAATGAGAAAATGGAAATATATGTTAAGATACCATTTTTAGTGGACTGAAAGGTGGCAAAATATAAACAGTAAGTAAACAATCTTATTGTGTTTGAATATTCAATTATTGATACACCAGTGGTATTTGAGTGGTTAATAAATTCAGAATGACATAATTCATGATTATGTTAATTCTATACAAGCTTAGCTTTTACTTTATCAACACCCTTAATTGTTGTTAAAACCAAAATTTTAACATTTTTATTTCCTTGACAGTAATATTAAATTAGAAAACTTAAACAAATGTTTAACAAAATCAAATGTTTTGGATCATTTATTGAAATAATGGTGTATAATTGTGTATTAGAGCTCAAAGAACAGATGGGGTAATTTTTTAAGTCAATTTTATTGAGGTGTACTTTACAAACAGTGATATTCAACCTTTTAAAGTGTACAGTTGATGAGTTTGACAAATGTTTAAAGTCATGTAACCACCAAAATAATGAAGTTATTTGATATCCCCATTACTCTAAGAAGTTTCCTCAAGCCCATTTATATAACTCCCTGTAATCAATCCCAGCCTCTTATCAGCTCTTTTTGAGTTATTGTAGTTCTTAGTTATTTTATAGTTTCAATATGGAAAATTGTAGTCTACAGAGACAATAGTCATTGGAATTGACAATAAAATTCTTAAATTTAAAGTTAGGTTTAAAAAAGAATTATAGGATGAGGAGTTAAGATGGTGGAGAAGTAGGGGATGGGATTTCCCTCATCCTTCAAACACAGTTGTATTGAAGTCAGCCATGTGGAATACCCAGGAATTCTTTCTGCAGAGACAGAAAAATCTACAAAAGTGGAGGGAGATGGCTTGGATAGACAGAGTTATGTGTATGCGAATTGGGGGACATAAAACAGAGTGGGCACAGAGGGGAGGGATGTCCTTCTATGAAGAGACAAAAGGGAGAGAATGAGAGGCTGTGAATTGTGGTTTTGTGTTAGGACAAGAGAAAAACCTCTCCAGACCACAGACTGGGGAATGAGAAATATGGAGAGTACCAGTTTCTACTTTGCAAAGAGCCTTAGGAGCTGAAGATCAGAATTTTCAAAAGTGCACCACTTACAATGAACAGAAGCCATGACCCTGTGTGCACACCTAGGGGGAGAGAGGAAGCACTGGGGTGCAGTAGTGATCTCAGGGGTGCACTGGGAGAGAACAGTCCCCACTCTTGAGTACCATGGGAAGAGGTTTATTCCCCAAGGACAAAGGACTCTGCAGGCACTAGCCAAAGGACCTTTATAGGCAGAGTGGAGTGGTGCTACACCAGAACAGAATCCACATGGTGCAGGGCCCCTTAAGACATGAGGTTTTGAATCCCAGCTCAGTGCCTAGGAGGCACAGGAAACTGTGGAACAGAGCAAGTTGACCAACTGCACTACTCTGGAGGGCTGCCTGAACAGCATGGTTTGAGACAGTCTGGGGAGGAGAGACTGGGGTATCCCCATTTTTCTCCCCAACACCAACACAGTGGGTCTTCAGGGAACAGGACAGCAGCACCAGTGGAGGCCAGACCACTTACACCAAACCCACTGATCCATCAAGAGCTAACAATTGTAATTGTTTATGCACCCAATGTGAAAGAACACAAATATATAAATCAATTAATCACGAACATAAATAAATGTATAGATAATAATACTGTGATTGTAGGGGACTTTAATACTCCACTTACAACAATGGACAGATCATCTAGGCAGAAAATCAATAAGGAAAAAATGGGTCCGAATGACACATTGGACCAGATTGAACAGATATATTCAGAACTTTTCATCCAAAAGCAGTACAATACACATTCTTTTTGAGTGCACATGGAACATTCTCCAAAATAGATCACATCCTGGGTCATAAAACAGCCCTCAACAAGTATAAAAGGATTGAAATCATACCATGCATATTTTCATATCACAATGCTAATAAACATGAAATCAACCACAAGAAAAAATTTGGAAATCCCCCAAATACATGGACGTTAAAAAACATCGTACTCAAGAATGAATGGGTCAACCAGGAAATTAAAGAACAAATTAAAAAATATATAGAAGCAAATGAAAATGAAAACACGACAGTCCAAACCCTTTGGGATGCAGCAAAGGCAGTCCTGAGAAGAAAATACATTGTAATTCAGGCCTAACTCAAGAAGCAAGAAAGGTCCCAAATACACAATGTAACTTCACACCTAAAGGAACTAGAAAGTCAGTAGCAAAGAAAGCCCAAAGCCAACAGAAGAGAAACAATAACGATTAGAGCAGAAATAAACAATATAGAATCCAAAAAAAAAAAAAAAAAGTAGAATAGATCTATAAATCTAAGAGCTGGTTTTTTGAAAGAACACACAAAATTGACAATCCCCTAGCCTGACTTCTCAAAAAGGAAAGAGAGAGGACCCAAATAGATAAAATCAAGAATGAAAGAGGTGAAATCAAAACCAACACCACAGAAATACAAACATATATTAGATAATACTATGAAAAATTATATGCCAACAAACTGGACAATCTGGAAGAAATGGACAAATTCCCAGACACTCACCCACTACCAAAACTCAAATGGGAAGAAATAGAAAATTTGAACATACCTATAACCAATGAAAAAATTGAATCAGTTATAATAAATCTCCCAACAGGGGTGCCTGTGTGACTCAGTTGGTAAAGTGTCCAACTTTGGCTCAGGTCATGACCTCATGGAGCCCCACATTGGACTCTGTGCTGACAGCTTGGAGCCTGGAGCTTACTTCAGATTTTGTGTCTCCCTCTCTCTCTGCACCTCCCCTGCTTGTGCGCGTGCTCTCTCTCTCTCTCTCTCTCTCTCTCAAAAATAAATAAACATTAAAAAAAAATCTCCCAGCAAATAAGAGTCCTGGGCCAGATGGCTTCCCAGGGGAATTCTACCAGATATTTAAAGCAGAGTTAATACCTATTCTTCTTAAACTGTTCCAAAAAGACAGAAATGGAAAGAAGGCTTCCAGACTCATTCAATGAAGTCAGCATTACCTTGATTCTCAAACCAGACACAAACTCCACTAGAAAGGAGGATTATAAGCTGTAATCATCAGGACAGTGTGGTATTGGCACTAAAACAGACACATAGACTAATGGAATAGAATAGAGAACCCAGAAATTGACCCACAAATATATGGCTGACTGACCTTTGACAAAGCAGGAAAGAGTATCCAAGGAGAAAAGACAATCTCTTTAGCAAATATTTCTGGGAGAACTGGACAGAAACATGCAGAAGAATGAACCTGGGTCACTTTTTTATACCACACACAAAAATAAATTCAAAAGGGATGAAAAATCTAAATGTGAGACAGGAAACCATCAAAATCCTACAAGAGAAAACAGGCAGCAACCTCTTTGACCTTGTCCAGAGCAACTTCTTACTTGACATGTCTCCAAAGGCAAGGGAAATAAAAGCAAAATTGAACTATTGGGACCTCGTCAAGATTAAAAGCATCTGCACAGCAAAGGAAACAATCAACAAAACTAAAAGGCAACTGACAGAATGGGAGAAGATGTTTGCAAATGACATATTGGATAAAGGGTTAGTATCAGATATCTATAAGGAACTTACCAAACTCAACACCTAAAAAAAAAAAATAACCCAGGGAAGAAATGGGCAGAAGACATGAATAGACACTTTTCTAAAGAAGATATCCAGATGGCAAATAGACACATGAAAAGATGCGCAACGTCACCCATACTCAGGGAAATACAAATCAAAATCACAATGAGATACCATCTCACACATGTCAGAATGGCTAAAATTAACAACTCAGGAAACAGATGTTGGTGAGGGTATAGAGAAAGGGAAACCTTCTTGCACTGTTAGTAGGAATGCATACTGGTATAGCCACTCTGGAAAACAGTATGGAGGTTCCTCAAAAAATTCAAAATAGAGGGGCGCCTGGGTGGCTCAGTCGGTTGAGCGTCCGACTTCGGCTCAGGTCATGATCTCACGGTCTGTGAGTTCGAGCCCCGCATCGGGCTCTGTGCTGACAGCTCAGAGCCTGGAGCCTGTTTCCGATTCTGTATCTCCCTCTCTCTCTGCTCCTCCCCTGTTCATGCTCTGTCTCTCTCTGTCTCAAAAAAAATAAATAAATGTTAAAAAAAAAAAATTAAAAGATGACTTTAAAAAAAAAAAAAATTCAAAATAGAATTACCCTATGACCCAGCAATTGCATTACTAGGAATTTATCCAAAGGTTAAAAGAGTGCTGATTCAAAGGGGCACATGCACTGATGTTTACAGCATCAGTGTCAACAACAGGCAAATTATGGAAAGAGCCCAAATGTCCACCAAGAGATGAATGGATAAAGAAGATGTGGTATATATACACAATGGAATACCACTCAGCGATGGAAAAGAATGAAATCTCGCCATTTGAAACAACATTGATAGAACTGGAGGGTATTATACTAAGCAAAATAAGTCAGAGAAAGCCAGATATCATATGATTTCACTCATATTTGGAATTTGAGAAACTTAACAGATGACCATAGGGAAGCGAAGAAAAAAATAAGACACAAACGGAGAGGGAGGCAAACCCATAAGAAACTCTTAAATACAGAGAACAGACTGGGTATTGATAGGGGTCGGGGTTTGGGGGTGTGTGGAAGGTGGGTGATGGGCATTGAGGAGGGCACTTTTTGGGATGAGAACTGAGTTTGTATGTAAATGATGAATCATGGGAATCTACTTCTGAAGCCAAGAGTACACTATATGTTAGCTAAATTGAAAATAAATAAATAAATAAATAAATATAAATAAAAATAAAAAGAGATTGTTTCAAAAAATAATAAAATAAAATAAACCCTATTTGCCATGTAAAAAATTAAAAAACTATAACAGGAATTATAGGGTTAAAACAATATGCTCAAACATTGTAATGGGATAGCAAATAGTAAAGTATGATCATTCTAAAATATTGCAAAATATTTTAATTTCATTTCACAAATTGCCATCTTACATTGCCATTTTCACCATCTCTTATGGCAGTATTCCATAGATTATTGTTTACATTCTTCTTTCAAAATTTCCAATGCTGGAATATTATACAGAAAATAAAAGTAGCAGTATGGTGCCCATTTTTTTCAAGCTTATCTTCATATACTTTGATCTATAATTGCCAGAAAATATTATTCTCTTTAGAAATCAGTGTTGAAATTATTTGTACATGAATCTTATTCTTCATAATCATGGTTATAATGTTCATTTCCTTGTTCTAATTATCTTGTTTCTTTATTGGAATGTTATTTATGTTGCATTTTTCCAGTCAGATATGTTAACTTTTTTTTTTTTGCTACGCTTTATGATATTACTAAAAATAAGTAAGTTTATAACAAATAATGTGAACAGTGCAAATTCAAACTTAAGCTTAGTTTCTGGCAAAAGACCATAATTCACTCTATTTGAAGATCACTCTTGTTTCATTTGTTTCTTCGACTGTATCTTATATCTTATCTAAAATATATCTAATTTTTTTTATTTTGGTGATTTTTCTCTGGAACTACAGAATAGAAAATGAGAAGCAAGCAAGCAAAAAAAAAAAAAAAAAAAAAAAAAAAAGCAGCACCAGCACCAGCCAAAGATACTCTATTCTGCAAGACTTTATGGCATTCTTGCTATTGGAGAGGAAGGATGCACAGGTTTAATGGTTTCTGTTCTGACTCAACTGTCTCCATACCTGAAATTCTTCTTTTAGTTCAAAGCAGTTACCTAAAAAGGGGTTAGTGGCACAATCCAAACCTTCAAAACTTTTGGCCAAGGTTACCTTTTTTTTCAAAAATGTAGGGCAAGATCTTTAACAGATTTTGAGTTCATTTTCATGTATGGTATCAAAAAATGGTCCATCTTCCTTTTACATGTAGCTGTGAAGTTCTCCCCACCATTTATTGAAGAGACCATTGTCTCTTTTCCCTATTGTATATTCTTGCCTTCTTAGTCGAAGATTAATTGACCATATAACTGTGAGTTTATTTCTCAGCCCTCCATTCTGTTCCATTGATCTACGTGTCTATTTTAATGCCAGTATCATATTGTTTTGATTACTCCAGGTTTGTATGTATCTTGAAATCTGGTATTGTGGTGCCTTCAGCTTTGTTCTTCTTTCTCAAGATTGTTTTGGTTATTTAGGGTCTTCTATGGCTCCATACAAGTTTTAGTATTATTTGTTCTAGGTTTGTGAAAAATGCTGCCAGTATTTTAATAGGGATTGTATTGAATCTGTATATTGCTTTGGGTAATATGGACACCTAAATGTGAGAACTGAAACCATAAAAATCTTAGGAGAGAGCACAGGCAGTAATTTCTCTGACATTGGCCACAGCAACATTTTTCTAGATATGTCTCCTGAGGCAAGGGAAACAAAAGCAAAAACAAACTATTGGGACTAAAACAAATTAAAAAACTTTTGCACAGCAAAGGAAACCATGAACAAAACAAAAAGACAACCTACGGAATGGAAGAAGAGATACTGCAAATTATATATATGATAAGGAGTTGATATCCAAAATACATAAACATATACATCTCAATACAAAAGTCAAACAATCCAATTAAAAGTGGGCATAGGACCTAAATACACATTTTTTCCAAATAAGACATACAGATGGCCAACAGACATATTAAAAGACGTCCAATTTAACTTATCATCAGGGAAATACAAGTCAAAACCACAATTAGATATCACCTCACACCTGTCAAAATGGCTAAAATCAAAAACTCAATAAACAAGTGTTGATGAGGATACGGAGAAAAAGGAACCCCCATGCATTGTTGTTGGGAATGCAAACTGGTGTAGCCACTGTAGAAAATACTATGGAGGTTCAGAAAAAAATTAAAAATAGAATTGTCATATGATCCAGTAATTCAACTTTGAGTATTTAACCAAAGAAAATAAAAACACTGATATAAAAAGATATATGTGCTCCTATGTTTATTGCACAGTTACTTCCAATAGCCAAGATATGAAAACAACCCAAGCAGCCATCAATATATGGATAAAGATATACACACACACACACACACACACACACACACACAGAGGAATATTATACAGCCATAAAAAACGATGAGATTGTGCCATTTGAGACAACATAGATGAACCTTGAGGTATTATGGTAAATGAAATAATTCAGAGAAAGACAAATACCATATGATTCCACTCATAAGTGGAATATAAGAACAACAATAATAACAAATGAATAAAAAACCAAAAAGTAGAATCAGACCTATAAATACAAGTTTGTATTTATAGGGGGTGGGGATGGGCAAAATGGGTGAAGGGGAGTGGGAGATACTGGCTTCCAGTTATGAAATGAGTAAGTCACAGGAATAAAAGGCACAGCACAAGGAATACAGTCAGTGATATTGTAATAGCAATGGAACAGGACAGAGGGTAGCTATACTTGTGGTGAATATATCATAATGGATAAACTTGTCAAATTACTAAGTTATGTACCTAAAACTAATGTAACATTGTATTTCAACTATACTCAAATGAAAAAATGTAAAGCAAGAAATGTGGAAGAATTTCCTAGAGGCCTGAAAGACTGAGTCACAAGAACACGTGTTTGGTCTATAGGTTGAGCTGTACCAGAACTGCATGCCAGATTCTGAGTGACAGAGGTGCCTGAGTATTCTCTAATACATTGTGTGTGTGTGTGTGTGTGTGTGTGTGTGTGTGTGTGTGTGTTCATGTGTGCACATGCACAGTATTCAGATCTTCCTAAATCATATGGCTCACAACACAGAAATACCTTGAATGGGTCTAAGGATGGTTACTGGTTGGTCTAATCTCACTTCTTTATGACAGTCCTCAAGTTTTGGCGATGGCTATTAATATATTCTATTTTCACAGCAGAACATTGCTAATTTCTTAAACTCTTCTAGTGAAAATGCTTGGTTTACACCGTGACCTGGAATTTGAAGTAAGAAATGGACAACCACAAGGCTCCAGTCAATTAGCAAAAAATTTAGGAGGCCTTTCCTTTTTTTGCTTTTCTCCTTACTTCCAACTTCTTTCTTGGTATCTCCCCCAGATCTATCAAGCTTTGTCCAAAGAAATGTCCCTTAGTGGGACTTCTTAGCAATGTGTTGTTGCCCACACAGTCATCCAGAGGCTTTAGCTCTTGTAAGAGAAAGATACCGAATCTGTGTTGTATACTCTCTCCTACTGCATGTGGCTGACCCATCATACTAGAACTCCTTGATGGGCCCTTTTTATACCTGATTAGGCTTAACCCATTATTCTCTGCCTTTGATACAGTTTCTACATTTTTCTTAACTATTTATAGTTCTCTTTTCTACTTATACACAGAAAAATACATGTCTAAACCTTATGGATAGAAATATAACTAAATAGACAAAGTATAACCCTTGAATACAACAGCTTTCATATTTGACGTACTTTCTAGACATATCCACTACTCTGGCTCTCCTTCTCTGTACAGTCTTGAGGCTTTGATCTATCTTTAAAATATGATTGTCGGGGTGCCTGGGTGGCTCAGTCAGTTGAGTTCCTGACTTTGGGTCAGGTCATGACCTCACGGTCATGAGTTTGAGCACCACATTGGGCTCTGTGCTGACACCTCAAAGTCTGGAGTTTACAAAGTCTTACAAAGTTTGTAAGACTCGGCTCCCACATTTGAAGACATGGTTCTGTCTACAGTAAGCTAAACCTTAAAACACATTTGGACCTCAGAAATCAGCACTTGAGAGAAGGGAAAAAGTCAACCTTCAAATTGTGCTCTAAGGTTGACCAGGTGTCAAAATTACCTTGTTGATGGTCACCTGGGTGGCTCAGTTGGTTACATGTCTGACTTTGGCTCAGGTCATGACTTTGTGGTCCATGAGTTCGAATCCCCTGTTGGGCTCTGTGCTGACAGTTCAGAGCCTGGAGCCTGCTTCGGATTCTGTGTCTCCCTCTCTCTCTGCCCCTCCCCCACTCTCTCTCTCTCTCTCTCTCTCTCTCTCTCTGTCTCTCAAAAATGAAAAACATTAAAAAAAATAAAATATGATTGTCAGAGATTAAGCAACTTCAAACATTGAGGTTCAAAGTAAATTGGGAGCTAAAATCTCTCTTTCTTTATACTGTATGTCTACTTTTGCAATCTCTAAACAAATTAGTTTTATGTAGGTAGCAATTTTATATTGTTGCTACAATTAAATTAGTAATAAAAACCTGGTAGAACCTTTTCCCTTTCACAAAAATTGTTGTTAAGATAGATTTATTCGTTGAAGTTTGTGTGTGATTAAAACAAGAATGTGGTAAGCATGGTGTATATGAACTAATATCAAACCCAGAAATTCAGATGTGTAACAATACAGTTTTGTATTAGTTCAGAGAAGTGAATGGGATTCCTTCTACCAGAGTCCCAACGGGAAATGTTAAAAGGAAGTAAGCCAAGGGTTTGTTAATGTGCAGTGATAGGCACTTAAGGAAGATACAGAAGATATGGGGGGGGGGGGGGGAGTTTGGGCATGATGGAGGAAAGAATCCCTAGGTTGAATGGAATTTAGAGTATGGTAGAATGTTTTTAAAAGGAGGAAGGCAAACAAGACAGAGATGAGAATTTGGGAAAAGATAGCTACTAATTGTGGTTCTAATGTTAGGCTGGGCAGGAAGGGTAACTATGAGAAAGGTCAAAGATAACAGATACATTACCAAGAAGGGAGAAATGTGTGAATCAACCATTTCTAATGATTTCCACAGTGCCTATGGTAGTATGCAATAATATTGCATATGCAAATTTGTATCAGTATGTGCAAGTGTAGGGATTAAAACATATTTTCAGATGATATTCTATACCATACCATCTCACCTTCTATGAAAAGACTTCATTTAAACCATATACAATTAGAGATCCTCTTATAATGTTGAGATTTATCACGACATCACTTCATGGAAAAATTCATGTCATTTTGCATATTATGTTAACTTCTTATACCATATTTTGTTACCTCATCAAAATGATATTATGTGTTATTGGGAGAATCCAGGATACTAAAGGACAGATACTAAAGGACAATCCAAAAGTTACTCTGCTATTGGGACTGTGGTAAACAGCACTGCATGAACCCTAGGAGCACAACAAACTAGACCAAGTACATTGGCTTAAGTGCTTCTGAACAATAGTCTCACCTTAATTTTCCTACTGGTGTGCTGAGGAAGAGTATATGCCATTGGTAGCATTTCCTTCTGTGCTTGGAGTAATACCACAGAGACAGTTGAATAATTTATATGCATATTAAAGGGAAGAAAAACTTGGTTATTAAAAATAGACGCTGGAGGTCTCTGGGACCTGTTCTTCTTGTCAAAAATGGGGAATCTTCAGTGCTGGTTCTGAAGTGTCTTCTAGTCCCATCTCACACGACTGTAGTTATTCTTATTCAACTCACGTCTTCAGATGTCTGGTCTCCAGAGTCTTAAATGATGCTGCATAACTGCTTTCTTGTCAGATTTCTCAAAAACTCATTCTTCAACAAAAGGAAAATAAACTGCTTCTGCTCTTCTCACACTGAATGCCAGAACATTCATCTAAATCCACTTCATAGAACATCTGCTCGTAATAATGTATATAGTGGTGAAGACCTGGAAGCTATTAACATATAACCCAGTGCTGGCCTTTTCTATATTTTCAGGGACAATAGCGGTCCATAAAGTGGGATGTTAAAGAAAAATTGTTCAAGCCTGTATTATGCACATCCAAAAGCCTAATTATAGCCTTATTCATCTCGTCTTGGACCTCTTTGAGAGCTGCACCCTTCCTTTTGAGACTTAATCATATAAAGACCATTTGTAAAAAAAAAGAGTTTACAATCTATTTCATAAGTTGACCAAAGATTTAAACTCAGAATACTGCATAAATTCCTATTCTTTTTTCCTTTATCTTGCCCAGTGATTATCAACCATGGGTGACTTTACTCCCAAAGGGAGATTTGCAAATGTCTGGAGGCAGTTTTGATTGTCACGCCTAGGGGTGTGGGGTAACATGCATATAGTGGACAAAGGCCAGAGATACTGCTCAACACCCCACAATATATAGAACACCCACACACATTCACTCACGGTGAAAAACTATCTAGCCCAAACGTCAGTAGTGCCACTGCTAAGAAACCCTAAGCTAGTCCATTATATTTCTGCCCAAGGAGACCCACAAAGCTTGTTTCTTAAATGATCTAGCTCTCTTTGCCCAATAATAAGCCAACTCTGCTTTGTTTCCCCAGTTTAGTGGTGTCTGTAGTTTGATTTGACATGAGGCGTAAGACAAAAGGGTGTTTGGTAAGACATAAGTTTTTGCATCAGAAGCAATTAGAATATCTGAATGAAGTGAGAAGCTGTTTAATTGGTGTAATCTATTTGCTGCTCAGAATGGTGAAGCCAGTAACCCTGTTTTCTTATCACACATGGCAGGGCATAGTATGAGGTGAGTTTTGGGCTTCTCTTCTCTTGCTACTAAATGTGGAATCTCTGATGGCATCAAGGAAGTTTAGGATTGTTCTAATCATATCCAGGATAAAGAAGTCCTAGGCCCAGTATAACCTCTGTGATGTCTGAAAATCAAAGCTCTGTCATCATGGTCAAGGCCTTTGTGGGATTTATTTTTGAGACAAAAACTCTTCTTATCTTTGTATTTCAAAAATGCTATAAATCTATTTGTTCCAGACTACTTTCATCATTTTTATTTCGCTTATGCTTGCTCATTTTTTTCCAGGTCATAATTATTCCCAAAGGTTTGTTCCTGTTTTGCTGTTGTTTTGATTTTTGTTTTCCTTTTTTCTGCAGCTGGAAGGCCCTGCCCTTCATGTCTCATTCTGCCCAATTTCCAGTCTTAAGAACTTCAGCTCAGGTACAACAAAATTCTCTTCTTTAATATGTGGCCATTTCAAGATAAATGAGGTTTCCCTCTTATTAAACTGCTTTTACAATCGCTCTCTACCTTTGAATCAGGGACAGGATCGGAGTCACTTGGAGGGGAGGAGGGCTTACACACTGCTGGCCTCCATTTCTTATAGTGCTCTCCAACCATGAGTATTCTGACACTACTCCAGACCCACAATGAAAGCCACTCCTTTTTAGAAATGATGACCTGAAGAACTCTTGAGAACACGTTGTTTAATATTCTTACATTACATATATGTATACATGGCATATATTATTGTCTCCCAAAGCATACTGGAAATGTCAGAGACTTTATCCTATACCCATTAGTAATCTACATCTTGCCTAGTCAAACTGTGCTAAGACATAAAAATATATCAACAATAAATACTTTGTTGAAAATCATGTAGTTACAGATGATGAAGTCTCAATTCAAAAAACTCTCTTGAATGCATTAGGATGTGATTTCCAAACTTACATGTGTGCAGTTAAACAGCATGGTTCATTTTAATAAAAGAAGTTACAGCCTGACCCAGGATGAGAAGATAAATGTTAAAGAAAACAGTTTAGGTTTGATTGCATTAATATTTTATTGGAAGCAGCTAGGCAAATTGTAGATTGATTGTAAACAGCACACAATCAGTGGCTATGGAGAATTTCAGCGTTCAGCAAACCTTTAGCTTCCTCAAGAAGCAGTAGCAAATTTGTAGAAAAATAATTCAAACTTTTAATTTCCTAATTTAAATAGAATCACTCACTTAAGCAATTTAACTGATTATAATTGTGAAAACATGTCATGCATTTAGCAGCTACTTTGAGGCTCTCCTGTGGTCCAGATTACTAATAGATTCAATGATGCTCTTTTTAAAAATATTAACATCAAGATTTTTTTAATACATGAAACCACTGACACTGAGATCACACATTTAATCTTAGAAAAAAAAATGCTTTCTCCTTTTCTATCAATTTGACAGGAAGCAAAACGATTATTCATGGCTATTACTTAATGTTGCTTTCAAACATATTTGCTACTTTAATTAGGCCATCTTGAATTAATAGATGCAAATGTGGTTTGTAAGCAAACTGCTGGCTCTTTGTGGAATGAGAGTGCATTGCTTGAGGCTCTAAAGTACCACAGAGTATGCTTTTTTTTATATAGGGAAACAATCATTACACCCAATTTTACTCAGGTTGGAAAACCAGAAAACCAATGGGGTGCTTTCAGTTCAGTTAATGTCAGTATTTACTAGAAGCTTTCTATGTGCCAGGTCTGTGAAAGAACAGGGATATAGGAGATGAATGAGATACAATTGCTCTGAAAGACACACAGTTTGGGTTGCGATACAGTATCATCTGGAATAAACAGTAAGAGAAGAATTGATAAGCAGGCAAGGAGAGGTTAGAGTTGGTTAAAAGAGAGGAAAGGTCATTTTTGAATTGAGGAGAAGTTTCATTTTTTCCTTAACCCCAAGTCAGCTATTCCTGAAAAGTATGAAATTCTTCCCTCTCAGCCTGTCCTCCTCTCTTTTTCTCTCCCACCCTCATCGTGAAATTCTTAGTCACTATTAAAGGTATTAATGGATAATGGATACCAGGAACAACTGTAAGCATTATTAAATAGTGAACTTTTTACATTATTTTTACCCAGCCTTTAATACATAAAGCAGGAAGTTATTCTTTCCTTTCCTTATCTCCAATACATGCCCAGTTCTTATTCTGAGATTTGATTGCTCAGCTCCAGGAGTTCTTACCTACCTCCTTGACATATGCCCCATTCCTACTTGCCTTGCTTCTTATGGTCTGGTAAAAACCAGTAGTCCTCTCTGAAGTCTGTCTCATAAACTGGACCTTTCTTATTTCCAAACTCCCAATTAAAATATCTCCCTACTGTGTCCTAATCCTTTACATCCCAGTGTTCTTCTAGGTGAAAGGTAGATAATCTGATGTAACAGTTGGTGTTGACATGTTAATCAATGTTCCCACATGACATATATTTGCTCTTCGAGCTTCTCTGGGGGGAAAGAAGGAATTTTCTTTTTTTTAATGTTTATTTATTTTTGAGAGAGAGAGAGAGAGAGAGAGAGAGAGAGGGAGAGAGAGAGAAGGCGGGGGGGGGGGGCAATGGGAAGAGACAGAGAGAGAGGGAGACACAGAATCCAAAGCAGGCTCCAGGCTCTGAGCTGTCAGCATAGAGCCTGATGCGGGGCTCAAACCCAGGAGTCGTGAGATCATGACCTGAGCCTAAGTCAGATTCTTAAGCAACCGAGCCACCTAGACACCCCAAAAGTATTTTCTATAGTAGAAATTATCAGATTTTAAGCAAGTTTTTCTTAAGACAGGAAGGGTATCTAGGACCAAGAAAGCCTCAAACTCATAATATTGTCATTCATCAAACTCATCATATAGTCAGCCACATGTCCTATATGCATTTTACATCTGTTATTTAAGGACATCATATATGTGCAATACACAGCAACAGAACTGAATATATTTTAGCACATGAATGAAAACCTAAGGTAAAAACTATTCAATCCAGATCTGCTCACAAATATCTTCAGCCCTTGATCATGTCCAAAAAACACGAAATCAGAGTCTGGTAGTGGGGTGTCAGCACTCTTGAAAGCTCCATTTAGGTCAAGAACTACTTTTCTAAAGTGAAAATGAGATCAATCATCCTGATGAACATGCTGGCACTGGGCATTTGAGAAACATTGCCACTGAGGAACGTGCAAAGAAAAAAAATCCCATCAGTAGGATAGAAATTCAAGAGTGACAGTCCCATCTGGTTTCTTACTCCAGATATCTTTTAAGACACTTGTAATATAGCGTGGGGATAAGAGAATGATGAGAACCAGGTGCCATATACACAAAGGTCTAGCAGCAGCATGAAGTGTAGCTAATTAGCTAATGGACAGAAAGAATGGACCAGGTTGAACACAGTGACAGCAAGAAGAGCAACCAACCACTGGTGCCCATAGTTAAAAGCCACATCCTTAGCTGCCCACAAAATGATGGGCTGAGTACTGATATTTAGGATAAATGCACAGAATTATGAAATGTCGGTATCAAATGCAAAGGTTTTTGGCTTTTTTTTCAGAGGTCTTGAAAATCAGAATCAGTCTATAGGGCAAATAGCACAGGGCTATTATTTCCTTGACAAATGTATTTAACAGTGAGGTCCTAAGAAAAGATAGGCAACTGATCCAAGAATACACAATCAATAGTAAGCAACACTTGAAACAGATTTACTTAATCCTAGTCTTACTGTATGTCTACTCTGTTATTACAATGGTAAAGGAGTTGATAGAATTAATTTCACTATGTTGAAAGAGAAAATTTCATGTGCCTCCTTTTAAATGTCTATAATAGATGCCTAGACAAATATATTTCTTGGGTAAAATATGATTGTCCATCTTCATTTGATATTAGTATTTATGTACACATAGTACTACAAAGTATAAAGCAGGAAAGTAAATGATAAAGCATCTAGGCCTGATATTGCAGGTAAATAAATGTATCTCTTCTACAGAGGTGAAGTAGGAATACTAAGTTTATAAAAGAGTAAATTTAGATCTAGATTTTACACTAAAGAAAATCTAAAACCACCCGTTTGTTTTCCTGAATTATGCATGGGATATTGGGATTTCCAGAACACTCACACTGATTATTGCTAAGGGAATGCTATAGACTTAACTGCACTATTAGGTGAGATAAATTGTGCTCAGAGGGCAATTACATATGCCCCATCCTACAAACTCAATTCTCTCTTTAAATAGGTTTGGTCAAAGTGTATAAAGATCATCTATTTCACTTGGAGTTATCTACAAGTTTCTTATGCCCTGCTAGCACTTTTAACAATAAATCTGAGCAATAGATTGTCAGCATAAAGCATGATCTTTTATTACTGACTTTTATCTTATAGATTTCTTTTATAGATGAACCTTCTTGATAAAGAAACAGATGTTAAAGCCAAAATGGCACAGGCAGCACTAGTTAGATGTCTTTGCTCTACCCTTCAAGGAATAGAACTGTGTTTAGGAAGTAACTCCAAATTTAACATTCCCAATGATGTTTCTTCTCATTATTTGTTTTCTAATTAGAATTACCATGTCATATGTGTATTTGTTTCTGAATATAAAACACAAATATTCTTCTTTTATCTATAATTAGACAGAGATATTTTTTTTCTTCTTAAAAGTGAACAAAGAATTAAAAGAACTTCCATTTTCTGGTTCAGCATGATAGAAGCTTGGAAGTCAACTACTCCATCCTAAGAACAAGTAAAAAGTTGAACAAAGAGAAAATTAACAACTCTTCTTAAATATGTAGGAGAGGTCACAGGGCCAAC
Organism: Lynx rufus; assembly: GCF_022079265.1. Taxonomy (NCBI): domain Eukaryota; kingdom Metazoa; phylum Chordata; class Mammalia; order Carnivora; family Felidae; genus Lynx; species Lynx rufus. The sequence continues at coordinate 75,948,508 of NW_025814896.1, read as the reverse complement.
CATCACTCCCAAAACTGGAGAGACAAACAGGCAAGCGCAGAGAATCAGAACTTACCAAAGCAGACACCCACAAGCAAAAACCTCCATGAGAACCAGTGCCAGGATAGAAAAACCTGAACCATAATGAATTGTGGAAGTGTCAGAGGGGACAAATCTGAGATAAAAACTCCAGAGGGCCCCAGACAAGGTAGGGGCAGTGGAGGTGTGAAAATTTTTGTGAGTTTTACTTATGGGAGCTCTAGCAGACTTTCACAGTGAATATCAGAGAAAAATCCTCTTATGCTACCAGAAGAGTGAGGGTGAAAAGAACTAGTTTGAAATACACCAGAGCATGTGTTCTTAACAAGGTCTGCCCTGAGGAGGAACTACTTAACCAGAATCCAACCTGCTGGGATTTTATCACAGCCTAATTGACCTCAGGGAAGGGAAATATACAACTCCAACTGGCTCTAGCCTTCCATGTAGAGGAAAGTAAATACCAACTCAAGCCTACACTAGCCACTCTGTCCCATCTAAGTGGGGAATGGGAAACTGAGAAGCACTTGTAAAGTTTAAAGTGCCACAGGCTCACTAGAAGACTAAGACCTAATAACAGGATTATAGAATACTTCCCCTCCTTCCTAACCTGATTGCCACATCAGTAAAGGTCTTTTTACAGCAGTGTCTTTTACTCAGTGCATCATATCTAGCTAGCAAGAAAAAAATTATGAGGCATACTAAAAGGCAAAATAAAACAAAAAAAACAAAAAACCAAACACAGTTTGAAGATACAGAGCTACCATCAGAACCAGACTCAGATATGCCAGGGATGTTAGAATTATCCAATAAGGATTTTAAAAAAACTCTGCTATGTTAAAGGCTCTAATGGATAAGGTGGACATCATACAAGAATGGACAATGTAAGTACATAAATGGAAATTTTAAGAAACAAAAAAGAAATACTAGAAATAAAAAAAACTGTACAGAAATGGAGAATGCCTTTGATGAACTTATTAGACTGGACACAGCTGAGGAAAAATCTCTGCACTTGAGAGAATCTCAATAGAAACCTCCTGGAAAAAAAAGTCAGAACAGAATATCCAAGAATTGCAGGACAACTACAAAAGGTATAACACTGCATGTCATGGGAATACCATATGGAGAAGAAAGAAAGAAAAAACAGTAGAAAAGTTTGAAACAATAATGACTGAGGATGTCCCCAAATTAATGTCAGAAATGAAGCACATATTCAGGAAACTCAAAGGATAACAAGCAGAAAAAAAAAAAACCCTTAAAAAAATACACATAGGCATATCGTATGCATACTACAGAAAATCAAGGATAAAGAAAAAAAATCCTAAAAAAAAGCCAACAGGAAAACATACCTTACTTATAGAGGAACAAAGATAAGAATCAAATGTGACTTCTCTTTAGAAACTATGCAAGCAAGAAGAGAGTGAAGTGAAATATTTAAAGTGTTCAGAGAAAAAAACAACAACCAACCTAGAATAGTACCGTACAAAATCATCCTTCAAAAGTAAAGAATAAATAAAGTCTTCTTCAGACAAAAGTTGAATAAATTGAATTTGTTGCCAGTTAACCTGCCTTTTAAGAGATCTTAAAACATATTTTAGACAGAAAGAAATGGCATAGGTAGTGAATTTCAATCTACATAAAGAAAAGAACATCACTGGTGAAAGAATAAGCAAAACTAAAATAAAATCTTTTATTTCTCTTATTCTTAATTTATTTAGCAGAAATAGTTTGTTCAAAATAATAATAGCAACAATGTATTCAATTATGAATGTTTATGTATGTTTTAGAGAAAAAACAAAACAGTTTCCCTCCTGTGTGTCTCCTTCATTATTCACAAACATTCTGGTCACCAAATGTTTGTTGGGTTTGTTCTCCAACCAAGAAATTCTGTTATACTAGCTGAGTGTCCTACTATTTAACTCAAGTATGACACTGTCTACCTAAAGAGGTGTCAGATCCCACAGGTTAAGGGCTCAGTCCCACAAGACTGTGCCAATCAGAAGTCCAGGTTGTCACACATGTTTCTGAATGATTGCCTATATGTCAGAGGTTCCCACAACCTCTTCCTCAAGTTTGATTAATTTCCTAGAGGAGCTCACGGAACTCAGGGAAACACTTAGTTCTACCAGTTTATTAGAGGATATGATAAAAAAAGTAGATGTACAGCGAGGGTTACATAGGGCAAAGTCTGGGAGGATTTATTTTTCTTTTCCTATTTTCTTTCTTCCCTTCCTTCTATTTTTCTTTCTTTCTTTTCTTTTCTTTCTTTCTTCTTTCTTTCTTTCTTTCTTTCTTTCTTTCTTTCTTTCTTTCTTTCTTTCCCTTCTTTCCTCTCTCTCCCTCTCTCTCTCTCTTTCTAACAGTGGAAAGTCTGGGAGGATTTTGAGCACAGTAGCTTCTGTCTCCTCCTGCTAAGTGGATGGGTTCATCAACCTGGAAGCTCTCCAAACACCACATTTTTGGGGCTTTTATGAAGGCTTCATCATATAAGCAAGGTCAATCATTAACTCCATTCCAGCCCCTCTCCCCTATTTGGAGAATGGGGAATATGGCTGAAAATTCCAAGCTTAAAAAAATTTTTTTTAATGTTTTTTTCATTTTTGAGAGACAGAGACAGAGCACGAGCAGGGGTGGGGCAGAGAGAGGGAGATACAGCATCCAAGCAGGCTCCAGGCTCTGAACTGTCAGCACAGAGCCTGACGTGGGGCTCAAACTCGTGAACTGTGAGATCATGACCTGAGCTGAAGTGGGACGCTTAACCGACTGAGTCATCCAGGTGCCCCCTGAAAATTCCAAGCTTTTAACAGTGGCTTGGTCTTTCTGGTGACATGCCCCCATACAGGAGCCATCCAGGCCACCCAGAGTTGCCTCATTAGAACAAAAGACACTCCTTTCACCCAGGAAATTCCAAGGGATTTAGGAGGCCTGTGTCAGGAACTGAGATCAAAGAACAAATATTAGAACAAAAGATGCTATTAATGCTCCTATCACTTAGGAATCTGCAAAGTTTCAGGAACTCTGTGCCAGGAACTGGGGGGAGAGGTTAATACATATATTTTCTATTATCTCACAATATATTATATCTATATATTTATGTATGCTTATGTATAAGTAAAGTTATCAATAGCAATAATACAAGGGATGGGGAGAGAATTAGGATTATTTTGATTAAGATTGTTTTGTTTTGTTATTATAAGGCATTTGCACTACCTATGAAGTAGTCAAATGATATTTTAAAGTTGACTTGGATTAGTTGTAAAGGCGTATGACAAACTCTGGGGCAACCACTAAAAAAAAAAAAGACAAAAAAGTAAAAAAAACTGATATGCTAAGAAAGGGGAGAAAATGGAATCATATAATATGCTCAATTACAACCACAAAAGACAGAAGAGTGGAACACTATAATAGGAACAAAGAACAAGGGCAACAAAGAGAAAACAGTAACAAATAAGGCAGATATTTATCCAACTATATCAATAATCACGTTGAATGCCAATGATCTAAATGCACTAACTAAAAGACAGAGATTGTTAGAGTGGATCAAAAAACAAGACCCAACTGTATGTTACCTACAGGAAACTCACTTTAAATATAAAATAACTTCTATACATAAAGTAAATGGGTAGAGAAAGATATGCCATGCTAACATTAATCAAAAGGAAGCAGGACAGAGAGACAGACCAGACTTAAGAGGAAGAAAAGTTATGGATAAAGAAAGGCATTAAATAATGATAAAGGAATTAATTCTCCAAGAAGAATATCAATCCTCAATAGGTATATACATAAAAATATATATGAGGCAAAATCTGATAGAACTTTCAGGAGAAAAGAATGAATTCACTATTACATGGGAGACTTTGATACTATTTTATTAAAAGTTGACACATCCAGCAGGCAAAACATTAGCAAGGATATAGTTGAACTAACTAGCACCTTAAATCATTAGATATAATTGAATCCTATGGACTACTTAATTCAACAACAGCAGATTAAACATTCTTCTCAAGCTCACATAGAACATTCACAAAGATACACCACATTCTGGACCATAAAACATACCTTAACAAATGTAAAATAATAAAAACCATACAATGTATGTTCTCAGAGTTTAGAAGATAGAGTTACCTACAAATGAATAACAAAAATGTAGCTGGAAAATTGCATATATTTGGAAATTAAAACAGTATGCTTCTAAGTAACACGTGAATCAAAGAAGGAATCTCAAGAAAAATAAAGAAATAATTTGAACTAAATGAAAATAAAAACAACTTATCAAAGTTTTGAGGATGCAGTTAAAGTAGTACTTAGAGGGAAATTTACATCAGCTAATGCATATATTAGAAAAGAAATCTAAAAATCAATAATCTCCTTTAGGAAACTAAAAAGTGAATAGCAAATTAAATCCAAAGTAAAAAAAAAAAAAGGAAAAAAGAAAAGAAATAATAAGAAGCAGAGCAGAAGTCAATGACATTGAAAACATGAAGCCAATAAGGAAAATCAATGAAATAAAAAGCTAGTTCTTTGAAAAGATCAATAAAATCAATCAGCTTTAGCCAAGCTAATTAAGAAAAATAAAAGGGAAAGGACATACATTACTAATTTCAGAAATGAAAACAAAGACATTACTATAGATCCCATTGACATTAAAAGGGTAATAAAGGGATACTATGAAATCTGTATACCCACAATTTTGATAACCTAGATGAAAATGAATCGATTCCTTAATAGACACAGTCTGCAAATACTCACACAAGAGGAAATAGACAACATGAATAAGCTCATATATACTAAAGAAATTGAATGACTAAGTAAGCATCTTCCAAAACAGAAAGCATCAAGTTCACCAGTAAATAGTACCAAATACTTAAGGGAAAAAATTATCTACACTGTCAGACAATTGAAACAGAGAAAACACATCCTAATTCATTCTATGACACCGCATTACCCTAATAACAAAATCAGAAGCCATTTCAAGAAAATAAAACTATATACCTATATCTCTCATGAAAATAGATGCAAATATCCTCAACAAAATATCAGCAAACAGAATCAAGTAGCATATAAAAATAATTATATGCCAAAATTAAGTGGGATTTATCCTAGGTATGGAAGGCTGGCTCAACTTTTGAAAATCAGTTACCATTATCCACCACATTAACAGGCCAAAGAAGGAAAATCACCTAATCATAGCAATAGAAACAGAAAAAGCATTTGACAAAATCCAATACCCATTTATGATAAAAACTCACACAGTAAACTAGGAATATGGGAGTTTTTCCCTTGAATATTTTGTTCACGGATAAATGTCCTCAACCTGATAAAAAAAATTATACAAAAAACCCACAGCTAACATCATACTGTGGTGGGAAATGCAAAGCTTTCTCACTAAGATCAGGAATAAGGCAAGGATGTCCCATCACACACCTGTTTCTTAATATGGCACTAGAACTTTAGCTAAGTGCAGTAAGATACAAAAAGGAAATCAAAAGCATACAATTGGGAAATAAAAATGAAACTGCCTTTGTTTGCAGAAAACATATCTGTCCATGTTGAAAATATCAGAGTGGGCAAAAAAAAATCCTGGAATAAGTGATTATATCAAGATTGCTGGATACAAGTTAATATACTAGAATATTGCTTACTTATATACCAGAAATGACCAAGTGACATTTGAGGTTAAAAATATAATAGAACTTATTTTAGCACCCTCAAAAATAAAATATGTATGTATAAAACAAAATATGTACAAGATGGACAACTATAAAACTTTGATGAAAGACATCAGAGAAAAAGTAAATAAATGGAGAAATGATCCATGCTCTTAGATAAGAAGACTCAATATGGTCAAGATTTTGGTTCTTCCTAAGTGGATCTATAGATTCAATGTAATCACAAGGAATATCCTACCAAGTTATTTTGTGATACTCACAAACTGATTCTAAAACTTATATGGAGTGGGAAAAGACCCAGAATAGCCAACACAATATTAAAGGAAAACAAAGTTGGATTACTGACACTACCCAACTTCAAGACTTATTATGAAGGTACAGTATTCAAGCCAGTATAGCACTGGCTAAAGAATGGATAAATAGATCAATGGAATAAAACAGAGTCCAGAAATAGAACCACATAAGTATAGTCAATTTATCTTTGACAAAACAGCAAAGGTAGTACAATGGAGCAAAAGTAGTCTTTTCAATAAATGGTGTTGAAACAACTGGACATCCACATGCAAAATAAATAAATAAATCCAGACTCAGACCATATACGCTTAACAAAAATTAACTCAAAATGACCTAACTGTACGATGAAAAACTATGTAACTCCTAGAAGATAATGTAGGAGAACACCTGGATGACCTTGGGTATGGTGATGACTTTAGATACAACACTGAAGCCATGATGTCTCAAATAAATAATTGATAAACTTGGTTTCATTAAAATAAAATTTTCTTCTATGCAAAAGAAACTGCCAAGAGAATGAATAGATAAGCACAGACTGAAAGAAAATGCTTGCAAAAGGCATTTTTGGTAAAGGATTATACTGAACACAAAAAACTCTTAAAACTTAACAAAAGTAAAACAACCAGATTTAAAAATGGGCCAAAGATCCTTAACAGTTATCGCATCAAGGAAGATATACAGATGGCAAATAAACATATGAAAAGATGCCCCACATCATATATCTTCAAGGAAATGCAACCTAAAGTAATGAGATACCACCACACATTATTAGAATGACTCAAACCCAGTATACTGACAACATCAAATACTGGCAAGAATATGGAGCATTTGGAACTCTAATTCATTGTTAGTTGGAATGCAAAATGATTATAGCAACTTTGGAAAACAGTTTGGAAGTGTCTTGCAAAACTAAACACATTCTTACTATATGATTCAGCATTGGCACTCCTTGGTGTTTATCCAAAGGAGTTGGATATCACACAAAAAGTTGCACATGGACTTTATAGCAGCTTTATTCAAGATTGCCAAAACCTGGAAGCAACCAAGAAGTCCTTCAGTAGGTAAATGGGTAAATAAACTCTGGTACATCTATCTAGACAATGGAATATTATTCAGTGCTAAAAAGAAATTGCCTATCAAGCCATGAAAAGACATGGAGGAACCTTATACTCATAATACTAAGTGAAAGAAGGCAATCTGAAAAGATTACATACTATATCATTACAACTATATGACTTTCTGGAAAAGGTAAAACTATAGAAACAGTAAAAAGATCAATGGTTACCAGGGTTTGGAGGGAAGAAGGGATGCACAGGCACAGTACAAACGATTTTTAGGTCAGTGAAACCACTCTTGTTATTTATTTTTTTATGGGGGGAGGAGAGAGAGAGAGAGAGAGAGAGAGAGAGAAAGAAAAGGGCAGAAAGAGAATCTTAAGGAGGTTCCATACTCATCATGGAGCCCAACGTGGGGATAAATTCTACAACCCTGGGATCATGACCCAGCTGAAATAAAGAGTCAGACGCTCAACTGACTGACCCACACAGACGCCCTGAAACTACTGTTTATGATACTTTTATGGTGGATACTTGTCCTTTTATATTTGTCTAAACCCACAGAATGCACAAACCTAAAAGTGAACCTAAAAGTGCTCTAAAAAAATAAGGTCTATTAAAAAATTGAATAAGCACTCATGAACTTCTCTATGAAATAGTGTCAGCATTTAAGGCCAAAATTATACTGGCTAAAAGAACACAATACTTTTTCTTTTTCTCCTCTTTTACTTTTCAAAATTTGCTCCCCCTTCCTCTTCTAAGGCAATAGAAACTCAGATGTGTAATTTAGTACCACCGAGGTTAATTACATACACAGGGAAGTTATGTAGTATGTTGGCTGATCTATAGACTGTATACATAAGATTGAGCTGGGTTCTTGGAAGTACATTGCCATCAATCGTGTTTCCTGGACCCAAGGAACATATAAGGCATCACTTTTTCAGAGAAGTGTAAATAGCTGAAGCCTATACAGAACTTTTGCCAGTGCTTATGTCCCAGGGACTTTTCCAGCCTCAGTTAATTTGGAGTTTATAAGCCTGAAATCAAGAAAATCTTTCAGACCACTTCTCTACTTCAGTGGTTTGAATCATGGTTACAGGCAACCAGTGAGTGGGTGGTTCCTAGGGGTTCCTGGGCATGAAGAGTTTTAAGGAACTTAAATTTAAAAATTTCAACTCCCACGTCTCTTTCCTAAAATTTTATCCTGAGAATGTGCCTACTGGTAAGTCACAGTATGGATTCTCCTTCCTGAGGGCCTCCTTTTCAATTGCCAAAAAAAAGAAAAAAGGAATATTATTGTTAGTGTTGAGAGACTGAATAACTCTAAGGATTAGCAAATCATTTTGCAAGGCAGGTTGTTTCAGTGCCTTATTTTCAACAAAATTGATGCAAAAATTAACTGAATTCTCAGCACACAGATCATTAAAAATAATTTTTGATGATTGATTACTACATGATATTTGGCATAGAACTCCATTCCATTCTTACCTACTAACTTATGTTGAAAAGATTTTCAAAGTTTGTAAAAATAAAATAAATGTAAAAACTTATTTTTGGCCATGTAATATTCAGTTAAAAATTAACGTTTGTTCATTGATACATGTGAACAGGTTTTTATAACTCTTCATCTACTTCATAAAGAGATGCATTTCCAGTAAAACTGTACTTTCATGTTGCTTATTTTTAAATTATTTTATATATTTCTGTTATTTGATGACATGTGTTCTAATAATCGGTGATAAAACAATTCATATGAAAATCATAACATGTAAAACTTTTGAATCACACAAATTAATTTATTAAATTTAAGCTTATATACCTGTTTTTGATGCAAAGGAATAGGATAGGATGATGAAGAATGACTTTCAAGCTTAAAGCATATTAAATTGGAAAAAAACATTTCTGTGGACTATGTACAAAGGAAATATGTGTTCAAGAAGAAAAAACAACATAAAATATCTGATTATTAAAATATTTTGTTCATATATATTGAAATCAATAATAGTAGGCTTCAAAAACTATGGTAGTTTTATAATTAGGGCACTTTTAAAAATACTGTTATAATATTCTGTTTCAAATTATATATGCCTTCCAACTGTATACATTTTTAATAAAATATTTTGAGTCATTTAAAATAGTAAATGAGTACATACATTTTCAAAATTATTTTAAAAGATATGCAAACTAAAGGTTTCAGATGCATAAAGCCCTGAATAACATGGCCTCCCCCAAAATCTGTTCACAGGCAACCAAGTCATTTGTCCAAGAAACTTAAAGAGGAAGAAGCACAATTTGATGATGATTGGTTGAGTTTGCTCGCACTAAGTGGAAACAAATCTCAATTCCATTTTTCTTAGGTAGACTTAGCTGAGCTTCTTGAGTTCCAGAGGTCCAGGTACATGCAGATTTCCCCAAACCCTCTGGAATGATTTGAGACTAATAACAGAGGAAAATCCTGCAGGATTCTCTATTGTTCATGAGTTTGACAGTTTCTAAAAATAAGATGTCAAAAGAGTCAAATTTGGACTTCTGATTGGAATGGATTTCAGTCTTGACAGCCAGTAGATTTTTTTTTTCCTCAGTGGAGTATGTTTAGTAGAGATAGAGTCACTTGGGGCCCGAGCTAAATTTTTCCAGACCTCACTGAAGCTCTATGTATAGAACTTAGTGTAAAAATGAAAAAAGGCCAGAACTTGCATGTTCTCATTTGGAGGAGCTGCTATAGCTTAATCACCATTTTATTAGATTATGTCCTAAAGTACTCTTAATTCAAATGGTAATAAAGAGTTTTACATAATTACCATATAAATCAGATGTATTGGATCATACTTGAGAGTAAATTGAAAAAATCTACAGAAATTTTCTTGTTAACTTATATTAAGAGATGTGAATATGTAAAATTAATCTCTATTATCATTACCATGAATTATTTTTATATTAATAATCCTTAAATAAAAATAATTCCTAACGCAAAGGTTAAGAAATCAAATAAGAAAGCCTGAGATACAACAAAAAAATGTGTATGTTAAATAAATAAAAATGTATTTCAGATTCTAATGGATTAAATACTATTCTTTCTTGCTGTTTAGATTAAGTACTTTGGGAAACACATTAAAAACAGAAAAAAAAATCTTTTAAAGGGAGATCCTAAACTTAAAAAAAAAAAAAAAAGAACTTCAACAGAATTTATGTTAAATGCAAATCTCCAATGGAGCTCAGATTACTCCAGGCCCATAGTGTCACTAAGCTAATAAAGGTAAATCTATGTAAGGAGGAAGTAGAGATTGATATAGATAGATAGATAGATAGATAGTTTAGATAGATGGATAAATACATACAGATAAGTATGTATGTATATATGTGTGTGTGAATAAATTTGTATATAAATTATACAGTACTAGGCACTGAATGGGATGGCAGGGGACCCAACTAAGGCAGAACTGAGATTTCAGTATGAAATTTGACATCAGTCTGCCAGTATTATTCCCAACTTTCCCAATCCCCCCACCCCCACCCTGACCTGGGGACTATGGACACTCTTATGACAAGAATCTCAGTCATGTCTGAAGATATAGGGATCTGCAACAAAACATTTATTTTTTTTTAAGAGGCAGAAGGGATTCCATGGGAGAGGATTTGTCCCAGCTACAAGGACATTGCAATAAAGTGCAAAATTGACAACATGTTTAGTGGTGACTCTTTCTTGATTTGTCCCAAACTTGGTATCCTGGTGGTAAATACATGTATTGGGGAGTGAATGGGTTACAACAAACTTAGAGAATTTTGGATCTTAGGAGCTAAGCACAGATGATGGCCTAAATGAGCATAATTTAGAGCAGTGGGAACTGCTTCTCTAATCAGTTCCTCCAAAGAGTGGGGAACACCAGAACTCTGGCCTGAGAAAGACAGGAGGAACCATGAGAGAATGAGATATGGGTTTAATATATGACTGACAGTGCCATAGAAAGATGACAATGTCTTTAAATAGTGGAAGGCAGTACATAACATAGGCAATAAGGCCCAGAAACAATTTCAGAGCCGAATCAAAGAAGCTGAAGATATTCCCAGGCATACAGAACAGAAGAACCTTCCAAACAGAATATCTGAAGTACTATCATCTCTGAGGTGATCATTAATGGAACAAAATTCTGCTTCAAATGTTTATGTAACCTTATTTGCTAACTGCTTAGCCTTATAATTTTTACACTTTACCATCACAGTAATGAAGAAAGGTCAGACAAAATAATTACTATGAATAAACACAGTGAATTACAAAATTATAAATGTATTATTCACATGATTCAGAATAACCTAGATGGTGTGCAAATACAGAACCAACACTGGAGAGGAAGGAGTTACCTCATTTTGGTGGCTATAGAGGAGAATGAAGACAACTTTCTGAATATATCTAATAGTTTTAAAGGACATTCAAAAATATTTTAGAATGGTGAAATAAAAATGTAGTTGATAATATCAGATATTGGGCAGCCATGTGGATGACTACCAAGGTTCCCAAAGGTTTTCCTTGATGCCATAATTCAGTAATACCACATAGTTACTTTGTGTCTGTGATGCGTCAGGCAGCGTGCTGTACTGGCCATACAGCAACAAACACAACTGACAACAGTCTCTGCCTCCACGGACTTTACATTTTACTGTGCTTGAGACCAGATTGGAGGAACACTACCAATGCATTTTCAGTGAAATAAATCGTAGCACTGTGAAATCCAATAAAATAAATTAAACACTTATCAAAACTAAAGGTTGGCATTGAGTTTTGAAAAGATCTCTTTTTTTTTTTTCAACGTTTTTTATTTATTTTTGGGACAGAGAGAGACAGAGCATGAACGGGGGAGGGGCAGAGAGAGAGGGAGACACAGAATCGGAAACAGGCTCCAGGCTCCGAGCCATCAGCCCAGAGCCCGACGCGGGGCTCGAACTCACGGACCGCGAGATCGTGACCGGCTGAAGTCGGACGCTTAACCGACTGCGCCACCCAGGCGCCCCAAGTTTTGAAAAGATCTCTTATCCATAACTGTCTATATTTTGTCAGTTGTGAAAAATTGATATACCTTTTGGGTTTTAGTGCTTACCATGGGGACAAGAGAATCAAAGTAAGGCTTTGTTTTTGTTGTTCATGAACCCACAACTCCCAAGTCAGGGCTTCAAAAGAAAAACAAAAAGAAAAACAAACAACTAGGTACATGGTTTATGCTTCAGGCTTAAACAGACCACTATCTGCTCCCAACTCAAATTTAAAGCGTAGGAATTCTATTTTTAAGGATTGAAAGGGCCTGGTAGAGAATGTATCTCAGAAATATAAGGAGATAGATATAAAAACTCAGAACCATTAGCATATTTACTGGTGACTCCTTTTTACTATTGGGTATTTTGATATATAGAGAAAAAGGTACAGAACAGAATGTAGGCCCAGTCCAAATTAGCCAATCAATTAAACTCAAAATAAGTAGGAAAATGCAGAACCTGATTGGTTGTATGCCAAGGAGTAAGGATACAATGCCATGATGGGTGTCTCCTGTAAGGAACACTAATCTCATTTAACATGAAAATATGGCCCAATGAATGTCCTGAGCTCTGTTCAACAAAATAGTTGCTATCATCTCTCCTTTGGGATCGGAGTGTTTCTAAAGAGGTGGATAGTCCAGAAGTTTGAAGAGGGGACATGAGAGTCCCTGGTTCCATAAGTCAATATTTGACAGTAGTTGCTCCCACCTTGGGAGCCAAGGTTTTTTCAACACATACAAGGGCCCAAAGCACACCCTAGCAATAGAGAATTAAAATATCAAGGCATGAGAACTACACATCTATATTTTCATATAGCCCATGAGGAGATTCTGTGGCTATACTCCAGTTTGTAAATCACTGCCCTAAAGAGTTTGTGAAAAATTAGTCCTTGCTTTCAAATCTCCTTATTAACTTGACCCACAGGAGAGAGTATGAGCATAAGAACTGAATAAAGTTACCCCCTCTCCTGTGAACCCTTGAGACAGACAAGGGAGAGACGTGTCAGCAGATGCCTAAGGCTCAAGTAACCTGTATGGTCCAGGTCCTGTAACAACAGTTGCTGATTCCACCATTCCTTTGTTTTACACACTGATCCATGTTTTGAGGGAGAGAGACCAGAAAAGAAATCTTTAGTTTTTACTAGCAGTACTCTACCCAGCTGTAAGATTTAGTACCCTTAGAGATAACCAGGCTTGTCAGAATAATTGTCTCCATATGCTGACTTCACTCCCTCAGCTCTTATTCATATTTACTGTTAAAATATTTTATTAATGCACATCTCCCTAAGTATTGATTTTAAATCAAATCTACTCTGCATAGTGTGGTTTTATTAATTTAAAACTGTAACCATGTAATGCTCTCAGTCCTTTACTTTATAAATCAGATTAACCAAACCAACTTTATTAAATGATACTATCTAACATGTATCTTGTTTTAAACAGGAGAACCAAACTTGAACCTAAAGAATCTAGGACTTGCCCCAATTTATTTTCCCCTCCCAAGACCTACAAACACAGGACTGCCATTTCACCTCTCCTGGTCATCGCTTCCTCATGTGTAAAATGGACATCATATACACATCAACTTGTCCCTTGGGATTGTGTGAAAATATAAATTTCTTATAAAATAATATAAAGCGCAATATAATCTACTTGGTTATTATCATTTAAAATAATGAGGCTCTAGGGGGCACCTGGGTGGCTCAGTTGGTTAGGTGTCTGACTTCTGCTCAGGTCATGATCTCATGGTTCATGAGTTCAAGCCCCGCATCAGGCTCTCTGCTGTCAGCACAGAACCTGCTTGGTATTCTCTCTCTCGCTCCTTCTCTCTGCCCTTCCCCCACTCTCTGTCTCTCAAAATAAGTAAATAAACTTAAAAAAATAATAAGGCTCAAGTGTAGGATGAGCTTGAAACAAGTATGGGACCCATACCTTGGGGAAGGGATGAACAAAAAGATAGTGTCAGGATGAACGTACTTAGGACTTGTATACTTCTAAGGGTATTATAGTTTTGACAACACCCTCTTCTATGACATGTGTGTTCCTTGTGTTCCCACTGTACCTGCATAAGTATCTAGTCTGCAATTAAAGCAAATGTATCTACCAAGCTTATAGTTTCCTTTATTATGTCTGGGGTTGAGGGCAGGAGCAGTAGAGCAATAATATTTCTTGGTCACAGTTGCCAGAGTTTCTCTCTCGCTCAAGTTCTTTGTCTTCCCTCTTGAAGGCTAAGAAAGCAAACATCATTCTTTCTTTTATCCAGTAGGCACAGGTTTTTCTTTCAATTGTGATGGGAATGCCTTCCTAAGAGTAAAGCCCCAACCCGTACACTGTTTTTTTAAATCCCATTCCATTAACAGCCAGGGATCAGAAATTAGTAGATTTTACATATGCTAAAACATATCTTTAATTTTATTTTTTTCAATTAATTGATTGCACTTTTTAAAGGAACTGTTAATAATTCAAATTGGTGTTTATTGCCCTTAACAAGGTATCAAATTATGATCTTAAATCTTCTGATCTTGTCTCATCTTCCTGCTGTACCACTTGCCTATTTATGCAAAATTATCTTCCTATTTAGCCTTGGAAGCTTCCAAGTCACTTGAATCTTAGCTGTCTCTTCCCATTTTCTTCTTTTTTTAACTTTATCTGTTGGTTTGGAGATTATAGGTTTTATTTTTAGTAATTAAAATTTCAACATACATATTTAACTGTATATATTTCTAGCATAATCCAAAGATTTCACCAAGAACCTTATGCTTAACTACCCTTAAAATACTTCCACTGCCATCATGCAAATAATTTTTGTCGGGAAATTTAGTTCCAGCATTTTAAAAGACATCTACAAAATGAGCCACATATTACAGTCAATAATAAGCATTCTCCAAATATTTTACGGATTAATTTGCTCTCCATTGTTTCTTACATTTCACTTCTTTTCTATGGATTAAATTTTAATGCTGGATGTATCCCTGAGCAGTCCTTTCAAAGCTCACAGTACTACCTCAGATTCAAATTTTAATGGATTCCCATCTGGTTTCCATACCTACCACTGGTGATGCCAACCTCTCCCTCATTCCCCATCAGCAAGTCCTGATGATTCTATGTATAAGTCTCATATTCAGTCTTCTCACTTACTTACTTTTCCACTTTATGTCACCTTCCTTACCTATCAACTATGGCTTAATGGAGTATTTCTTAAGGGCATGTCCTGACTCCTCTTGCCCTTAGAAAATCTATTGTCACTTAACAGCCAGTTGAATTTTTCAAAAATAGAAATTGGATCCTGTTGTACGTTTGTTAAAAGGGGCTAATTATTATTGTCATTCTTGAGATAAATATGAAATCCTTAACACCACCAATAAGCTCTTGTTTACTCCTTTCCTGGGGTTTTTGACATGCTTTTTTTGTCTATCTGAAATGTTTCTCCCCCTTTTCTTGGCCTTATTAACTGTTACACTTCAGAGATCAGGTTAAATGACTAAATGACCTGTTCTTACTGAGTTATTTATTCATCATTCAACAAGTATTCCCTGCCTTGTCTTAGGTACTGGGATACAGTAGTGGCCAAACTATAAGAGAAAGGAAAGAAAAGAATGTAAATATGTGTATCTATATGAATATATATTAACTATTGTGAAGTAATTTTTAAGAGAAGCCTGTCTAATACCAATCAAACTTGGATTTTCCCCAGTCTCCTCTCTAACAACCTGAGTTATAGTTTATTTTTATTTTTGGAGCATTTGTAAGAATAATATGAGTGCATTTATTGTATAATTTTTGTTCATTTGATGTTTTTTCTACGCTATGAGCCCTATGTGTTAGAGCTTTTAGCTCTAGTCTATCTTTGGCCTTAAAACTGGGACTGGCATAAAATAGATGTTCAATAGATATTGGCTGAAAACTGACTAATATTGGTTTTTAATATTCATGCTTATTAATTTTATCCTAAATGCTCCCAGGATATATTCTGGGTTAGAGATAGATTTCCTATTACCTCATAGTAAATAGTAAATGCATTGACTCCTCTTTTCCCATCTTCAGTCAACACAATAAAAGCTGATAGGATTTTTTCCCACTTGAGTAGTCACAAACTCCTAAGATGAGAGACAAACTAAAAGGCCTTTTCTCTGTTTATAAAGGAGAAGGAGGGAGCTCTCCCTCCCTTCCTGACAGGGTCTTCTTCAAAAAGTCCTCCAATCCTTCAGTATATAAGTAAAAATGTCTCTAAGAGCCAGACAGTCCTGTGTGTCTGGGGCTTTATTACTTCCTAAATGTCAACAGCTGAGGAAATAATACTCTAGTCTCTTGACACCATGTAGCTTAACCTAGGGCCCTACTCCAGGCTGCAACCACTGGCCTTCTGGAGGGAAATATAAGAAGTTTATTATCCTTTCAGAACAGAACCATTTAATAGACAAATAGCCCTAGATTAATTCTCACAGTATGTGAGGAGAATATTGTCTCAGAATGATGATTGTTTACCTAAAAACTGAGAATCCTGGGAAGTTTTATTTCCCAAAAACTAACTGAATAAATGAATGAAAGTAGAAAAGTCTTATATGGTGTGACTTTGCAAATGGGGGCTTACTTCAACAGCCTCAACTACATTTTTGTTAAAAGTCTTCCATGATCTTTCATACTTCTGAAAGTCTGAATAGGTCTGCCAAGAATACAAAGCCTTGACAGCATTTTACCTGGGCCACTTCTCAGGGTTGTGTTTATAGCAGGCAAGCTTGAGGTATGAGGTAATGTCATCTTCTGGGACAAACAGCAGGCTTGCTTCATGCTTGCTTTAAATTGGTAAATTCTTCATGTTTCATGTTTTTTCTCCTGTAATGCAACATTGCATGTGCAGCATCTTTCAGGGCTCTCTGCATTGGCTCCATTGGACTGCTGGAAAAGGAGAACCAATACAAACATGGTGCTCATGCTGCTATGAGTAATAAATTTCTTTACCTCCTACCCAGGAGTCTCATGTCTTCTACCAGCATCCATGAAACAGAAACAACAGGCTAACCTATTAGGTCACAAGAAGGTTGAACTCAAACCCAGGGCCTGATAATTTTCTTCAGTATCCAGTTTAGATACAACAGGACGTTGGAGATGACTTTAATTTAACAATACCTTGGATGTTCACTATTCTGTTGTTGGTCTTACCTACATTCAAATTAGCCTCAGTGAGGGCAGAAGGTACAGCTGATACTTTATATTGTGTGATATCCACCGTTAGGAGATATTTGCCTTCACACTTCGTGCCTGCAGTAGCTGTCAACCCAATTCTACTGATCGTTTAGAAGAGTCATTGAAGTTGGCATGTAGCATTTCTAACAGAGACATATCATAAAGCTTTACTGAAATTCTCAAAATTTCCAAAATATACGATGCTTTTTTGTTCCCCAGAATTTTGTACATTTGTTTCTTTTGGCTTTATACTCATTTTTTACAACTCCCGTACAAAGGCCGAATTGGTTCCTCCTCCCTAATTTGTCTATAGAGTTAGTACATATCTCTACTATGTACTGGTTAAGCCTAAAATATATATTTCATGACCGAGGAAGAGGACAGGTTACTGAATTATACCAAAATAAACACTTAGAAAACTCTGAAAAATCTATTTATACTCATGAAAATATTATCTACTGAATACACAATTTACACATTGAAATAGCAGCTACTTCTGAATTTCAGAAAATAAGAATTTGATTTCTATCTCTCTCACCTTCTTTTACAAGCTAACTTTCTACTAGGTTGGATCACTATCTACTATGTCATAGAGTTGGTTGACACAGACTCAGTGTTAGAGAGTAGGGTAAGGTTAAATGAGTCTGGGATATTACCTAATTTACAACTAGTTTATTCTTGATTATTCTTAAATAAAGCATATTCTAATCTGAGTGTATATTAAAACACATATTACAAAATTGGTTCTGAAGTTAATCTCCTGCTGTGACCATAAAAAAATTTAAAAAGGAAAGTGAGGACAAAAAAATTGGGAGTTGAAAAAGATAAAACTAATTTTCTTTTCTTTTCTTTTTTTTTAATGTTTATTTATTTTTGAGACAGAGAGAGACAGAGCATGAATGGGGGAGGGTCAGAGAGAGAGGGAGACACAGAATCCGAAGCAGGCTCCAGGCTCTGAGCTGTCAGCACAGATTCCGATGCGGAGCTCAAACTCACGGACCGTGAGATCATGACCTGAGCTGAAGTCAGACGCCCAACCTACTGAGCCACCCAGGCGCCAAAAGATAAAACTAATTTTCAAAGAACAAATTATTTAAAGTGCACCTTCCTTGCAATGCTTTATTTTATGATCAGTTTCTAGCTTCTTTAACATTAAAATGAAATGAAAATGAGGAACATTTCATTAGTATAGACAAAAACATGAACATTTGATACCTTAGTAGAAAAGACAAACACTACGTGAAACATATCTATTATATATTTATTAACCTAGAAAAATTGAAGCTAGTAGGTGATTTCTTTTCAACTCATTAACTAGGAGAATATTTCATTTGATCATTTTTCATATCGTACATTTCAAGACTTAATGCCAGTCAACAAATTGTGTAATGTGTTAAGTAGAAGTAATCAATGTGATCATGTATGAGCCACTGTGAATATAAAATTAAGTTCTCGGGGCGCCTGGGTGGCGCAGTCGGTTAAGCGTCCGACTTCAGCCAGGTCACGATCTCGCGGTCCGTGAGTTCGAGCCCCGCGTCGGGCTCTGGGCTGATGGCTCAGAGCCTGGAGCCTGCTTCCGATTCTGTGTCTCCCTCTCTCTCTGCCCCTCCCCCGCTCATGCTCTGTCTCTCTCTGTCCCAAAAATAAATAAACGTTGAAAAAAAAAATTTAAAAAAATAAAAAAATAAAAAAATAAAAAATAAATAAATAAATTAAGTTCTCCAATGTTGTCATGTTATTACCATTTAGTTGAAAAGAACAGCAGTGGATTTAAAGTAATTGTAAAGAAGGTATGTGGCCACTAAGTAGGTGAGTGGTTCCATTTTTAAGGTTCAGTCTTAAAAAAGTAAAGAAAAATTCCTTCTAAAGCATGACATTTATTCTGGTAGCAGTCAGCAACCTCTTTCAGCTATCCATGATAAGCTTAAACTATTCAATGGCAAAACTGATAAAAAGGAGCTAAATTTTAGTTGGTATGTTTTAAGGTACTTAGTATAGTAGTTTTATGTAATTAACTAGATAAAAATAAACTATGCATAGACAAAGGTAAGAGTGTGTCATTATAAATAATTATTATAATTCATCACATATGAGGTCTAAGGAAGAATCAAAAGTGACAGAAACAAATCATTTATCTATCATCATGGAAGAAAGTAACTATTCTTATAATTATGTATTTTACTTAGCTTATTCATTTAAATACCTAATTTAGTATTTAAACATTTATAATGACAATATCTCAAAAATGTATTATATAATTAATTCTAAGTGGTAGATAATAACTATAATTGAATATTTTCCTGACAAAGGATTTATATTGACAATCAGATATTTTACCCTCTACAAACTTGCCATTGTAAATAGCCTATTAGTCTCCATCAACTTTCCTACTTCCAATTTTCTGTATATAATATGGTATAGACTGAGAAACCAGAAAATCCAAATGTCAAACTTTATTAAAACCAGTTAAATAATGTGACAATATTACTTATATATAATTTGATATCTATATCTCTAAACATGTGGATGTAAATATAGTTATATTCTCAAAACTTTTACAAATAAGTGTGCATGAAAAACAAGTTTGAAGACCACTGGACTACAAGATGAAAAAATCATTCCTAAGTATCTTATAAATATTCCAGTGATCTGTCCTCAATACTTGGCTTCAACTCCTCCTAATGTATTCTATCAATCCTACTTTCCATGCCTAAGCCTTGTGAAACAGTCTGTCTATATTCCCTATATATTCCCAGTGCTTCAATGAGTTGTGGGTGGTAAATAATTCTCTGATTCTTTCCTCTACAAAGTCTGCACAGTGCCTCTTCTGTAGACTACAATAATTCTGAATTTCCTTGTTGCTTTGAGATGCTGACTCTGATTTATTTGTTAAAGACTCCTTTACCCTCTGTCTTCTATACATACTAATACAATGTAAAATACAATAATACACAGTGTCAGAGTAGATAATTGAGATAATAATAGGTATGTTAGTCCAGTTACATAATTTTATTTTAATGAACAGGTTATGCTCACTTTGTGTGTATAATTATGTCCTTATGGCTGGTTGAAATTTCAGAATTAGTGTTTCATAATTATGAGAAAAGAGTAGGAGCTGAAGAAATCATGATAAAAAACACCTAAAGGAAATAATTTAATGGTCTAAGTAAGGATATTGACTAGTTTCCATGTGTTTGCTTTTAAGGGAACATTATTTTCCCTATTCGTGGTCTCCCCCAGGAAGAATTGCTCCTACACCCGTTCATGGCCTCCCAGGCCCCTTTCCTCACTTTGGCCCTGGAGAGATGCAATAAATGATTTATAAATTTGAGAAGAAACTGAGAATGATATAGACATTTCCAGATCCATGTTTCACTTGGAAGAAGCACTAGCTGAATTACTCCAACAGAGGTGGCTCTTCTCATAGACCACTGCCTTCATTCAGTGCCCAACTAGCAGGCCACATGGTTACATGCTCTGTTTTGGCCTCTACTAAAAATGATGATGATAATTTGGTTTACAATCTGGTTTACTCTTTGTCTTATTTATTTACATTTCTGCTTCTACTCACTAACAAATTCCTCAGAGACTCCAATCTTTACTAATAAGTGTTTTTTTTTTTCAAATTTTAATTTAAATTCCAGTTAGCTAACATACAGTGTAATATTAGTTTCAGGTGTAGAATCTAGTGATTCACCACCCATATACAACACCTTGTGCTCATCACAAGTGCCCTCCTTAATGTCCACCACCCATTTAACCTATCCCCTCACGCATCTCCCTCCAGCAACCCTCAGTTTGTCCTGTATTGTTGAGTCTGTTTTATGGTTTGCCTCTCTCTTCCCCCCTGCATGTTCATCTGTTTTGTTTCTTAAATTTCACATATGAGTGAAATCATATGGTATTTATCTTTCTGTGACTTATACTCCCTTTCCTGACTTATTACTCCCCAGCTCCATCCAAGTCATTGAAAATGGCAAGATTTCATTCTTTGTGATGGCTGAGTAATGTTCAGTTGTATGTTTATAAATATAAACATTCTCTCTCTCTCTCTCTCTCTCTCTCTCTCTCTATATATATATATATATATATATATATATGTATATATAACACATCTTCTTTATCCATCCATCAGTTGATGGACATTTCGGCTCCTTCCATAATTTGGTTACTGTTGATATGCTGCTATATAACATCAGGGTGAATGTATCCCTTTGAATCAGTTGTTTTTGTATCCTTTGTGCAAATACCTAGTAGTTCAATTGCTGGATCATAGGGTAATTCTATTTTTAACTTTTTGAGGAACATCTATACTGTTTTCCAGAGTGGCTGCACCAGCTTACATTCCCAACAATGCAAGAGGGGTCCCCTTTCTCCATACCCTTGTCAACACCTGTTGTTTCCTATGTTGTTAATTTCAGCCATTCTGACAGGTGTGAGGTGATAGCTCATTGTAATTTTGATTTGTATTTCTCTGATGATGAGTATTGCTGAGCATTTATTCATGTGCCTGTTAGCCATCTGTATGTCTTCTTTGGAAAAATGTCTATTCACGTGTTTGGCCCATTTGTTAACTGGATTATATGTTTTTGGGGTGTTGAGTTTGGTAAGTTCTTTATAGATTTTTGATACCCTTTAGCAATATGTCATTTGCAAGTATCTTCTCCCATTATGTGGTTGCTTTTTAGTTTTGTTAATTGTTTCCTTTGTTGTGCAGGAGATTTTATCTTGATGAGGTCTCAATAGTTCAGTTTTGCTTTTATTTCCCTTGCATTTGGAGACATGTCAAGTAAGAAGTTGCTGCAGCTGAGGTTAAGGAGATTGCTGCCTGTTTTCTCCTGTAGGATTTTGATGGTTTCCTATCTCACAGTAAGATCTTCATCCCTTTTGAATTTATTTTTGTGTATCGTGTAAGAAAGTGGCCCACTTTCATTCTTCTGCAGGTTGCTGTCCAGCTCTCCCAGCAACATTTGCTAAAGAGACTGTCTTTTTTCCATTTGATACTCTTTCCTGCTTTGTCAAAGATTAGTTGGCTATACATTTGTGGGTCCATTTCTGGGTTCTTTATTCTATTCCATTGGTCTATACGTCTGTTTTTGTGCCAATACCATACTGTCTTCATGATCATACCTTTGTAATACAGGCTAAAGTCTGGGATTGTGATGCCTCCAGCTTTGGCTCTCTTTTTCAACATTACTTTGGCTATCTGGGCTCTTTTGTGATTCCATACAAATTTTAGGATTGTTTGTTTTAGCTCTGTGAAGAATGCTGGTGCTATTTTGATTGGGATTGCATTGCATGTGTAGATTGCTTTGGGTAGTATCGACATTTTAACAATATTTGTTCTTCTGATCCATGCATGGAAGGTTTTTCCATTTCTTTCTGTCTTCTTCAACTTCTTTCATAAGCTTTCTATAGTTTTCAGCATATAGATCTTTTACCTCTTTGGCTAGGTTTATTCCTAGGTATTTTATGGTTTTTGGTACAATTATAAATTGGATCAATTCCTTGATATCTCTTTCTGTTGCTTCATTATTGGTGTACAGAAATGCAACCAATTTCTGTACATTCGTTTTAAATCCTGCAACTTTGCAAGAATTCATGTATCAGATCTAGCAGTTTTTTGGTGGAGCCTTTCAGGTTTTCCACATACAGTATCATGTCTTTTGCAAAGAGTGAAAGATTGACTTCTTCTTTGCCTATCTGGATGCCTTTTATTTTGTTTTGTTGTCCGATTGCTGAGGGTAGGACTTCCAACACTATGTTAAACAACATTGGTGAGAAAGGACATCCCTGTCATGCTCCTGACCTTAGGGGGAAAGCTCTCAATTTTTCCCCATTGAGGATCTTATTAGCTGTGGGCCTTTCATATATGGCTTTTTTGACGTTAAGGTATATTCCTTCTATCCAGACTTTCTGAGGATTTTTATTAAGAAACGATGCTGTATTTTGTTAAATGCTTTCTCTGCATCTGTGGACAGGATCATATGGTTCTTATCCTTCCTCCTATTAATGTGATGTATCATATTGATTGATTTGTGAATACTGAACCAGCCCTCCAAGCCAGGAGTGAATCCCACTTGATCATGGTGAATAATTATTTTAATATAATGTTGAATTTGATTTGCTAGTATCTTGTTGGGAATTTTTGCATTCATGTTCATCAGGGATATTGGCCTGCAATTCTCCTTTTTAGTGAGGTCTTTGTCTGGTTTTGGAATCAAGATAATGCTTGCTTCATAGAATGAGCCTGGAAGTTTTCCTTCCATTTCTATTTTTTGGAACAGCTTAAACAGTATAGGTATTAACTCTGCTTTAAATGTCTGGTAGAATTCCCCTGGGAAGCCATCTGGCCCAGGACTCTTATTTGTCGGGAGATTTTTGATAACTTATTCAATTTCTTCACTGGTTATCGGTCACTTCAAAGTTTCTATTTCTTCCTGTTTGAGTTTTGGTAGTGTGTGAGTATGTAGGAATTTGTCCATTTCTTCCAGATTGTCCAGTTTGTTGGCATATAATTTTTCATAGTATTCTCTAATGTGTGTTTGAATTTCTGTGGTATTGGTTGTGATTTCTCCTCTTTCATTCATGATTTTATTTTTTTGGGTCCTCTCTCTTTTGTTTTTGAGAAGTCTGGCTAGGGGGTTGTCAATTTTGTTTGTTCTTTCAAAAAACTAGCTCTTAATTCATTGATCTGTTCTTTTGGGGGGGATTCTATATTGTTTATTTCTGCTTCAATCTTTATTACTTCTCTTCTGCTGGCTTTGGGCTTTCTTTGCTGCTGCCTTTATAGTTCCTTTACGTGTGAAGTTATGTTGTGTATTTGGGACCTTTCTGGCGTCTTGAGTTAGTCCTGAATTGCAATGTATTTTCCTCTTAGGACTGTCTTTGCTGCATCTCAAAGGATTTGGACTGTCGTGTTTTCATTTTCATTTGCTTCCATATATTTTTAAATTTCTTATTTAATTTCCTGGTTGATCCATTCATTCTTTACTATGTTTTTTTTTTTTAACCTCCTGTATTTGGGGCTTTCCAAATTTTTCTTGTGGTTGATTTCAAGTTTATTAGTATTGTGACATGAAAATATGAATGATATGATCTCAAGCCTTTTCTACTGTTGGGGTCTTTTTTGTGACCCAGTATGTGATCTGTCTTGGAGAATGTTCCATGTGCACTCAAGAAGAATGTGTATTTTGCTGCTTTTGGATGAAAAGTTCTAAATCTATATTAGGTCCATGTGGTCCAATGTGTCATTCAGAGCTGTTGTTTCCTTATTGATTTTCTGCCTAGATAATCTGTCCATTGTTGTAAGTCAAGTATTAAAGTCCCGTACAATCACAGTATTATATATACATTTATTTATGTTTGTGATTAATTGATTTATATATTTGTGTGCCTCTACATTGAGGGCATAAACATTTACAATTGTTAGCACTTATTGATGGATCAATCCCTTATTTATGACATAATGCCCTTCATCTCTTGTTACAGTCTTTGTTTTAAAATCTAGTTTGTCTGATACAAGTATGGCTACTCCAGCTTTCTTTTGCAGTCAGGTAGCTTGATAGATGGTTTTCCATCCCCTCACTTAAAAAAAATTATGTTTATTTATTTTTGAGAGAGAGAGAGCAAGCAGGATAGGGGCAGAGAGAGAGGGAGACACATAATCAGAAGCAGGTTCCAGGCTCTGAGCTGTCAGCACAGAGCCAGACCGGGGGCTTGAACTCACAACCCACCTGATCATGACCTGAGCCGAAGTTGGACCCTTAAGCGACTAAATAACCCAGGTGCCCCTTCTTTTTTTAAAAATTATTTTTATTTTTATTTATTTAATTTTTTGAGAGAGAGAAAGCGAGAGACAGAGACAAAGTGTGAGTAGGGGAGGGTCAGAGGGAAAGAGGGAGAATCAGAAGCAGGCTCCAGGCTCTGAGATATCAGCACAAAGTCCAATGTGGGGCTTGAACTCACAACCCAGTAGATCATGACCTGAGCCGAAATCAGATGCTTAACTGACTGAGTCACCCAGGTGCCCCCTTTTTTTCTAAATTAAAAAAAATTTCTTTTGAGAGAGAGAGAGAGAGAGTGGGGGGGGGGGAGGGGCAGAGAGAGAGGGAGACACAGAATCTTAAGGAGACTCCAGGCTCTGAGCTGACAGCACAGAGCCCAACGAGGGGCTCAAACACTTGAGCCAAGAGATCATGGCCTGAGCCAAGTCAGATGCTCAACCGAGGGAGCCAACCAGGTACCCCTCCATCTCTTCACTTTCAATCTGTAGGTATCCTCATGCCTAAATTGAGTCTCTTGTAGACAGCTTATAGATGGATTTTGTTTTTTTTAATCCATTCTGATACCCTATATCTTCTGATTTGGGCATTTAGCCCATTTACTTTCAGAATGATTATTGAAAGATATGGATTTACTGTCATTGTGTTATCTGTAGGTTTCCTGCTTTTGGTGATGTGTCTCATCCTTTAAGTCTTTGTTTTGCTGCTTTCCACTCACAGCGTCCCCCTTAGGATCTCCTGCAGGGTTTGTTTAGTGGTTATGAACTCCTTTAGTTTTGGTTTGGGAAAGCCTTTATCTGTCCTTCTATTCTGAAATGACAGACAGCCTTGGTGGATAAAGGATTCATGGCTGCATATATCTCCTATTCAGCACACTGTTTCCTGCCACTCCCTCCTGGCCTGTCAACTTTCTGCTACTACCCTTGTGTATCTACCCTTATAGGTTAAGGACCATTTGTCTATAGCTGCTTTTAGAATTCTCTCTTTTCTTTGTTTTTTTTTCCAGTTTCACTATGATATGTCTTGGTGTTGACCTGTTTTTGTTGATTTTAAAGGGGGTTCTCTTGCCTCTTGGACTTGGATGCCTGTTTCTTTCCCCAGATTAGGTAAGTTCTCAGTTATAATTTGTTCAAATAAATGCTCTGCCCCTTTCTCTCTCTTCTGTTTCTTCTAGAACTCCTATGATATGGATATTATTTCGGTTCATTGAATCACTTAGGTTTCTAATTCTCCCCTCATGGTCTAGTAATTTCCTTTCCTGCTTTTTTTTCAGCTTCATCATTTTCCATAATATTATCTTCTATTTCACCTATTCTCTTCTCTGCTTCTTCCACCTTTGCTATCACTGTATCTAGTTTATTTTGCATCTCATTTACAACATTTCTTAATTGTGACTATTTCTTAGATCTTTGAACTCTGCAGCAATACATTCTCTGCTGTCTTCTATGCTTTTTTCAAGCTTGGCTACTAGTCTTATAACTATTATTCTAAGTTCTTGTTCAGATATATTGTTTATATCTGTTTTGAGCAATTCTCTGGCTGTCATTTCTTCCTGGATTTTCTTTTGAGAAGAATTCTTCCATTTCATCATTTTGGCTAGGTTTCTGTCTTTTACATGTTTTAATAACTTGTTATGTGTCCTGAACCTGTGAGTACTACTATATTAAAAAGGGCTCATACACTGTCCAGGGCCTGGCACTTCAAGAAAGTGTTTTTGGACTGTGTTGTGTGCACTCGGTTGTTGCATATTTGGCTGCTCTATCCCACTGGTCAGTCCTCTACAAAGTGCCTCCTTGCTCATAGTGGTGGATTGTTTGGACCTTCCATCAGGTGTGCTTTGATTTGTTCATTGAAGTAACCTTCAAAAAAAGGAAAGGGCAGGGAACCTGATCCCATCCCATACAAAGAGAAAAGTGAAAGAGCCAAAAAAAAAAAAAAAAAACCAAAAAAAAAAAAAAATCAAAGAATCAAAGAAACTATAAGGCTTAGTCCAAAGAGAGAAAAAGGAAAATAAAGAAGAAAATATAGAAAAGGTGTAAAAAGAATAGAGTAAAAATGCCTGATTAAACAAACAAACCAGAGAAAGAAAGAAAGAAAGAAAGAAAGAAAGAAAGAAAGAAAGAAAGAAAGAAAGAAAGAAAGAAAAAATATATAGGAATTGACCAAAAATCAAATCAGAAACTATAAGCCTGATTCAAAAGGAAAAAAAGAAGAGGGTAGAAAGAAAAACAAAACAGAAGAGAAGGAAAGAAAAGATGAAAAAATAAATAAAATAAAATAAAGAGCAACAGACTAACCTACAAAACTGTAGGACAGTTGTCTATTGGTATTGGGATCAGTGGCTGTGCCAGTCTGGAGGAGAAGCCCTCTGGTTTGGTCAGTGTCAGTCCTGCCAAGGTAGATAAACAGTTGCCAGGCACAGAGGGGCGGGGTTTGGTGCAAGCCAGTCCCGCCTCCATTGGGAGCTGTTGTCCTGTTCCCTGAAGTCCCACCATGTTGGTGATGGAGATAAAGATGGCGACACCCCAATCTCTCCTCCCTGGACCAGCTGTCTCAAACCATGCTGTTCAGGCAGCCCTCACAGAGTAGCACAGTTGGTAGGATTGTCCTGCTTCACAGTCTCTCACACCTCCTAGGCGCTAGGCTAGGATTCAAAACCCAATGTTGTAAGGGGCCCTGCATTTTGTGAATTCTGTTCTGCTGTAGTGCCACTCTGCCCCGCCAATAAAGGGCCTTTGGCCGGTGCCTGCAGGGTCTTTTGTCCTTGGGAAGGAGGGGGGCAATATACCCTCTTTCCACAGAACTCAACAGTGGGGACTGTTCTCTCCCAGTGCACCCCTGAGATCACTACCTTGTCCAAGGGCTTGCTTCCTACCCCCAGGTGTGTGCACAGAGTGGAAGCCTCACTTCTGAGAACATTGAGCACTTTTGAAAACTCAAGGTTTTTTCCTTTGTCCTAACACAATACCACAATCCACGGCCTCTCTGTCTTTCTCTCTCTTTTGTCTCTCCATAGAAGGGGATCCCTCCCCTCCATGCCTACGTGTTTTATCTCCCCCAATTTGCATACATGCACCTCTGTCCCACCACACTGTCTCCTCAACCTGTGGAAATTTTTCTGTCACTCCGCAGATTGATTTCCTGGGTGTTCCAAGTGTTATGATCTCAATACAGCTGTGTTTGAGGGAGGAGAGAAATCCTGGTTCTCCTACTTCTCCGCCATCTTAACTCCTCCTGATCCTTGCAATTTAAAGAATGTGCTAAGTTTAACTGGACAGCAAACACTATTATTCCCCCTTTAAGATTTAGCTTATTTGCTTTCTTCAGGAAGTTTTCTTAAATCATATTATGTCACAATAATTCCTCTTATATTTAACTAATAGCACATACTGTATTACCTATTTACTGCTGCATAACAAATTACTACAAATCTTAGTGATGTAAGCAACACATATGTATTGCTTCACAGTTTCTGTGGATTAGGAATCCAAACCTGGCTTACCTGGATCTTCTGCTTCAGGGTCTCTCATAAGCCTGGAATCTCAGCCAGGTCCATACTTACCTCAGATTTAAATGGGGAAAATTCCGCTTCCAAGCCAACTCAGGACTGGTTGTTGCCAGGGTTCCATTGCTTGTGGGTTGATGGGCTGAGAGAACTCAGTTCTTTGCTAGTTGTTGGCTGTATCCTGCCATAAATTCTTTGCCATGTGGATTGCTTCAGAATGGTAGTTTTCTTCATCAAAGTGAGTAAGCTGAGAAGGCAAGAAAGAAAGAGAATGAGAGAGGGAGGGAGGTTACATAAGAGTGTGACTACCATGTGGCAGGGATCATTAAATCTTTCTACTACTCATCCAGCATCCATTCACTTACAACCCTGAGGATTTCTTTACTTATATTTATCATCCTGTAGCCCTCAGTTAATTTTTATCTTATTTTTATTTTCACTTTTCCAGTAGATAGATGTCAAGTTCCTTGATCCTTACTGTCCTCATTCCTTTAAGATATATTAAAATTGCTATATTTTATATTACTCAAGTCAGTTAATTCAGCTTTTCTGTGTCTCCCTGGAGACAGAGAAGGGACTTAGATAAGACTCGGAGTTGCACCGCTCACTCACTTTGTGCTCACTTATGTTTCACAGAACATAAAACCATTTTGTCCATCATCTTTATATAATGTGCATACAAGCTAAATGGAGCACCCTACTGTGTATTTCAAAACATACAAAAGGCTAGTTTTTGTTACCGTTTTTGCTGATTATTTATGTTGGAAAACTATGGGTTTCTATCACAGCTAGAGCTAAACCCAGCACCCTTTCAACCATATGCCATTACAACTAAACACAACTTCTAGAGTTACAATTCTGGATTAAATGATATTGTCAGTCCTCAACAAAGTTTTATGTGATGAATTTCTAGACTATTGTTCTATAAACTTTCAAAATCCATTTTGTATATCATATCATGCAGAGATGGTCTGCCAAGTCTTTACTCTTATTAAGATTCCTTGGACTGAGCCTCTTATTTTAGCCATCTTCTTCACAAAGATTATAGGGATGCTTTGACTGAAGCCACAAAAATCAAATAAGTGACAGGATAATTGGATTTAGAAATCAGCAGTCTTTTCTTCTACTGTATCATCATAAAACATATAAAAGTATTTTTTCATCTTTTCCAGAAAAATAACAATTTTTGCTCATAACAGAAATGTATATGATACGTTTTTTCACATGCTAACACCCAGTATTAATGTAGTTGACAATATAGTAATTTTTCAAATGCAATTACAGATTGCAGTAGTTGAGCATTTTCTCATATGTGTATTTACTTTTCTGTTAATTGTCTTTCCATACAAGTTGCCCTTTTTTTCATTGTATTTCGTATCAATTTTTAATATTTCATACACAGCAAATATTTTGTCAGCCTCAGTTTTCTGTTTATTGTAGCATGTGTTCTGCACACTTTTGTGAGGGGGTTGGTAATACAATGCCTATCATTTACTTCATAGTCTCAGAGGTTTTCCAGTATAAAAAGGAAATCATGTTCTATTTTTTTATTCTAAATTTTTAGTACTCCAACTTTTTATTCTATCAGTTGAACAGCCTATTGTTCCAATGCCATTTATTAAATGAATATCTTACAGGTTTAAGTATCATATATGTTCATATTAAATTCCCATAGATATATTACAGTTTGCCTTTTTCCCCCCTCAGGCAGTGAACAAAGATTTGATCAATTCCTGAGCCAAAGTTTGATTACACTGGTTTAATTTAAGCTTTAATATCTTCTAAGACCAGTCCTTCTCATTATTCTTCATTTTTTAACATTTTCTTTATTTTTTATTTATATTACTGTTTATTTTATTTTATTTTTTTATTTTGAGAGAGAACATGATGGGGAGGGACAGACAGAGAGGGAGAGAGAGAGAATCCCAAGTAGGCTCCTCAGTGTCAGTGCAGAGCCTGCTGTGGCACTCAAACCCACGAAGTGTTGAGATCATGACCTAAGCTGAAACCAAGAGTTGGACGCTTAACCAAATGAGCCACCCAGGCATTCCTATGTTACTTTTGGTATATGCACTTGAAACCATTTCATATTGTTAAACACATACTTGTTTGGATTTTAATTGTAATTTCATTATTTATATGTGTTAATTTAGAAATTAATGGTATTTTGATTATATTGAGTCTTCCTTGTAGAAATATATTGTACTCTTCTACTTAAGTCCTCATTTCCTTTAATAAAATTGTGTAGGTTTTACTGTTTAGTACTTTTAGATCTATCTCTTTTATTTTACACTTAAAAATTCATATCTTTTATTATTATTGTGAATAAACTAATTTGTTCGTTTCCAGTTGGTTATTTTAAGTAGAGGCAAAAAAAGAAGAATAAAACTTGATTTTTGTGTATTTATCTTATTTCCACCTGACATCGGTTTCTCTGTTTAATTTTACCAACTTTTGCTAACTTCTAAAGGATTGATTGTATATTTATATAGTCAATTCCTACTAAGAGATAATTATTTAATGTTTTTATTAATGAATAATGTCTTTATTTTAACACTTTTATAATGATCTTATTTTACTTTCATATTGTTTTAATTAGTATCTCAAAATGTTGGTTAGTCATTATGCTATTAAGTATTCCTGCCATGCTTCTTATTTACATGGTTTGGCTTTAGCATTTTGTGTTTATGATGTAATTTGCTCCTGGTTTGGGGTGTATACTTTTGCATGGGAGAGGAATTGAATGAGGGAATTCCCTTTTTTACATCAGTAGAAAATTCATGGCCAGCTAGAATGAATATACTTTCTAATTTCCAGTACTCCAAGTTTAAAAACATGAGCAATCTGAAAAGTCGACTCAAGCTAATAAATACATACAAAGCTACAAATATACTTAGGGGAATGCAAGAACCAAGAGGAGGAAAAACAAGATTAATACGTGAAGTACAAGTTTCCACTGATATTGAATTGTAAGAGCAAGATAACAATTTTCCTTAGTTAAAATAATGAGTATTCGGAGATATCCAATGAAATAATAAAATATGTGTTATGGGGGAAAAAAACAGTGGAAAGATCTAGTTTTAACTCCAGTGTATAAAGACCTCAGAAGTCATATTCTCATCTTTAAAACAAGAAAAAAAACGTAACAAATTAAAAATTAATGACTTTTCTAGGACATATGAGAGAAAGGAGGTTGCAGGGAAAACAACTCACCCCCATAATATCTGGAGAGACAGACAAATTGAGAGAGTCACAGCTGAGATCTGCTTGCCTGAAGCCAAAGTAACTGAAGCTATAAACTAATAGGAACATTTAAATGGCAATTTTAATGAATTTCTAGAGACTAAGAGTAGACCAGGTCAATAGAAACTTTCCAAACTCAAATACAAAGAAAATGGGAAAAAGAAAATAAAACAAACAAGAATTTTGAGAAAATTTAAAAACATACACATAATTGGAATACTAGAAGGAAAATAGAGAATAGAGCAAAAGAAATATTTGAAGAAGTAATGGCCAAGAACTTACCAAAACTCATTCTAGACACTAAACCATCTCAGAAAATATACCAGGCAAGATTAAAAAGAAATTTAAAGGAACAAAAATTGATACCTGGTCATATTGATGAGGGAGCAAAAGGCAAGCTGAGGACAAAACACAAGTTAACAGCCACAACCCCCCTCCCCCCACCTTCACTGTGGGATATGTGTGACATTCCTCTGGCATTCCTGGCTGCCCAACAAGAAAGGAGAGGGAAAACAAATGGTTAACTGATAGAGATCACCTGAGTCTTAATGATTTGCAAGCAAAAAGGCAATCTCCAGAAACCTATACACTCAATTTCCCAGAGCCCTAACATCACCCTCCCCTCCACAGGACAGAAAATCTTATATAATCAGTCACTCCTCACAACCCCAGTGCAGCTTTTTTTGCTCACAGGTCCTGTCTCAGTGCATTAATAAAACCACCTTTTTGCACCTAAGACATCTTAAGAATTCTTTCTTGGCCTTTGGCTCGGGCTGTGAACCCCAACATTTCCACATCAATATCACATTCAAATAGCAAAACTAAAGACAAAAAGAACATTTTGAATCATGCCAATGGGGGAACATTTTACCTGTTGTGAGTTGAGCTATGTTCCCCAAGAAAATATTTTGAAGTCTTAACTCCTGGTACCTATTAATGTGACATTATTTGGAATTACATTTTTTGCAGATGTAATCAAGTTAAAATGAGGTCACGCTGGATTAAAATGAGGCCTAATCCAATGACTGATATCTTTATAAGAACAGAGAAATTTGAGCACAAATACAAAGAAGAAAAAACACATGGATGGAGGCAGAGATTGGAATGATGCAACTATAAGCCAAGGAATTTCTAAGATTGCTGGCAATCCACAGAAGCTAGAAGAAAGGTATGGGACTGTTTCTACCTCTGAGCTTTCAGAAAGGACCAAGCCTACTAATGCCTTGATTTCAAATTTTTAACCTCCATAGTATGAGAGGAAAAAATTCTGTTGTTTTAAGCAACCCAGAGCATGGTCATTTGTTATCGCAGCCCTAGGAAACAAAGACACATCAAGGAACAAAGAGGAGAGCTACTGCAGGCTCCTCATCAGAAACCACGCAAGCAAGAAGAGAGTGATATAAAATATTGAAAGTGTTGAAAAAAGAAAACCACCAATGTAGAATCTATAGCCAGTGAAATTATCTTTCAAAGGTAATACAGAAATAGACTTTCTTAGAAAAATCAAAAGTTGGGGGAATTCATCACCAGCAGATCTACTTTGTAGGAAATGTTAAAAGAAGTTCTTCAATGAGAAGGAAAATTATACTAATAAAAAACAGGTGTTCATAAAGGAAAAATGTTGTACAAAGAAAAAATGAAGGTAAAATGAAATATTTCATTATTTATTCTTAACTGATCTAAAAGTTAGCTGTTTGCTTAAAGTAATAATAGTAAAAATGTTACTATTGTTGAAGTGAAATGAAATAATCAATGTCAGGAGGAATGGGAGGAAAGAATCAGCCAAATACTTTAGGGTACCTGTAGTAAACCTGAAGCAGTAGAGTGTTATTTGCAGATAGACTTAAGTTACTATAAGTGTATATTAGAAATTCTAGTGGTACCACTACACTTTTTATAAGAAATACAATTTAAATGCTAATTGAGATACCATGAAAACATACAAAAAGCTCAATTTAAACCAGAGAAGGAAGAAAAAGAGGGGAAGGGGTAAAACCAAAAAATAAATGCGAAACATAGAAAACAAGGTACCTCTTAATCCAAATATATCAATAATCACTCTCAGTGATTATTCATCATCTAAATACCACGATTAAAAGACAAATATTGTCATAATGGATTATAAAAAATAAGATTAGGGGCACCTGGGTGGCTCAGCTGGCTAAGCGTCCAACTTCAACTCGGGTCACAAACTCGCATTTCATGAGTTTGAGCCCCATGTTAGGCTCTGTGTTGACTGCTCAAACCCTAGAGCCTACTTCGGATTCTATGTCTCCCTCTCTCTCTGCCCCTCCCCTGCTCGACCTCTGTTCTCTCTGTCAAAAAAAAAAAATTAAAAATTAGAAAAAGATAACTCCATTGTCTATAAGAAACCCACTTTCTGTGTACATAGATAGGGTAAAAGTAAAAAGAAAGAGAAATATTTACCATGCTAACACTAATCAAATTTGTAAAAAGCTAGAATTGCTAATTTTAGATATAACAGACTTCAGAACAAGGACAATTTTCAGGTATAAATAGAGTCATTACATAATGATACAGGATCAATTATCTTCTAAGACAAAACAATCTGAAACATTTATGTACCTCTGTAGCTAACAACAGATCAACAACATACATAAAACAGCAACAAAAAAATAGACAAATCCACTATTATAATAAGAGACTTCAACACAAACTTTGCCAGTAATTGATAGATTGAATAGGCAGAAAAACCAATAAATAAAAAATGGAAGTATCAATGCACTTTATCTGATTTATATTTATTTAATATTCCACCCAACAATAGCAAAATATACTTTCTTCTCAAGCTCACTTAGAACATTTACCAAGATTGGGGCGCCTGGGTGGCGCAGTCGGTTAAGCGTCCGACTTCAGCCAGGTCACGATCTCGCGGTCCGTGAGTTTGAGCCCCGCGTCGGGCTCTGGGCTGACGGCTCAGAGCCCGGAGCCTGTTTCCGATTCTGTGTCTCCCTCTCTCTCTGCCCCTCCCCCGTTCATGCTCTGTCTCTCTCTGTCCCAAAAATAAATAAACGTTGAAAAAAAAAAAAAATTTAAAAAAAAAAAAAAAAAAGAACATTTACCAAGATATACCACATTCTGGGCCATAAAATGCACTGAAACAAAGTTAAAATGATAGAAATCATATAAAACATTTTGCAGGCCACATCAGAATTGAACTAGAAACCAATAACAAAAAAAGATAGATAATCCCAAAATATTTAAAAATTTAAAAATGGTTTTAAATAATACATTGATCAAAAAAGTCTTAAGAGAAATTTTCAGAGTATTTTGAACTAAATAAAAATAAAAATACGATATAACAAACATTAGGGATTCAGTAAAAGCAGGACTTGGATATTTATAGTAGTAAGTGTATGTATTAGAAAAGAAGAAAGGAGGGGTGCCTGGGTGACTCAGTTGGTTAAGCGGCTGACTTCACCTCAGGTCATGATCTCGCTGTCTGTGAGTTCGAGCCCCGCGTCGGGCTCTGTGCTGACAGCTCAGAGCCTGGAGCCTGTTTCAGATTCTGTGTCTCCCTCTCTCTGACCCTCCCCTGTTCATGCTCTGTCTCTCTCTGTCTCTCTCTGTCTCAAAAATAAATAAATGTTAAAAAAAATTAAAAAAAAAAGGAGTAAAATCAGTGATCTGAGTTTCTACTGAAGGAAACTAAACAAACACATAATTTAAGTCTAAAGCAAGCAGGAAAAAAAATAATAAAGCAGAAATCAATAATATCAAAACAGGAAAAAAAAGAAAATCAGCAAAACCAATAGCATATTCTTTGAAAAAAAATCAATTAAGATCGACAAAACTCTAGCAAGGATAAATAAGAAAGAAAAAAGAAAGTATGCACATACTAACAATATCAGAAATGAAGGAGACACCATCATCACTACTGATCTCATATACATTAAAAAGATGATAATGATATGCTATGAAAAACTCTATGCCCACAAATTTGATTACTTAAATGAAAAGTACTAAAAAGTATCAAAATTCACACAAAGATAAATGGATAATCTGTATAAGCCTATATCTATTAAATCAACTAAATGAAAAATTAATAACCTTCCAGAAAGAATCAGGGTCAGATGCTTTCATGGTTGAATTCTATCAAAGATTTAGCAAAAAAATTATTTCAATTCTCTGTAAGATCTTCCAGAAAATAGAAGCAGAAAGAGCAATCTTTATTTCATGAGGCAAGAATTATCCTAATACCAAAACCAGATAGATATTACCAAAAAGGATTATATAGACCAACATATCTCATAAATACAGATGCAAATATTCTCAACAAAATATTAGCAAATCAGTTTCAACAAAATTGAATAAATAAAAACCCACTACTTCAACTAAGTGATATTTATTCTAGTTATGCAAATCTTAAAACACTTAAGAGTTCCAAAACTTAAAAACCACTCAATATAATCAACATCAATGGACTAAAGTGGGAAAATCATATGATAATATCAATAGATGCAGAAAAGTTATTTGACAAACTCTAACACCTATTATAATAAAACTGCCAAGCAAACTAGAAATAGAGGGGAATTCCTTAGATTGATAAATATTATTTACAAAAATCCTAAAACCCATAGGAGAAAATCTAAATGACATTAGGTTTGGTGATGACTTTCTTAATACAATTATCATAGACATGATCCATGAAATAATTGCTAAGTTGCACTTTTAATTTTATTAAAATAAAAACAATGTCAAAAGAATGAAATATAAGCCACAAACTGGGAGTCATTTTTTGCAAAAGATACACCTAATGAAGGATTACTGTCCAAAAATTGTAAAGAATTCTTAAAACTTAACAATATGAAAACAAACAACGCAGTGAAAAAATGAGCCAAGAAACAGACACTTCTTTAAGGAAGATATACAGATGGCATAGAAGCATATGAAAAGACATTCAACATCATATGCCAAAAGAGAATTGCAAATTAAAACAATGAGATGCACACCCATTAGAATGGCCAAAATCTAGAACACTGACAACGCAAAATGCTAATTAGGGTGTGGACCAACAGGAACTGTTGTTTGTTATTGGTGGGAATGATAAATGGTATGGTCATTCTGGAAGACAGTTTGACAGTTTCTTACAAAACTAAACATACTCTTAACCATAGGATCTGGCACTTACACTCCTTGGCATTTACCCAAATGAGTTAAAAACTTATGTCCACACGAAAACTACACATGGGTGTTTATAACAGCTTTATTCATAATTGCCAAACTTGGAAGCAACCACAATGTCCATCAGTCGGTGAACAGACAAACTGGTACATTCAGACAATGAATATTATTCACTGCTAAAAAGAAATGACCTGTCAAGCCATGGAAAGATATGGAGAAATTACATGAATATTACTAAGTAAAAGAAGCCAAACTTTAAAGGTTACATGCTGCATGATTCCAACTATATGACATTCTGGAAAAGACAAAATGATGGACAGTGTGAAGATATTAGTGATTTCCAAGGGTTAGTG
This sequence comes from Lynx rufus, assembly GCF_022079265.1. NCBI lineage: Eukaryota > Metazoa > Chordata > Mammalia > Carnivora > Felidae > Lynx > Lynx rufus. The sequence goes on along the minus strand of NW_025814896.1, from coordinate 75,911,237 downwards.
GAAAGGAATCCATGAATAAGTAGAGCATACAGAATTTTTAGGGAAGTAAAACTATCCTGTATGATAATACAATAGTGGATACATGTCATTATACATTTGTCAAAACCCATAGAATATACAACACCAAGTCTGAACCCAAATCTAAACTATGGACTTTGGGTGATGATATGTCAATGTAGTCCATTGTAACAAATTTAATACCATCGTGTGGGCTGTTGATAATGGGGGAGGTTATGCATGTGTGAGAGCAAGGTGTATATGGGAAATCCCATACCTTCTGTTCAATTTTGCTGTGTACCTAAAACTGCTCTGAAAAATAAACAATTAAAAAAAGGAAAACAACTCTATCTAACATCATGTTAATGGTGAGAAACTGGGCACTTTTTCTCTAAGATCATGAATATATCAATATTTCCCAAAGAAAAGTAAAAAGTTATTACCTGTCAGGTGTGTGAGATTAGGAGTCATATTGAACACACTGGCCTCTAGTTGATAAAAAATGAGACAGACTCTTTCTCTGGGTATTTGACCAACTGATCATAGCTTAAATGCAAAATTGCCTAGGACGTGGGAGGGTTGTTTTAAGAAATTTTTTTTTATTTTATTTTACTTTATTTTATTTTCTGTATTTTTTAATGTTTATGTATTTTTGAGATGCAGAGAGACAGAGCGCCAGTGGGTTAGGGGCAGAGAAATAGGGAAACACAGAATCCAAAGCAGGCTCCAGGCTCTGAGCTGTCAGCACAAAGCCAGACATGGGGCTTGAACTCATCAACCATGACATCATGACCTGAGCCAAAGCTGGACGCTTAACTGACTAAGCCACCCAGGCACTCCAAGAAAATTTAAAAAATAAGAACACATTAATAATTACTTTACTAATGCCTGATAAAATTCAATATTAATGATATAAAATTGCTTTAATAAAGCATAAATGTATAATGCTTTTGGAAAAATATTTCTACATGTTGTTCCAGTTTGAATGAACACACATAACAAAAACTATATAAAATATAAAATATATAAGAAATAAATAGGGATATTTGAGTTACAGATTCCTTTTCAGACTTACATTTTCTGAACCTATTGGAAGCAGCTTTCCAATCATGATCCACATATATTTATAGACTTAGCTCTTAAGTTACATGGACATTTCCATCAGCAACTTAGGTGCAGTAAAAAAATAAATAACTGCTACCAATTTGATGTCATCCAGTTAGAAGATACTGGGGCTAAAAATATGTATCTCTAACAAGTATTAGATAACCAGAAATCCTAGGCATTATAGGTCATCCAGAAAAATGGATTAGCATCATTAAATTTGGTTATAAACTATTATAGATCATAAGAAAAACTAGTGAAGCCAATTATAAGCTGTAGAAAAACTTTAATAATAGGGCAGAATTAACAGTTTGGAAAACAGGTTGCCCTAAAACCTGTTTCCTAAGTGCATCAATATATTTTTAAAAATGTAATACAAATAATTGAAGACAAGAGAGATCCAGTTTATAAAATTCTATACTTTTCCCAAAACACAGAGCCTGGACAAAAAGTTCATGATTAATTTATAATTATAATCCACAAAACCCAGTCTAATAAACTGAATTTTATTTAGGCTCTGTTTTAGTTCTTTATTAACATTCTATTGGAACAGCTTATATTACAAAATGCAACTCTTCTATCTACAAATAAATATTTATACTTATAAAAATACTTTTTATAACTATAAAACAGTTCAATTTTGTAATAATCAGAGTTGTAAGAGGAATAAAAAAGGAACTGTCATGCAAAAAATTTACAAAAAGAATGTTTGTTGTAACATGATCTATAATAAGAGAAACCTGAAGGAAAGAAAAGCTAATGCCAAACAATATGATATAATTAAATACTGGCACAGCTACATATTGGAATTATTCTAAAATTCACACAAAATTGTCTAAAAACCTTATTGAACTCCTAAAATGCTTACATATAATGCTCTATAGAAAATTATATATAAGTTATAAATATTTATGCTTATGCATGGCTTTAAGCAAGACTTTAAAAACATTTTTAAATTAATTCTTAGAAATATTAACATATGATTTTTAGAATAATCCCAATGTGTATTTAACTACATCATGTTCTTTGGCACTAGTTTTATATTACATCGTTTATATTATATATAAATGTAATATATATTAATATTATATTAATATATTTATTATATTATATATTATATATACAAGGGGGTTAAATAATCTTAAATATGTGTGTGTGTGTGTGTGTGTGTGTGTGTGTGTGTTCCACAATAGGATTCTTTTCTCCTCTGAGCTCCCTGAGTTCTTATCTCTTATTACAAGTTGGATAATTCTCCAGGAAAGCAAAATCTCAGGCAGAGTTGAGTATGCAGGATGACTATAAGGGCCAAGGCAGAAGTGTGTTACAGCCCAGGCCCAGTGGTTTCAGTCAATCCCACAGGGACCTGTGGAACTAAATGGTCCATCAGAATTGTCATGCATGGGTCAAAATGACCAAGTCTTTATGCTTCTGATTCAAGCAGTTATCAATTGTGGCCTGCTCTTAGAAGAACATGAACTTGGGCAAGACAGTTCTCTGCAGCGGAGAGCTGCTACCACTCATAGTTAGTGGGGCAATAAGTGTTTCCTTAATGAAACATCTGGGTATCACACCTCCTTCTCCACCACATTCTGCAATTTGAACCTAGAAAAGTGTATAGTTATTATACATTATTATTAAATAGATTATTAAACAGATTAAACAGCATGGATAAAATTAAACTCACACTATTATATCCAAAAATCCAATCATTTACCAGTACAGGCTTAAAAATGGATTTTTCTATAAGAAAAACACGAATAAACAATGTGATACAAGAAACTCTCCACCATAACAGATATGTTCCATTATTCATTTAGGAAAAGTATGTTGCAAACTGCAAGATATGGAAAGCTGTTTGTATGGGTAGAATATGTTACTATGAAGATATTTCCCCAAAACAAAGTAAAACTTCTCTCCTACTATATCTTCATTTGCTACTGAACAACCACCCTTTTCCACAAAAAGTCTCATCAAAAAAAAAGAGAAAAGACCCCAATAAATAAAAGCACAAATGAGGGAAAAGTAACAACTGATACCACAGAAATACAAAGGGTTATAAGAGAATTCTATGAAAAACTATATGCTAACAAACTGGACAGCCTAAAAGAAATGAATACATTCCTAGAAACATACAATCTTCCAAAACTGAACCATAAAGAAATAGAAATTCTGAATAGACCAATTACAAGTAATGAATTTGTAAAAAACAAAACAAAACAAACAAAAAAAAACTACCAGAAAATAAAAGTGCACGACCAGAAGGATTCACAAGTGAATTCTATCAGACATTTAAAGAAGAGTTAATGCCTATCTCTTCAAACTATTCCAAAAAATAGAAGAGGAAGGAAAGCTTCCAAATATATCCTACAAGGACAGCATTACCCTGATACCAAAACCAAAGACACAACAAAAAAATAAACTACAAGCCAATATCCCTGATGAAGATAGATGCAAAAATCCTCAACAAAACATTAGCAAACTGTTGGCAGTAATGCTACCTCCCTTTTTCTACCCCGAGTCAGATAGAAACAAACATGGGAATTGTGTTTTGCTAGCAATCTTATCAACAAGGTCTTGTTGTGACCCGTCTAGAAAATGCACAAGAAACACAGAACTAAATGTTTTGGTTGGCAGCGATTATGTGAAACCTGTTTATTCTTAGAATGGCCTGACCCATAAGAGCCTGGATATAAAAGATTGTGTACAGCAACAATAAAGCCGTCACTTGGGCCATCAGCCCAGGGGACCCTCCTGTTCCCAAACTTTCTTCTCTCTCTTTTTTCTTGCATTCCCCTACCCTCAGGACCCTGACGTCGGTGTTTGTCACGCCGGTCGCGACAGCAAACTACATACATTTCAAAAATCATTCACCATGATCTGGTGGGATTTATTTCTGGGATTCACAAATCAAATCAACATCACATACCATGTCAACAAACTGAAAGATAAAAGTCATATGCTCATCTCAGTAGATGCAGAAATGGCATTTGACAACATTCAACATCCATTCATAATAAAAACTTTCAACAAAAAGGGTTAGAGGGAACATACCTCAACATACTAGGGGCCAACTATGAAAAACCAACAGCTAACATTATCCTCAATGGGGAAAAACGGAGGGCTTTCCCTCTAAGATCGGGAACAAGACAAGGATGTCTACTCTCACCACTTTCATTCAATATAGTACTAGAAGTCCTAGCCACAGCAATCAGACAAGAAAAGAAATAAGAGGCATCCATATTGATAAAGAAGAAATTAAAGAGTCTTAAGATTTTATTTACAGAAGCTTAAAACTGTATTATTTTTAAAGCTGCCACTAATGTATACACATGCTTTAAAATCCTGTATCAAAAAAATAAACCAATGATATAACCATATAACAAATTATTGATCCACTGGTTACACAAACATCAATTTGGTTATTTTAGGTCATTAAGAAGTAAAGAGTGAACAACTAAATAATCATGTACGTGCATCGTCCATTATATCATATTTCAGTTTGAAGTAAGAAATAAGAGTAATATTTGTTTTTGTCAGTAAATGACTATTTCCCACGTTTTACACACACACTCACACACATGGTAGGAAATAATATTGATGTGTTTCATGAAAGTATGCAAGTAGAACAATTCTGGAAATTACTAACTCACAAAAAATTAGGAAACCTCTAATATGGGATATATATTTCAAAGCTATAAATGCAGACTATTAGTTTAAGCACAGATTTAACAAAATAAAAATGTTTCATCTCTTAATTTCAGGGCTAGTGTCATGCCATAAAAGGACGTTCACTATTTAATAATAGTGAAAAATCTAAGAAAAATAATAAAAGAGTGTTCCATGGGCTACACCAGCAATTCTTTTATTTCTGTGTTTTGCTTAATCATTTCATTTTTTTAGTTATTTAAATTATAAAATAGCAAACACTGAAACACAAATTTTGTGGATTCACAAGTACTCTATCAAGCATATTTCCTCTCTTCTACTTAAAAAATTTTTCTAATTATGTAAGAAAAAAAATTTAAAAAAAAGAAAAAAAATTTTAATGTGAGTTACTACTAACCTCCTAAAATGAGTGGGCAAATAACCGAATATTCAAGTTTACATAACTAATTTAACAAGTAATTTGTATATACAATTTTTATATATTTTCATGTGTGATCATTGAATAGCATCAAAGAAAGCAATACAATTTCTCAGAATCTTGGACTCCTTAAAAACCTGAAAAAGGAATAACAGACTTAAAGATTCATTGTATATTTTTCAGCAGGTAAAACACTCAAGGTAGCAATATTTTCTTAAATTTCAGTCCTAGAAAAGAAGCAATATTTTAAAACATGAGACAATGGAAATTTTATTACAAAATGGAAAGTTTTTACAGAAATGCTGAGGAAATATAAAATAAATCTGTCTCTAATAAAATGTCCCATCCATCATCCAAAGTACACAATATTTTACTTTCTTTCATACTAGTAAATTTCCTGGGAAGTGTTGTAACACAATGATGAAAGCATGGGCATTGAGGTAAGACAGTCTTACCACATACTAGCTGAGTGTTGCTGAGCAATGCATTTGGATTCTCAACTCTAAATCCCTCATCAGTCAAAAAGGAATAATAAGACATAAAAATAACCATACAGAGTTGTTGCCTACACACACCATTTCATATGGTCTTTTCTACTTACTGTTATTTGCATTTATTTCATATAGAAATACTAGTCATTTTTGAGGAAATATGTTGTTAATGTAAAAAATAGGCACTTAGTCAGCAACCTTGCTGTATCATTTCCCAAACCAAGGAGGATACATTATACCCAATCATATCACAGCATCTCATTATTTGTATTTACATCTGTCTTACCACTGGGTAAGTGGTTTGGGTTTTTTTCCCTACTACGATTTATTTCAAAGGGAAGTTAGCTCTACCAAAGACAGTACAAATATTTAAAGAATACAGAATCTGTACACAGTTTCTGATGATTAGTACTAGGATTCAGGAAAGCTCTAAACAATTTTAACATACTTCAAGTTGTGCAACTATGTATCTCAAAGGAAATAGATGTTATACAGATGAGAAAATTGAGCTCAGATAAGTAAAGGGATTTGGCCAAGGCCAAAGAGATTTAAAGGGGCCTAATCAGACATAAACAGAGGCTATCTCTTATAATCTACCTGCATAAAATGTGATGTTCACAAAAAGATGCATCCAAAAGTATTATAAATAAGATAAAATTCCCAACTGATTTACAATAATGCCACAGTTTAAGTTTGTCAGAATATTGAACAATGTGTGTGAACATGTGATTTACTGCTCTTCATATTTACTGCTCCCAGGGCCTGGGAATTTCCCATGCTATTTTGTGTGCTTGAAAACAAATTAATATATCAAATTGTTTCTACTTTTCTACTCTGGCTTGCTACTAATTCTTTTTCTAACAACCATTTTTGGGTAACAAAAGATAAGGCAAATAACATAATACCTAAATTGATCTGGATTCCAAATTATTTGCTATACCCTGAAGCAATGAAAATTTACTTTAATAGACACTGGAATGATTATTTTATCATTATGAACTTGTTTCACTATTACTCATCAAATATGCTTTGGAACCAGCTGACAGCAGAAAACTGTATCTTTTACTTATAAGATGAAAGGATCAAATTTGATGTTAAAAAAAATCCCTCTACATGAAGTCATACTTTTTAAAAATTTTTTTGTGTTTATTTAGTTTTTGAGAGAGACAGAGCACAAGTGGTAGAGGGGCAGAGAGAGGGGGAGACACAGAATCCCAAGCAGGCTCCTGGCTCTGAGCTGTCAGCACAGAGCCCGACACGGGGTTGAACTCACAGACCAGGAGATTATGACCTGAACCAAAGTTGGACACTCAACCAACTGAACCATCCAGGTGCCCCAGAAGTCATATTTTTCAGTAAGATGCTCTGTTAAGAAGCCAATATTTATAGAATATTCTTTTTTTAGTTTCTTTTTTAAGTATTTATTTAAATTCAAGATAGTTAACATACAGCATTAGTTTCAGGTGTACAGTATAGTAACTCAGTACTTCCATGCAATACCTGGTGATCAACACAAGTGCACTCTTTAATCCCCCTCACCTATTTAACCCATCCCTCCACACACCTCCCTTCTTATAATCATAGAATATTCTTATTATTTTTTTTTCAACATTTATTTTTGGGACAGAGAGAGACAGAGCATGAACGGGGGAGGGGCAGAGAGAGAGGGAGACACAGAATCGGAAACAGGCTCCAGGCTCTGAGCCATCAGCCCAGAGCCTGACGCGGGGCTCGAACTCACGGACCGCGAGATCGTGACCGGGCTGAAGTCGGACGCTTAACCGACTACGCCACCCAGGCGGCCCCATAGAATATTCTTAAAAAGAGCTTTGCTATCAAAGTAATTCAAGGGGGAAGAAAACCAAGGCACGTGGTGCTAAATTTGTGCGGCATTCAATTTTTTTATTCAGTGAGTAAACAGAATGTAAACAGAATATATTTGATATCAGCTTACTATGACTTTGTAAATTTCAAAAACAAATGAATAAATAATCCATAGAGTTTTCTGAAATGCATATATCTAAAATATTTCAGCGTCTTGAGTTTCAAACAATAACACTAAGATTCCCACTTTGGATGATTTTTCTTTTTCTAAATTTCAATCCAATTTGCCATAGTCTAAAGAATATAGAAATTTTATTTATTTGTATAAAGACTATCCAATATAATACCTCAGGTTATTATCTTGGATAAGATTCATATGTCCTGTTAGGTTCTAGAATTAACTCCATGAAAAGTGGTATAATGGCTCATCAGGTTGATCACATGGCTAAACCTAAAATTTCTAAAACACTTGATATTCCTTTTGATAAAACAGCAGGATGAAATTAAGGTCACCATTAAATATTGATTCTAAGCTTAAAAAATTTAAGTCTTCAATTACATAATTACTTCCTCTGTCATAATCCTCCCCCACCACACACACAAAGAATGGGAAAATAACTTAGAAGCTGAGAAATTGGCAGAGTTTAGAATATGTTTTTATTTTTATTTTATTTTTATTTTTAATTATTTTTAAGTTTTTAAATTTGAGAGAGAGAGAGAGAGAGAGAGAGAGAGAGAGAGAGAGAGAGTGAACACACACATGTGTACACAAGCAGGATGGAGCAAAGAGAAGGAGAGATAGAATCCTTCAGACAGATTCCATGCCATTAACACAGAGCCTGATGTGGGGCTCAAACTCACAAACTGTGAGATCATAACCTAGGCCCAAATCAAGAGCTGGATGCTTAACCAACTGTGCCACCCAGGTGCCCCCAGAATTTATATTCTTGAAATAAATGGATGTGTTAAGAATTGAACTATCTTGGGGCGCCTGGGTGGCGCAGTCGGTTAAGCGTCCGACTTCAGCCAGGTCACGATCTCGCGGTCTGTGAGTTCGAGCCCCGCGTCGGGCTCTGGGCTGATGGCTCAGAGCCTGGAGCCTGTTTCCGATTCTGTGTCTCCCTCTCTCTCTGCCCCTCCCCCGTTCATGCTCTGTCTCTCTCTGTCCCAAAAATAAAAAAAAAAAAAAATTGAACTATCTTGGGGCGCCTGGGTGGCTCAGTCAGTTAAGTGTCCGACTTCGGCTCAGGTCATGATCTCCCGGTTCATGAGTTCAAGCCCCGCGTCAGGCTCTGTGCTGATGGCTCGGAGCCTGGAGCCTGTTTCGGATTCTGTGTCTCCCTCTCTCTCTGACCCTCCCCCGTTCATGCTCTGTCTCTCTCTGTCTCAAAAATAAATAAACGTTAAAAAAAAAAAAAAAATTGAACAATCTTTTTTTTTTTTTTTTAATTTAGGACCATACTGTTCTTAGTACTTAGAAGATAACAAGATAAGCAAGACATAGTTCCTCATCTTAAGGAGCTTATCACCTAATTAGGATAAGGCAATATGGAGAAATGGCACACAAATTACTATAGTTAGAAAAAGTTCCTTTAGAGTTCAAAGAAGAGAAAGATGTCTTTTTTTTTAATACATGAAATTTATTGTCAAATTGGTTTCCATACAACACCCAGTGCTCATCCCAAAAGATGCCCTCTTCAATACCCATCACCCACCCTCCCTTCCCTCCCCCCCCCATCAGCCCTCAGTTTGTTCTCAGTTTTTAAGAGTCTCTTATGCTTTGGCTCTCTCCCACTCTAACCTTTCTCTCTCTTTTTTTTTTTTTCCTTCCCCTCCCCCATGGGTTCCTGTTGAGTTTCTCAGCATCCACATAAGAGTGAAAACATACGGTATCTGTCTTTCTCTGTATGGCTTATTTCACTTAGCATCACATTCTCCAGTTCCATCCACGTTGCTACAAAGGGCCATATTTCGTTCTTTCTCATTGCCACGTAGTATTCCATTGTGTATATAAACCACAATTTGAAAGATGTCTTTTTAAGGGAGTTTAAAAAGGCAGTTTAAAGGAGATAGTTGATAGTTGGCTAGGATTTTAACAGGTGTAGTGGTAGTGACAGTAAACACCATTTCAACTGGACGAGATGGAGATGTGGGAAAGTCTAGGGTAGGAAAGCAGAAGTTGGAATAGATTACAGGTAGGGTGACAGTGAGTTTAAGCTAGAAAAATACGGTGAAGCTATAGTCAAGAGGGCCCTAGATAGCAGGTTAAGAAGTATATGATTAATGGGTAAGTCATTATGTCTCCAGGTTACTGTGCAGGAAAGTGATATTCTGAGCTCTGTTTTAGAATGATTAATCTGGAAGAAGGATAGAGTGGAGGGGAAAGAAGTTCAGTGAACTAATTGTTATGGAACTCCATCACTTAAGATATAAGGTCATTAGAAGTAACCAAGAATGAAAATTTTGTCCTAAGACAAAAGAGTTAAGTAAAAATGTTAGATATAATAAACCATTAATTAATTAATTAATTTACATATTCCAGTTAATAACTCTTTATTGAGTGCATACCAAGAGGAGACACTGGTGTTATTAGATCCTGGAGAAACAGTAAAAATAAGAAACGTAGAGCCCTTCATTTGGGAAGCTTACATTCTAGCAAGGATTGAATATTTTTGATGACCTGGCAAAAGAACCTGATTTCATTTATAAAAGTAATTGTTGTCAATGTATTTTTCAAGAAAATCTACCCAGAATCCACTATTAAAGACCCACTCATATCTTCCTTTATCCAATAATGTAATAATGATTCTAAAGAAAATCATAATCAGTAAAAGCTTCCTATTGCTGCCGTAACAAATTATAACAAAATGAGTATCTTACACACACACACACACACACACACACACACACACACACACACAGAGTCATACAATTATGAAGGTCAGAGTATCAAATCAGTCTCACTGGGTTAAAGTCAAGGTGTTGACCAGGTTGGCGTCTCCTGAGGCTCTAGGAGGGAAGGTGTCCCTTGCCTTTCATAGCTTCTAGAGGCTGGCTGCCTGCATTTCTTGGCATATAGTTGCATCATTCTCACTTCTGACTTTGTAGTCACATCTCTTTTTGTCCCTTTCAGTACAAACAGGTGGTATTTCTGCTAGTAACACTTCAAGAATCTTGGTGGTTTCTACCATATGTCATGGGAGTTCACTTTATTAGACAAGAGGCTTGTCCACAGATTTTTCTAGACAATCTTGTCACTACCTCTGATTTCTGATGGGATGACTGAGGAAATCCATGATTAACATGCCTAATCAATTCAAAAATCTCTCTGGGTGATTAAATACATGCTCTTTTAATCTCTTGCGGGCACTCACAAAGGTTGGCTAGTTATACCAGTGGCTTTCTCTCCAGAGCATGCTTTCCTGACAGTGAATGTCTTAATAGTAGCATCTTTTCAAATCTAGATAATGTGAGAATTTTCCTAATCATCCAGCTTGGTTCCTTTTTGCTTAATAGTTTGTCCTTCAATTTATATCTTTTCTCTCACAACTTAGTACAAGTAACAAGGAGAAACCAAGCCACATCTTTAATACTTGGAAATCTCCTCAGCTAAACACTCAAGTTCATCACTTACACCTTCTGCTTTCCATACAGCTGACACAATTCAGCTAAATTTCCTGCCATTTAATAGCAAGGAAAGACTTTTCCTTCCCTTTCCAGTAACATTTTCTTTATTCCTTCTGAACTTTCACCAGCGGTGGCTTTAATATCCCATATTTCTGCCAATAGTCTATTTATAATGCTTTAAATATCCTCCAAGACAATATAGGTTTTCTCCACTGTGCATTATTACTTGCTCTGAGTCTCCATTAGCTGCTCCTTTAATGCCCTAATTCTTCCCACGGTCTGTTCAAGGAAATCTAGGCTTTTCGCTATAATGCTCCTCAACCTTCTCCCAGCTTCTACCCATTACTGTTTTAAAGCCACTTCCACATTTTTTTTGGTATTTGTTATAGCAGCATCACACTTCCAGGTACCAACATCTTATTAGTTTCCTATTGCTAATGTAACAGACTACCACAGAAAAAATGCTCATAGGGAAGCCCTGGGAGAGGGGTGGAGGAAGGTGCTGAGAGAGAGAAAATTAGATTGTCTGATATTTAACCACAAGGCAGATCTCAGTGCTACTGCAGAACCTTAGGAGTAATGACACTTAAACACAGACTGTACAATGAGTCACATGCATAATTTAAAAATGTATACCTAGAGGCATGTGAGATTGTGTATTACAAAGGAATCCCTCAGCCAGTCTCTTATATCCCTTAATCAGTCTCATATCAACATTAGGGAAGCTTTAACACCCCAACTGAATGTGATTCCATAAACTAAAAGTTTCTTTTACATTTATTTCTTATATTTTATAAGCTCTTAAAACACCAAATGCATAATGAATCACTGGGAAATATTAACTTGTGAAACATTCAGTCATGATACATAATAAGAGAATTACTTTTGATTCAATGCAGGGAAAGTCGGTAGAATTTCACAGTGAACATTAAAGCAAATTAATTAAAACATAGTAATGAAATTCTGACTTTAAAATTTAAATAAAGGGGCTAATTGGAAAAGACAGCAAACAAAGAGGAATGTAACTGCATACTTATATATCTAGGTTAATTCTCTTACAAAGGACGAAGGCATGCAATTCAATATAGATAAAAATCTGGAACTATAACTCAGGGCTAAAGTGAAAAATTCATGCTAAAAGAAGATCTAGGGAAATGAGGAGATTAAGAGGTCATTACTGAAAAATCTCAATTCGCACTGAACTGTTGAAGAGTAGAGTGAGAGATATATTTAGCAGTTATCAATGCTAATTGACAATAAGTCATAGATTTTAGAGGTTAGAAGGCTACATTGTCCTGAAGTTAACTATAACTTATCACTTCCAAAGAATTTTTATTGTTTTATTTTTATCTTTAAAAATTTTTTTTTTAAATCTTTATTTATTTTTGAGAGAGAGAGACAGAGTGAGAGCGGGGGAGGAAAAGAGAGAGAAGGAGGCATAGAATCTGAAGCAGGGTCCAGGCTCTAAGCTGTCAGCACGAAGACCGAAGTTGGGCTCAAACTCACCAACTATGAGATCATGACCTGAGCTGAAGTTGGAGGCTTAACTGACTGAGCCACCCAGGCGCCCCTCTTCCAAATAATTTTTAAATGATAGTACAAGCATTTGTCTAAATTTGACTACCTCATTTATAATATCAAAAATTTACATAGCAACTAGAAGACATTTTTAAAAAGTCATTTTAAATTCAACCTTCAACAAATCCTATGTTGCAGACATGAGTCAGCAAAATACCTTATTTTCCTCTACCTTACCTCCCTGGGTCCTTTTCCACCTTGAGCATCCCTTCCAGCTCCCACCACTGAAGCCTAAAATCTTTTGCTGATGTTTTTACTGTTACTGAGCTGAAGGTGGGTTGGAATGTGGAAATGGAGGCTGGGCAAACCTTATATTATCACGGTATTAGATCCTGTCATGAAATGCTTTGTAGAAAGAAAGACGGTGCTTGATGCTTACTGAATGACAAATTTACCTTCTTTGTCTACAGTTTTTGAGTCCTCATTTACTACCTATGGTTTAAATAGGCATTCTGTGTTTTACATGAAATGAAAGAGGTCTCTCCCATTTATATCTCATGCTCTGCATTCTCACACCTATTCCAACATTGCAGACTACCGTCTTCTCTTGACTGACCATAGCAATAACCTCCTAATAATTTACCCTGACACCAGCCACTAATGTCCTCAATATATCCTCTACATGTCAAAACAGCTACATTTCAAAAAAACATATAGCTGATAAAAATAGCTTCCTTACTATAAATATATGATGCACATAGAACCATGTTGAAATTCCTAATGATAACCTGACAAGGTCCTACAGCTAGCCCCAACCCATTTTTTTTTTCAGCCAAACATTTATGTGTGTATATGTGTGTGCATATATGTGTGTGTATGTGTACATGTATGTATGTATGTATGTATATGTGTATATATGTATGTATATGTGTATATATGTGTATATATATATTTTTTCTGTTTTTCTGGAGAATCCTGATACAATCGTTGAGAAAAATTTAAAAGAGGTGTTGTGAGTTGAACTGTGTCCCCCAAAAAGATATGTTCAAGCCCTAACCCCTGGTACCTGTGAATGTGACCTGATTTAAAAATGGGGTCTTTGCAGATGTAAATCAAGTTAAGATTAAGTCATATTGGATAGGGAGGTCCCTAAATCCAATGACTGGAGTCCTTATAATAAAAGGGAAAATTAGACACAGGCGCATACAGAAAGAAAGCCATTTGATGACAGAAGCAGAGATTGGAGACACTTAGAAGCCAGGAAACACTAAGATTTGATGGCAACCACTAGCAGCTAGGTGTGAGGCACAGAACAGACTTCCTCAGAGCCCTCAAGAAAGAACCAACCTTTCTGATACCTTGATTTCAGATTTCTAGCCACCAGAATTCTGTAAGAACAAATTTAAGTTTTTGTTTGTTTGTTTAAAGTCACTCAGTTTGTGACAGTTTGTTACGGCAGCCTAGGAAACTAAACTAAGGGTAATGACTTTAAGAAAACATTTAATGTTGGGGCGCCTGGGTGGCGCAGTCGGTTAAGCGTCCGACTTCAGCCAGGTCACGATCTCGCGGTCCGTGAGTTCGAGCCCCGCGTCGGGCTCTGGGCTGATGGCTCAGAGCCTGGAGCCTGCTTCCAATTCTGTGTCTTCCTCTCTCTCTGCGCCTCCCCCGTTCATGCTCTGTCTCTCTCTGTCCCAAAAATAAATAAACGTTGAAAAAAAAAATTTTAATAAAAAAAAAAGAAAAAAAAAGAAAACATTTAATGTTAACACTTCTTGAGTTTTCTTGAAAACAGTAATCTTATCTTTTTAGCTTTTGTGAGCTTAGTCTACTACACATTTAATCACAGTTTTCATCAGAGTTAGGGTCGACAAAGAGTCTAAGAGTCAACAGAAATCTTTTAAACACATACATGTATGTATTAAAGGGAGTGTTTATTCTAAAGATGTATCACCCTTTGTATTTGTTACCAAAAAAGTAAAAGGGTAAAATATACAATAGAGCATAACTGTATCTTTTGCTTTCTATTTTTGATGGAGTTAGTCATTTGGATTCATCATTGGAAAAACGCAGTTTTAAAAATATTAGCAAACAGTATCTATATTTTATATTTATATTATATTATATTTATTATACTATATTTATTATATTTATTATAAATATAGGGGTGCCTGGGTGGCTGGGTCGGTTGGGCGTCCAACTTCGGTTTGGGTCATGATCTCATGGCTTGTGGGTTCGAGCCCCATGTCGGGCTCTGTGCTGACAGCTCAGAGCCTGGAGCCTCTTCAGATTCTGTCTTTCTCTCTCTCTCTCTGCCCCTCCCCGCTCACACTCTGTGTCTCTCCATCTCTCAAAAATAAATAAACATTTAAAAACATTTTATATTATAAATGTAAATACTTTATATTTTGCTAGTTGTCAAGATAATGGAGCTATTCAAGACTGCACTGGTACAAATGTGATTCATACACAGAACTTATAGGGTGTAACTCAGAGGAAGTACTAAAATATTACTCCTACATCTACTATAGTGCCTGAAAGAAATTCCCATTAAACATTTATTCTCAATGAGGCACTGCAAGTCTCTGTTAAAACATAACCAATTCTTCCTCCCTGGCTATCAGATGGTTTTGGTATTGTGTTCTTTCTAAGATGTTTTTCTTTTCCCTATCAATTTTCTCAAATTTCTCTCTCTTTGTGCTTCTCACTTCTCATCCAGAAGTGTGCATGTCACTTTTGATATTTTAAATTCTTACATGATCTATATTCTCTCTTTACTCCGAAACCACCCATAGAAAAAGCTGCTGCTTCTAGCCTTTAGAGCTTCCCATCATTTAATAGCTATAAAGCTAACTTCTACTTCCAGGAATTTTTCAGGACACTATGATTCTTCAAATCCAAATTATTAATCCATATTCATGTGAAGATTCAGACAAAATTTGGACTCTGGGAAAGCCTTCTCTGGGCCCCAGTTCTTCCCACACTAAGCTTCTCACATATCTTACCTATCTACAGGCAACCGGTACTCTAAACCAGCCTACATTTCGTCTCTTTGAACATGTAAGGAATTTTCATCCAGCAAATTTTACTGATTGTATCAGTTGTCTACTGCTGCATTACAAATTATAGTAAATTTAGCAGCTTAAAACAACACCTATTTATTATCTCTAGCTTCAGTAGGTCAGAATTCCAGGGGGGTGTATGACTGGGTTCTTTGCTCAGGGTATCACAAATTGACATCCAGGTGTCAGCCAGTCTGAGTTCTCATCTTGAGGCCCTGGGAAATGTTTGCTTGCTGGTTCATTCTTCAGGTTGTTAGCTGGATTCATTACTTTATGGCTACAGGACTGAGGTCTTCATTTTCTTGTTGGTTGTCAGAGAGGAACTGCCCTTGCCTCTGAGGCTGCTTCAGGTCTTTGCTCTGTGCCTGCCTCCACCACAGCAATAGAGAACCTTCCTTGAATCTCTTGCATCCTTTGAATCTGTCTCGCTTCTATAAACAGCCAAAGACAACCTGCTTTTAAAGGGCTCAGGTGATTAAGTTAGGCTTGCCTGGATAATCTCCCTTTTGATTAACTCAAAGTCAACTGATTAAAAACCTTAATTACATCTGCAAGATCCCTTTGCCAGGTAATATAATCAGTGGCTTAACTTGAGGGAACTAAAACAGAGGATCTTAGTGTTCTGCCTATCACACTAATTAACTTAATTATTGTAGCTTTAATTAAATGGAAATCATAGAAATTTTTTTGTTGACGTAAATATGCACAGAAAATAAACTTCACTAAACAACAACCAAAGGGTCTAAAAGAAGAAATCAAGTTAAAGCATAATGTTCACAGACCGTGAATTATGAATTTTAAAAATTTCTACAGCAGCAATAAATGTGTAATAGATATTTAACTTTATAACCTTACAGATTTTAGAAAACATTACTATTCATATATTCTTAATTATTTACATAGCATAATCAGGCCTCAAGTCAGTTTGAAATATAAGTTTATTATCCTAAATCCTATGGTAGCTGCTTTTTTAAAGCATAGTTAATTACTTCTAATTCAATAACATGCTTGGTGACTTTAATACTATCTGCTTGTCCATTTCAATTTTCTCTATAAATTTCACCAATTGTTGTAAAATGTAGAACCATATGTTATTTTAGTATATGTGCTGCCGAAGCGAGCACTCCATATGTTATTTTAACATGGAGTTATTTTAATATATTTGTTCTGTGGAGCTAAAGATACTGCATTAAATTCTTGATTATGTAAAAAATTTTACCTGAGCTTATTTCATGCCAGAATAAGTCACTACTACCTTAACAGAATGCATGGTCATTTTATGAATGCATAGTTACTTTATAAAAGATATATTCTATACCTAGACTTGTAGGGAAAAACACAATTGATGTTATGCTTGCTTTTAAGAAGTTAATTATTCTGTTTGTACTTACATGTAATCTCAAAATTACAACTAAATTTGAATTAAACATACTTAATACAATTGTCCACTGCTGGGGGGCCTGGGTGGCTGAGTCAGTTAAGTATCCCACTCTTAATTTCAGCTCAGGTCACGATATCTTGGTTTGTGGGATATAGCCCGTTTCGGGCTCTGTGTTGACAGTGTGGAACCTGCTTGAGATTCTCTCTCCCCCTCTCTCTGCCCCTTCCCACTCACTCTCTCTCTCAAATAAATAAACATTTTTTGTTTTCAATTTCCACTCTGGGGGCATCTGGGCGGCTTAGTCAGTTAGGTGCCTGACTTTGGCTTAGGTCATGATCTCATGGTTTGTGAGTTTGAGCCCCATATCTGGCTCTGTGCTGACAGCTGAGATCCTGGAGCCTGCTTCAGATTCTGTGTCTCCCTCTCTCTGCCATCCCTCCATTGCTCACACTCTGTCTCTCCCTCTCTCAAAAATAAATAAACGTTAAAAATTTAAAAAATAAAATAAAATTGTCCACTATGGAAACAAGTGTTTATTTGTGTGATTATAAAAAAAATGAACTCTGAAGCCAATGCAATTTAATACAGGGAAAATGAAATTTAATTTTAAGTGTCATGATATTACAGTAAAAAATGAAAGAAGGAATAAAAGAGCAATGTATAGATATAGTGCTGATTTCTATAGTCTCAGAACAATGCATTTTCTTTAATACATCTTTACCTCAGTTGTATATTCTAATTTCTTTCATTTGATATTTATTCTCTGTTTATATACTATACATTACATCTGTGGAGTAGAACTAACATAAATGAACCTTTCACCCTGTTTCTGTCCATAGCTAGAGTAGAATCTTGGACTCATCACTTCATCTTTGTACTACACTTGAGTATCTTCAGCTACAACATGATAGAAATTTACTAAATGATTTCAACCCCAAGCTTTTATGGAGGGAGATAATATTATCCCAAGTCTTAAGTTGTCTATACAACTTTACATACACAATAGTTAGCTTAAAACAAACAAAACAGATGTTCATTGTTATTGAGTCTGTACCCATTAGCAATGGTTTCTTTTGTGGAGTGATGAAATTGTTCTAAAATTATATATGTGATGGTTGTACAGCTCTGTGAATATAATAAAAACCAGTAAATTATATGCTTTAAGTGGATGAATTGTATGGTATATAAATTATATCTCAATAAAACTCCAAAACAAATCAGTCATACATAAAGACAAAAGTTTATTGAAAAGAAGAGACAAAAAGAAACCATAGGAGATCCAGATCTTGATTGATGTTATTAGCACAATCTATAATGACAGGATGGGAACTTAAGTGGAAAACTGAAAGCTATAACAAGAATTAAATGGAAATTCTATAAATTATTTAGATTGGTTTAGGTCTAGATTGGACACAGAGTAAGAGAGAATAAATAAACTGAAATGTGTGTAAAACAAAAAAACTGTTGATATTAAAATTTCAGGGAGAAAAGAATGAGAAATGCAGAAAACTAGGTAAAAGACAAGAGATACCTGAAAAGTTGTCTCAGGAGAGGAAGTAGAAAAAAGGACCAAAAGGTTTATTCAAACAGATAATGGCTGACAGTTTTTCAAATCCAATAAAAAATAACAAGCATATATTCAAGAAGTACCATGAACACAAAGTCACATAAAAAGCAAATAAATCATACCAAATCATGGCATAGAAATTACAAAAAAATAAAGACAAAAAATCGAAAGTCACTAGGGAAATAAAGAGAAGTTACCTTTAAGATAGCAACAATAAGTCTAAGTATTGACATATTAACAGAAAACAATGGAAGACAAAAAAAAATGAAAGAACATCATGAAGTGCAAGAAGAAACTAACAACAAAAATGTTGTATGTTTGGGAAATATTATTAAAGAAAGAAAAATAAAACACTTCCAGAACAACAAAAAATGAGCAAAATAATGACTATCAGACTCTCACTAAGAAATGTGAAATGAAATAGTACAGAAAAAGAAAAATGATACCAGAAGGAAAAAAAAACAAACAGAGATGCAAAGAGATATGAACAGTAATACAAAGCTCAAATATGTGGGTTTATTTAAATGAATAGTGACTGTATAAAATAATAATAATAACTTTTTATGCTACTTAAAATATAGAGGAAATGAAAAGAGGATAATAACACAAAAGTAAGGGTAATAAAAGGTGTTCCCATTTTAAACATCTTTATATTGTCTAGAATCTGATAAAATTCTAATTTATATTGTACTTGAATAAAGCAAAGATAAATACTGTAATCTCTAGGACAATCTCTAAAAGAATATTGGTAGAATGTCTAACTAACAAATTAACTGGGATGGAAATGTAATAATAAACATCCATGTATATTTCAAAAGAGAGAAAAGAGTGGGAGAAAGATAAAAGAAATAAAACAAGATGAAAGCCTATATTGAAAAATATAGATTTAGGTAAAAATGTACTGATATAAATACATGAACTAATTTTAAGTCAATTAAAAATAAAGATTGTCAAACAAGACATCCAATAGAAACCCAGCTATGCTGCATAAGAATGATACACCTTGAATAAATGGATATAGAAAGTTGACAGTAAGAACATGAAACACTTATCAAAAGAAGGATAGCTCCACTAACAGGAGATAAGCACATAAAAGAGTGACATGTCCTAATGATAAATGTCAATACACCAGGATGTTATAATATACTAACTTGACAAAAAAGCAATAAAGGAATATAATATTTGGAAAACATAAGAAACAAACTTTACCCATTTAACATATATGTAACTCTGCAACTACAAATACAAAATACACATTCTTTGCAACTATAAGAAAAAGATTCATGAAAATTGATTATATCCTGAAATATACCACAAATTTAAATAATTTTTTAAGGATTAGATTCTACATGTTCTCACACCACAGCTGAACTATGTTAGAAATCCATAATACAGAGGTAACTTACTTTCTTTTCAAAATTAAAAAATGCATTTTAAAATAACTCATGCTTTAAAAAATAATTATAATAAAAATTTTTAAATATTTTAACTGAGTAATAATAACATAAAAGGTACATATGTGCATCATTCAGCCACAAACGGGCTTAGAGGGAAATTGCTAGCATTAAGCACACATATTGGAAAAGAAGAAAATCTGAAAATCAGATTTTAATATCCATCTGAAGAAATTAGTAAAAAAAAAAAGAAAAGCAATTAAAGCCAGAGGAAGTGGAAGTAAATAGTACAGATAACCAAGTGTACATGAAAGAACCAACAAAATCAGAATGGTTCTATAAAAAGACTAATGAAATTGAGAAACGTCAGGCAAAATGGATTAAGGATAGAACTGAGAAGGTACATATTACTAAGATCTTATAATCATTACTAATCCTCCAGAGACTGAAAATAAAATGAAAGAGTATTTTGCATCACTTTATGAAAATAAAGTTAAATATTTAAATAAAATGGACAAATTCTTATAAAAACACAATCCCTAATGCAAAAAATATAGAAAAATTCAGAATATATTCAGGGGCACCTGGGTGGCCAGTCAGATAAGCATTCGACTCTTGATTTCGGCTCAGGTCATGATCTCATGGTTTGTGAGATTGAGCCCCACATTCGGCTCTGTGCTGACAGTGTGAAGCCTACATGGGATTCTCTCTCTCCCTCTCTCTCTGCCCCTCCCCCACGTACACTCTCTCTCTCTCAAAATAAATAAACATTAAAAAGCATATATGCACACGTGTAAATGTGAAATAAAATTTTATGAAAATTTCATGAAATAAAATTCATAATTAAAAACCTGTCTACACACATGCAAACACACACATCTTTAGACCAGGATAGCTTTGCAAATGTGTCCTCTGCATTTAAAGAAGAAATAATAATAATCTTTCCAGTGAACACAGAATGGCATTATACTTCCTGTCTTATCTTATGAGAACTGTATAAACTTAAGTAACAAAATATGACAATAGTTGCATATATTTCTGGAATGTAATTCACCATATGAACTGAATAAAATAAAAATACTAACCTAAATATCTCAATTGGAAAGGAAAAATAATTTGATAAAATAATATTCATTCATTAAATGCTCTTACTAAAACGGACATAAAAGATACCTTTTTTTAGTCTAACAAAATGTAAATACATTTACAAAAACTAAGATATATGGGCAACATCATAATTAACAGTGAAAGATCTAAGCTACAGAACTTCTAAATCAATGTATACACATTTTCATGGACTGGAAGATGTAACAGCATAAGGCTCTAAGGATAAAGTAAATATTTTCATTCTTTAGAATGTCTCTTTTTCCCAGGATCCATTTGCTCCTCACCTTCCCAATGTGTTAGATAGGTGGTCTCCTTTATGATGGAGACGTCTGTTTTCATTCAAAGAACAGGGGAACTTATTTTTCTTGGAGTCAAATCCTTGTATCCTAGCACAAGCCTCTCCACCTTTCTCTGACTATATAGAATTTATTTACACTAAAAATATAAGGTTTCTCTCCCTTTCTTAGGAAGTGAAGTAAGTTGTGTTACTGTCAAGTTTTTATAGAAGATTCCAGATTCATAATTTTGGGATTCCTCTTCGGTGGTACACAGCATGGTATACACAGCTGACATCTGCTCTTGACACATCTCTTGAGCAGAATTAGAGAAAGGAAAAATTGCCATTATTGCTGTAAATAATAAGTTGGATCTCTCATTCAGAAATCCTGTCTTTGCTTTCCCAGCAAAAATAAATACCTGTCTTTCTGAGAAGTTGGTAATTTTTTTAAATGGCATACTTTTTTTTGGGGGGGGGTATTAAGATGCCCTGATTTTTATTTATTTTTAAAATGTTTAGTTTTGAGAGAGAGAGAGAGAGAGAGCACACATAGGGGAGGGGCAAAGAGAAGGAGAGACAGACAATCCAAAGCAGTCTCTGGCTTGGCATTACAGAGCCTAACATGGGGCTTAAACCCATGAACCATGAGATCAAGACCTGAGCCAAAGTCTGACGCTTAAGCGACTGAGCCACCCCTGAGATGCCCTCATTTTAAACTATGTCTTATGTGGTACTTTCTATTTAATTTATTTTTTATTATTTTTAAATATTTTAATTCCAGAATACTTAACATAAAGTGCTATCTTAGTTTCAGGTGTATATATAGTGATTCAGTAATTCTGTACATTACTCAGTATTTATCTTGGTAAGTGTACTCTCAATCCCCTTCACCTATTTCACCCATCCCCGCAACTACCTCCCCTCTGACTACCGCCAGTTTGTTCTCTATAATCGTGTCTGTTTTTTGTTTTGTTTCTTTTTTTCTTTTATTTTGTTTCTTAAATTACACATATGAGTGAAATCATATGGTATTTGTCTTTCTCTGACTTATTTCACTTAGCATAATATTCTCTAGATCCATCCATGTTGTTGCAAATGGCAAGATTTCATTCCTTTTCAAAATGGCATAATTTTTAACATACATAGTACTGGTCATAAGATTTAATGTACCCTTAAGGGTTTTTCATTCAAAGCCTTCTATTTTTTAAGAGAACATAGATTTCATAGTTCTCTAAGTTTTATACTTTAAGTAGCACTGTCAGGATACTATCAAAAACATTTATTTTGCATTGTTGGTGGCAGTGCAAGCTGGTGCAGCCACTCTGGAAAACAGTATGGAGGTTCCTCAAAAAAACTAACAATTGAACTACCCTACGACCCAGCAAGTGCACTACTAGGCATTTATCCAGGGGATACAGGTGTGCTGTTTTGAAGGGACACATGCACCCCCATGTTTATAGCAGTACTATCAACAATAGCCAAAGTATGGAAAGAGCCCAAATGTCAATCGATGGATGAATGGGTAAAGAAAAGTGGTATATATATACAATGGAGTATTACTCGGCAATCAAAAAGAATGAAATCTTGCCATTTGCAACTACGTGGATGGAACTGGAGGGTATTATGCTAAGTGAAATTAGTCAGAGAAAGACAAAAATCATATGACTTCACTCACAGGAGGACTTTAAGAGACAAAGCACATGAACATAAGGGAAGGGAAACAAAAATAATATAGAAATGGGGGGGGCGCCTGGGTGGCGCAGTCGGTTAGGCGTCCGACTTCAGCCAGGTCACGATCTCGCGGTCCGTGAGTTCGAGCCCCGCGTCGGGCTCTGTGCTGACAGCTCAGAGCCTGGAGCCTGTTTCGGATTCTGTGTCTCCCTCTCTCTCTGCCCCTCCCCTGTTCATGCTCTGTCTCTCTGTGTCTCAAAAATAAATAAACGTTAAAAAAAAATTTTTTTTTTAAATTAAAAAAAAATAAAAAAAAAAAGAAATAGGGAGGGGGATGAAACAGAAGAGACTCATAAATATGGAGAACAAACTGAGGGTTGCTGGAGGAGTTGTGGGAGGGGTAATGGGCTAAATGGGTAAGGGGCATTAAGGAATCACTCCTGAATTCATTGTTTCACTATATGCTAACTAATTTGGATGTAAATTTAAAAAATAAAAAATAAAATTAAAAAAATGTAAAAAAAGAAACTTAACAATATCCATAAGAATTAATCATTTTTCATTTTGCATATGAATACAATAATCTGAGAAATTAATTTTCATTTCCAAATAAACTGCATGACTATTGGTATTCACAGCTATAACATTTGATACACTTTATTAAAAGTATGCATCTTTAAAAGTAAAAAAAAAAACATTTTTAAAATGCTTTAAATTTTAATATTACAGAAACTCTGAGACATTGTTTTAAAAAAAATTCTGCATTTGGCCTCAGTTTTCCACTGAGAATGTTAGAGACTATGTTGCAATGTGCCTTAATACTACAAGTAGTATTGGAGAATTCATTTCTATTTTTTATTTTTTTTAATGTTTGTTCATTTTTTGAGAGAGAAAGAGCATGACTAGGGGAGGTGCAGAGAGAGAGGGAGACACAGAATCCGAAGCAGCTTCAGGCTCTGAGCTGTCAGCACAGAGCCCGATGCAAGGCTTGAACCCATGAACCATGGGATCATGACCTGGCCGAAGTTGGACAGTTAACTGACTGAGCCACCCCGTCGCCTCTCATTTCTATTTTTTTTTAAGCTTCCAAATCATGGAAACTTAAGTTTGGAAAATACTTTAGAGTTTTTATAAATATCTGTGTCTTACCCTTAATAATAAAACCAAAAACCAAAACAAATAAAAAACAAATAACAAAGCAAAACAAAAGCCTTCAGTAAATGAAGGCAACATGAACTCACTGCTATTTGTTTTATTTTAGCACTCAGTATTGAAAAGCAAATTAAAATTTCATGGTCTTGCATATTCTCAATACAGTTATGTATAGAGAAATAGAGTGGACCAGATTCTTTTTCACTCCTAAAGCCAAAAGGTAGTTTTAAACTTTCTCTTTAAGGACAGGAGAAATACATCCACTATACATCCATTTACTCATTCTATATTCACTTTTTTTTCAGACCTCTGAAGACATGATTATATATTTTTCAAAATACATGTATGGATGATGTATATAGAACCTGAGTAGACATCTCTCCAAAGAAGACATACCAATGGTCACCTGGTATATGAAAAGTTGCTCAACATCACTAATTAGCAGGAAATGCAAATCAAAATCACAATGAGATACCACTTCACACCTGTTAGGATGGCTGTTACCAAAAAGGTAAGAGGTAAGAAGTGTTGGCAAGGGATGTAAGGACAGGGAACACTTTTATGTTGTTGATGGGAATGTAAGCTAGTGTAGCCACTGTAGAAAGCAACATGGACATTCCTCAAAAAATTATAAATTGAACTAACATATGATCCAACAATTCTACTCTGGGTATTTATCCAAGGAGAATGAAAGTAAAATGAATTTAAAAAGATACATGCATCCCTATGTCCACTACAGCATTATATACAATAGCCAAGATGTGGAAATTAAGTGTCCATCAATGAATGAATGAAGAAGATGTGGTATACACACACAAACACACACACGATGAAATGCCACTCAGCCATAAAAAAGAATGAAATCCTGCCATTCTCAATATCATGGATAAACTTAGAGGGTATGATGCTAAGTGAAATAAGCCAGAGAAAGACAAATAGTATGATCTCTCTTATATTCAGGATAAAAAAATAAACAGAGCAAAACAAAACTCATGGATAGGGAGAACAGAGTGGTGGCTGCTGGGTGGTGGGGAGTTGGAGAGTGGGCAACATGGGTAAAAGGGGTTCAGAAGTATAGACACCCAGCATGAAATGAACAGGTCATGGGATGTGGTGTACCGCATGGTGACTAGAGTCAGTGGTATTGTAGTGCATATTTATTTGAAGGTTGCCAGGAGAGTAGATCTCGAAGATTCTCATCATAAGACAAAAAAACATTTTGGGAACTTTTTATGGTAATGGATGGTCACTAGACATATTGTGGCAATCATTTATTTCGTAGTATGTACAAGTGTTGAATCACTATTTTGTACACCTGAAACTAATATAATGTTGTATGTGAATTATACTTTAATTTTTTTTTAATCTGTAACCAAAGGGCTGAGAAAGGGGCAACCAAGTAAGACAGAAAACTTTTAAATGGTAACTACTTTACCCCAGTCAAATAGCAGAGAAAAAATTGTGGGCCCATTCCACCCACACCAACAATAGCTGAATGGGAAATTTGGACTTCACCCTTCCTACACTATGACATAGCACCCAAGCTTCCCAGTCCCTACTCACCTCAAGGTAGTGTCAGAGAAGGCTGAATACATCTACAGTGGCCAAGGAGGAAAACTAGACCTCTGCTCCTATCTGGCAGTAATAAGATAGCATCCTACCCTTTCCCTGTTATGGCAGTGTCAGAGAAAATAAAGTAAAAGGAAAGCTACTAGGATCCAGAGTCTCAAACAATACTCAAAATGTCCAGGTTTCAATAAAAAATCACTGATTACACCAAGATCCAGGAATATGGCACTGATTGAAAAAGGATAATCAACATATGCCAACATTGAGATGTTACAAATAACCAACAAAATTTTAAAGCAGTGACCATAAAAATGTGTTAATGAGCATTTAAAAAACACATGTGAAACAAAATTAGAGATTGCCAGCAAAGAATAGAAAATATAAAGAAAAGCTAAACTGAAAATTTATAAATAAAAATGTAATGACCAAGATATAATTCAATATATAGACTAAACAGCATATTGAAAAGAACAATGGAATTGAAAACTGGGCAAAGTACCTAAACAGACATTTTTTTCTCCAAAGACATACAAATGGACAACAGGTACATGAAAAAGTGCTAAACATCACTAATCATTAGGGAAATCCAAACCAAAACCATAATGAGATATCACCTCATATCTGTCAGTGTGGCTGGTATCAAAAAGACAAAAGATAACAAATGTTGGCAAGGATTAGAGAAAAGAGAGTCCTTGGGCACTGCTAATGGGAATGTAAATTGGTACAGCCGCCATGGAAAAGAGTATGGACTTTTCTCAAGAAATTAAATACAGAACTACCATATGATCTGGCAATCCCACTGATGGGTATATATCCGATAGAAACAAAAACATCATCTCCGAGAGGTATCTGTACTCCCATGTTCATTGCACCATAATTCACAACAGCCAAGGTATGGAAACAACTTAAATGTATGTGTAAGAATGAATGGATAATGAAAATGTGATATAAAATGTGACACTACAACTAGGTTCTGTGGAAGAAAGCAAAGCTAAAGGTGAAGTGACTAACAGTGTCTACTCCACTAGGCTCCAATCTCCTTATTGAAGAAATGACACAATCTCTGATGATTTAGAGATGTTCCAGCCAAAATATCTAAATAGATGCAAACAGTCATTCTTTCGTCCCTTCTTTCCTTCCTTCCTTTTTGGGTAGGTACCAGATTACACACAGATAAGTGCTTCTTCATTAGCTTTCGACAAGGTGTTCAAGTCACAGCCTGAACCAGGCTTGCATGTGGTTGTCCGGTACCCCCCTTCCAGTACCCTGCTTACCTCTCAGCTCCGTTTCTTGCCAGGTGCTACAACAGTGGCATTTGACTTCAGAATTCACTCACACTAGGATGAAGTACATAGATATTTCCACTTCATTCTCCAGTAGAGCTGTATTTAAATTATGTTAGTAACAGATACAAGAGATCACACATACAGGAATAGTTCGATTTAAGATACGTCTAATCTCAGATGGGTCATTTTTAAAGTGCTTTTGGACCTTACACCTTTTACTGTAATGTGAGATACAAGAAAAACTGAGTAATTAGAGTTTCATATCTCACTTTATTCTTTCTTACCTGCAATAGTAGTGCTAATGACCTAGAGGAAAGAGTTAAAAAAACCTTCTCTATTTTCCAAATATACAACCTATCCTCTGAACTTTCGAGCTTACATTACATCAAAGTAAGCACTTATTTTTTACTTTTCTTGAGTATGCTGACACATAAAAATTAATTCCATTATTTACCTGTGC
Organism: Lynx rufus; assembly: GCF_022079265.1. Taxonomy (NCBI): domain Eukaryota; kingdom Metazoa; phylum Chordata; class Mammalia; order Carnivora; family Felidae; genus Lynx; species Lynx rufus. Next base: position 75,883,669 of record NW_025814896.1, on the reverse strand, counting down.
AGACAATACATGAATACTAATTGAATACTTATTTTGTATTTTCTGAAAACTAAAAAAAAAAAAAAGTTTTAATCTTCCAAATGGCCTGATATGGGAATACCAATGTTTCCTCAAAGCTACAGTTATCTACCTACTTGCAAAGCAGTAATTTTTTCCACTTTGAATATTTTCTGTTGTTGCAACATATTCTATGCAATTCACAAGAGATAAATCTGAAATAATACAAGAACACTGCAGATGTGCAAATAATGTTCATAGGACATTTTTTTGTTGTTAAGAAAAATGTAGCAAATGATCAGATGTGTACAGATGGCTTGTTTATTATATAAAGAAATCATGCCAGAAACAATACAAAATCTTGGATTCAAAAGACTTCCCTTATTTATAAAACATTTTACTCCCTTTACTATCACAAACATACTCTGTAATAAAATCTTCTTTGTTCACTTTAGTTACACAAAAAACACAGCCTGAGGAAAATGCAGGAGAGTTTACATCCAATGAATTCATGTTGTGCAGAAAATTTAATATTACTTAATTACTCTGGTTTTTCATTGCATGGTTTACTTGTTCTAGGATCACCACAGTTGCTGATATACACATGTATGTGTTTGTATTGCATATGTATGTATATATATTTACAGATTTAGTAAACACATTCCTCCAAAGAAAGTATTTTCTGATTGGTCAGCAAAATCATATTCCTGAATTTAATTAAATCTACAGAATTCTGTGAAGTGGAAAGTTAAATATTTATCTGGAATATCCAATCAGCCCACATCTATAAGGTTCCTAAATCTCTGCCCAATATCCAGGTAGCCTTATTTCTGGCTACATTAATTTAGCTAATAATCTACTTGGTCAGGTTCCCTATTTCACCTTTGGGCCATAGATTGCCATACTCCAGAAACGATTCTCCGATCCACCAGAAAGAGAAGGAACGGCGTTCAGACCACATAAAGTTACCCAGTCTTTCTGTTTGCTGAGCTATGACTCACTGGTTTGCCTAATCTTTTGCTTCTTCACAATGCTCTCCAACTTTTACTTGACTTCTGACTTCTATGTATGTCCAAACTCTTCCTAAGAACCGATTTTCTGCTAAGCCTGACACCAGACTCCGTTGTACCCCTCTTTTTATGCTCTGGGCAGCAAGTCTATCATTACAGTCCCTGTGACCCACAGTTTGCCGAGGACTTGTTTTACTCATTGGGAGTCTGACTTATTTGTCACAATACATTTGACTCAAAACTTCTACTTCCGGCTGCTTCTGCCTATTTGATCTGCATACTTGAATATCCAATGGCCATTAAATACCTTTGGTTGGATTTCTAACAGGAATTACAGTTTGACATTGGCAAAACAAAATTCCATTCCCGATTTCATCTTCTTCACATAATGCTCTTCCCTTTAGTCTTCTGTATCTTCTTGCCTACCCTGTTGCTAAAGCCAAAAACCTAGAAGTCATTCTTTATTCTTTTCTTTCCCTGCATGAAATTCTTCAGCAATTCTTATCAGCACAAACTCCAAAATATTCTGTGTCATCTACTTCTTTTTCTCACTAATGCTTTCATCCGAACACAAGTCAAAACCCCCTATCATGTGAGCACATAAAATACCGGTCTCCTTGCCTTCTCTCTGATTCCTCTTCAATTTAGTCTTCATATTATACCCAGGATGGCCCCATTTTTTAAAACAAACTTTTATTTCCCTGGGTTACAAGCTCCGAATGAAATCTAATCATGCTGGCTTCAACTTCAAGGCCTGCTATGAGGTGACTTCTACATACCATTATGCCATCTTTCCTTGCTACAATCCCATCACAATCTTCTCCTTCCCATTCCTTAAACGTAAGTTCTTAATTGCCAGAAAGGACTGCCCTGATATTCCATCTATAGTATCCACCCCCTTACCCAAAAAACACCTGCCAGCTCTGAACTTTCTTGTTTCTTTGTGGCTCCTCTTTTGCCACAACCCAAAAGCATACTCCATAAGACGAGGGAGTTAGACTACTTGTTTACTAATTTATTTCTCATGTCTTGAATAGGCTCAGGTAATAGTAGGTGTTAAGTTATTGTTAAGTAACCTATTAATGAGGGGCACCTGGATGGCTCGGTCAGTTAAGCGTCCAACTTCGACTCAAGTCATGATCTTGAGGTTTGTGAGTTTGAGCCCTGTGTCGGGCTCTGTGCTGACAGCTCAGAGCCTGTTGCCTGCTTCGGATTCTGTGTCTCCCTCTCTCTCTGCTCCTCCCCTGCTCATACTTTGTCTCTCTCTTGAAAATAAACAAACATTAAAAAAAACATTTAAAAAAATAAAAAAGTAACAGTATTAATGAAACATAAAAATTGTATTTCAATCCCATATTTTACTTTGAATTTGTCATAGCCAAGTAATATAAATATGGTACTTCAAACCTATGCACTTTTTCTGACAGTGATTGTTTATCAATCCAAGTTCGTAGACTTGGCTTTGTCTTATTATCACTTGGAGCTTGTACAAAAACGGATGGCAGACCTCAACTCCAAGCTCCTCATTTACTTGATTTGGACTGTGTGTCAATATCTTGTAAAAACACTCACAGGTGACTCTAATGTTCAACTATGGATGAGAACATATGATCCAAACACAGTTACCATTTATAAAGAGTTAGGTTAAATGTCTAAAGCATAGGGGTTGTAAAAAATCATGTAACCTAACTCCAACTTATCTCTATGCGGCTGCCTTCTATATTGTTATTCTAGGCCTTCTTTTTGCTTACACATATCTTTAAATACTACACAGTCCTGACTTAAGATAATAATTCCTAGTTGGCACTGAGAATAGTGTCTCACAATTTAATTGGTTATAGTTGCTAGTTGGAACTCTTATTCACAATAAAATATTTTCTTGATGTAAGATCAATTTAATTAATTTCATTATTAATTTTTTTAAATCAGTCCAATGGAAGTACACTTTAAAAATTCAACAAAAGTAGGAAACTTAAATTATCTTATAACAATTAAGGAAATCAAATCTTTAATCCAAACAAAGAAACCAATCAATCAGACAAACAATATTATCCACAAAGAAAACTCCAGAGCAGGTGGTTTTACAGGAATATTTTATCCAACATTTATGAAGAAATTAATAGCAATCATATACAAAATCTTCCAGAGAAGAGAAAGGGAAAAGTCATCAACTTGTCTTACAATTTGTTTATCTTGCTTACAAAATTGGATAAGGAGATCATAGAAAAGGACAATAACAGATCATCTTTACTCAAAATCATAGAGGAAAAAATCCCATGTAAAATACTAATCAAGGTTGGCAAAAGCCTAGGGCTCTACTTTTGCACCAAAAACTTGAGATATCAACGTGAATATTTTTCTTCTCTCAACATATTAGCTTTACATGGGGAGACCTAGATATGGGTCTAGTGAGAAGGTTCAGAAGTCTATTTGGATCAGGTACTGTACTGATACATGTTAACATTAAATCTGTGGAGCCAAAGGGAGTGGGGGGGGTGGAAATAATGAAAAGGGAGAAATAAAGTGAGGAGATGCTTCAGTGACTGTAAGTTCTGGAGCAGAGATTGTATTTAGTGCCTCAAGGTAATGATCTAGTAGCAGAGGCTGTCCAAGTCTAATTAAATTCAGTACAGGCCATGTGTCAGACCAGGAAACAGAAAACTGTATAGGGGGATGATACCGGAAGTGTAAGAAAAGCAGTGGCAGCCAAAGTATTACGTAATATATAATTATATATAGTGTTGTCTGGTCAATGATTCTACTGAAATTGGTACTGAATTACATGGTTTGAGTAACATTAAACATTAAATTGAATTTAAATTATCTCCACGAAAAAATCCCTGAAAATGTATGTAAATGTGCATTTTGCATTTCTTAGGTTTTTCACCAACTTTATGCATTTAAAGTTATTTTAACAGGAAAATTATTATCTACCTGATACACTGACAAAGGCTACACAGGCAACTGCTAATCCTAAAAGTCAGTAAATAAATAAATGCCTACAAGGAGAAACTAGGAGTTATTTTTCATTTAAGTGTGTCCCACTGTTTCTTGCCTATTCAACAAATTTTAATCTCTCTCCCTTAAACAATAACATCATATCAGCAACTAACAATCTGGAAAAAAAAACCCTGTATTTTAGAAATTAATTTCCTAGTTACAGAAATGCAGAAACAGACATGCTGTATTCTCACATTTATTTTGTTTTTACAACACTCCTGTCACTTAGAAACAGGTGAACCAATTTAAACTAAATTTGAATGAAAAAATAAAGCACTCCTGAGCTGAATCCCCGTGTGTTGAGTTTCTGTCTCAGAGTCTGTTTTACAGCTGAGTTACAAACACTGAAGGAAATTTATAATGGAACCTGGGACAACCTCATTTTGTAATGGGATGTAGTGGTCACCAGAAATGAGGGAATATATTATGCTTAGATGTCAACCTCTTTACCTTTCTAAAATGGTGAGTTTGGAGTTTAAAAATCAATATCCATATATTTTGTTTCACACACCACTTTGTCATAACACAATATCTTTCCCTGCTGAGGTGGAAGAGGGTCTAGTTTAGTAATAAAAAAGATGTGGGCAGGAGCTGTTAGACAATTTATAGCTTTTCCTAAAAATAAATTGAATGCTATTACCTATAAAGTACATAGAAATAAGAGGAAAGAGAAAAGAGACTAAGAGATTTGAGTATTTGCAAACTCAAAAGGTAAGAAATGAAAAAATCCAAAGTTCTGAATCTTTATATAGGCCAAGTATATCCCAGGCAAAGTATAATTTAAGTATCTTTAAATCATCAGGGTATCTCAGGTACAAATATTTTGGTCAGATGATAAATGATATGTTATCACAAATTACATTGACACTTATATCTGTAAGAAATTATTTTTCTTGATAAAACACAAGAATGCTATGATATAGACTAGGCAGGATTAATATAGTTTTAACATTAAAAGATACGATTATTACAACATCTGTAATGTTCATTTAACTCATCTGTTATTAAACACCTGCTATAACACAGGCATCATGTTAAATCTGTTAAACCAAGTTGTATATCTGAATCTAGATGCTTTCTCTCACATTATACTATCACCAAATAACTCTTCATATTTGGTATAACATTCAACTTCACGTTCATTTTATATCTTTTTAGGTTTAATTTATTGGCATAGTTGTGCCTTGGTTTTTAAATTTTCTATAATCCAGTAAATTACCATACTTTTCTCCTCTTCCTAATGCTAATTATGGGAAATAAATGAAAAACTCTTTCCAATATTCCACAAAACAATATTTCATAAAAATGAATTTCTAAGTCCCCAAGCAATCAAAACTAATGTTGTTTGATGTTGGTGATTGAATTTACGTCTAATATAATAATAGTTGTTGCATGTTCTCATTAAGATTTGCCATCTCATGTAATCAGTTTAAAACATGTCTTTAACTTGACCAGGTCATTGATTTGCATTGAACAAAATCTCTGACATTAAGTTTTACCTCAGAATCCATTCAAGCATTTGGTTATGTGGTGAAATAGGGTTAAACTGTATTGTGAAAGGAATCCTGCTTCACATAAAACAGAAACAAAGGGAAAAACGTGCTATTTGTCAAAATCTCTTGACTTCAGTGATCATAAAACTGAAGTTGTCTAGATGGATTAGCTTTTCATAGCCTTACATATATTTACTTAATTTTTTACTCTTTGGAAGAAAGATAAATAATGTTCAAATCTGTCCTTTATAAAAGGCACAGTTTTTTCTTCACCCTGATGCATAAACTAGGCTGTTTATAGGGAGTATTATGTGTCCCTCTAACATGAATGCATGCAACTTTTAAAACAATTTTTCTTAGAATATTTTAAAATGTGAAGATAGATCCTGACTGGCATTCTCTATCAATTTACTTGAAATGACAGAAATGCCTTTACTTGCTTCAGTCTTTGGTGAAATTGTGAAATGGAGATTTATTGGTATCACATACATTTTGAAAAGAGTGAATTTTGTTTAATTCTTACAATGTATTCCACTTCATTCCAGACATGGAAATAGTTAAGATTAACTCTACAGATTAAAATTGATATGAGGGCACAATTATTTATTTGCACATTCTGATAGTTCCATTTTTTTCTTATATTCTAATAAATTTTGTTTTTTTAATTTCAGTATATCTGACACACAGTGTTACATTCCTTACAAGTGTATCACATAGTGATTCAATGTCTCTCTACATTATGCTCTGCTCACTATTAAGTTTTATTTTTAAAAAAATATTTAACAAAGGCATTTATTTTTCTGGAATCTAAATGCCTGTACCCAATACCTGAGTGGAGATTATATTTTTGCATTTGATATTATGTTTAAATATTTATAGGATCCAGTTATTTTTTTGTACTCTTGTTTAAATTAATTGACCCATTTAACAAATATTCATTGAACACTACCTCTTGTAACAAATATTCATTGTGCAAGCCACTACACCTACAATATATGCAGTCTGTGGATTCATTAAACTTACATTCGAATGGTAGAGATGGGCATCAATTCAATAATCACATGTATAAACACAGCACTAAATTATTTATAGGAGAAGAGTACAGTAGAAGAGTACACATGTAATATGGAAATATGATCTCATCTTGGATGGGGAAATGACATAAAAGCTGAGACCGGAAGATACACGAACTAGATGCAGGCAGAGGGAAAAATATATCAAGTAAAGTATAATGGCATTTGCAAAGGCTTGAGGCTAAAAGAAGCATGAAACTGTTCAGAAACTTAAAAAGGCCAGAGGCATTATATGCCATGGTAGGATTTTTTTTTTCCTTGTCCTAAAAGCAATGAAATATTGAGTATGACACACGCAGTGGAGTAAAGACCAGTACCAGCTTGCTCTTTATTTTTTTACATCAGGTAAAAAGATCCTTAAACTGATCTACTAACAGACTTAACAGTTAATCCTTAAACAGACTACTAACTAATTAATAGAAGACTCCGCATATAAAATTGAGTTAGTATTATGACTAATACTCATAATGAAAATTATAGTCAACAAGCTGAGAATATCCAGTAAAAAGTGCTTGAACTTCAGCCATAGCAAATTAACCTCTTATACGAAGAAACACTGCGCCTTGCTTGGGGTGCCTGAGTGGCTCATTAGTTAAGTGTCTGACTCTTGAGCTCAGTTCAGGTCTTGATGTCAGGGTCTTGAGTTCAAGACCATGCTGGGCTCCAGACTTGGCTACCACTACCACCACCACCAACAACAACAACAATATCAAGAAAACCCCAAAAACAAAAAACAAAGAAACACACTGTGTCTCAACTATGGATAACCTTGTCCCAGTGGGAATATGCACCCTGGTCTCTTCTGATACCACTGAAATCAGCTTACGGGAAGTCTATCTCTCCCTTGGCTGGAAGATGGTCTTAAGGTACCATCAAGCTATGAGACTAGCTTTTATTTTCCTTATCCTAAGATGTACCAGCCTCTGCTAGAAGAAAAACATTATGAGGCCCGTCCTCCTCTAAGAGCAAGGTCTTTCCCATCCATTACTGATTCTCCTTTAAAGCCAAAGGATGAAGAAAGAAATAGAATAAAAGGTAAGGTTGCTTTCCTGAGCTTGAAGATATGTGTTCTTTATCTTCAGACACCAATCAAAAGTAAAAGAACCTAAGATTAATCAAGAAACACTCTAAAACCTGACTGACAGTTTTCAGAACCAATTGCAAATCATATCTGTATCTTTAAAAGATGGCTCAGACAGTAGGAAGTAGAAAAATTGGAAGAGAGCATGAGTATATGCAGTGAGAATACTTCAGAGGCCAGAGTTGTCTGACAGCTTTGATTAGAGATAGAGAGAAGCAGACAGGAAAAGCACGTGTTTTATTTCGGATGTTCTGAATCTGAAATGGCTTTAAGCACATGAGTGGAAATGCCAAATGAGTAGTTGCATGTATGAAGTTCAGAGAACCATTTGGAACAAATGTGAATTTGCAGGTCATTAACATCTAAATGACCCCATTTTTTCAATACCACAGATTCATTCTCAATGCAATACAAGTGTTAGAGTGAAAAAAATGTCTCACTTTTATATGAGAAACTATAAGCATAAAAACACATACAGACACCTATAAACACAGAAAGTGTCTTAAAACACTATAACAGACCTCAAAAACCCTCTGAAACAGACTTATACTTGCCTTAATCTATAGGCATTTGTTGTTAAACTATGGGGAAAAATATAATAATATTAATAATAAAGAATGCTGAGAAGTGACTGACGAATTTAGAAAGTAATGGCAACTTTTAACTTAGAAGCATTAAACCTATTTCATTCACTGTTCAAAGCAAGGAGAGTCTGGGAAGTGCAGGCTTATTCGTATTTTTCTTTAAAAAAGGCATCCATTCTACGTTTAGCCAAATGTTTATCCATGTCATACTCAGTCAATTGACTGGAGAGGAATTTTTATACATCTCAAGCCAGTGAGTCTGAAATACTCTGAAAATAATTTCAATGTAATTTTCTGTCTTCTATTATTCTTTCAGAATAAGTGACCTACTTCTCCAACACTGATTTTAGATATCATGTAAAACAGAAGAAAAATAAAACCTGATACTTGTTATTCCTACTTTGACCTCAGATGAGCTAATGTAGGATAATTGCAGTGTATGGTATGCAGGCCATCATCTTTCATAGGCTTTTAAAACTAGAAGCCTGGAGGAATCTGTGGTTAGTGTTCTCTTCTCCTTAACCAATCTTTAGGCTCTCTAAAAATTATTGTCTGCAAAAATCACCAAAGTCTTGTGCTCCCCTGGATCAGTCTTTGAGTATCCTGATACATGGGCTGATTTGCAAATATGGCCAGAGGCTTCTGGTATCAGCTTCTCTCAGAAGTCTTTATTGCAACATTAGCTGCCTGTGACTGAAGGTTACTGCAGCTGAAATGATTACTGAGTTAATAAAATAAATCACTGGCGGAATGTTTGCATTCAACACACAAATCAACCATTAACCGGAACACAAACTTTATTTCCTCAGTTTAAGTTAGGAAACCTGTAATTACTCAGGAGGAGAAGAAGATGTTAGCTTATAAATCCAAGTATTTAATCAATTCGATCAAACAGATCTTAAGACCCAGTCTTGTAATTGGCAGTAATGACCCAATCTGAAATACATGGCCAAATAACCCCTTAATCTACTCAGGACAAAGTAACTTACAAAAACTACAGCATGGAGTTTGTCAGATCTTATTTTTTCTATCATTTTAAATAGAACAAGTTTTCAATTTATTTTGAACTTTCCATTTATTTATCTGCCTTTTCATTAGAATATCAAGCAAAATAATTTGTCTGATCACATGTTTGGCAAATGTGGAGGCTAACTGGGATGGTTCCATTTCCTGGTGCAGTTGCTTCAAATGCATACACCATGCTTCATACACCATGGTGCCTGGCAAGAGATGTGTATTTAGTGTTCCAGGGTGAGAAACAAAACAGATTCATTAATAGTTCACACCAATACTGCTAGATAGCCCAGCTAGGTGTGTGTGTGTTCATATATATATATATATATATATATATATATATATAGTTCTGCTTCTAATGTATTTCCTTTTTTGAAATGTTTATTTATTTATTTTGAGACAGAGAGAGAGAGAGAAAAGGAGAGCTCATGTGGAAGCAGGGGCGGGGCAGAGAGAGAGAGGGAGAGAGAGAATCTCCAGCAGCCCCTACACTGACAGTGCAGAGCTCAACATGGGGCTCAATCCCACAAACTGTGAGAGCATGACCTGAGTCGAAACCAAGAGTCAGATGCTTAAAAGTTTGAGCCACCCAGGTGCCCCTTTAATGCATTTCTTTTTAAAATGTGGACTGGCTAAGGGGACTCATTTAAGTGAATTCTTGAATCACATGTCTAGAGCTAAGGAAGTGTATCAAAAAAAGAAGAGAGGTAGGGAGACACAAACAAGAAATAGACAAGTTTTGTCAGCATGAACTGAGGACTGTCTTGAGCAGGGAGACATGGAAACTGGGGTTGTGACTGTTAAAAGACCTTGAGTCTGGAAAATATTCTTTGCAGATGTTCAATTTCCTTTGCTCTAACCTGTGCTTATGGTGAGTCTTCTTTTACTCTAAAAATATTTTTCTTCATGTTTGGATCTCATGGTAGCTACAGTATGGTAATTTAGATGCATATCTGGCTGACATATATTAAGTAACTACCAGATACCAGAAACTGCAATGACTGCTGATACAAGAGGAATAAAAAAGAAAATCCCTACCCTCAAAAAATCACATTCTAGAAATGTAGATAAAGAATAACTGCAGGGGGCGCCTGGGTGGCTCAGTCAGTTAAGCCTCCGACTTCGGCCCAGGTCATGATCTCATGGTCTGTGAGTTTGAGCCCCACATTGGGCTCTGTGCTGACAGCCCAGAGCTTGGAGCCTGCTTCCGATTCTGTGTCTCCCTCTCTCTCTGCCCCTCCACCCACTCATGCTCAGACTCTCTCTCAAAAACATAAAAATAAACATTAAAAAAATTAAAAAACAAAACCTCAAAATAAATGCTTGCCATAAATGCAAGCCCAATTGAAAACATGGAAACCGGTCATCTGAAAGATTCAGAGTAAGTCAATTCAGTTTAGTTAGTTGCACTCTACGGAATTTTTAGACATCTCTCAGGGTTTTATTGGTGTGACCCATAAGAATATTTCTGGAGATTGACAAAAAATACTGTTAATAAAGTACTTAAGAGAAATAGAGACTATAGACACAGAGTATGGTCTCAGGGTTATATTAAATAAATTGATAATGCAATTCATTATATTTCTGAATATTTTTAATAGAAGTAAATATAAAGAAAATTAAATTGGAACATTGTTATCATTAGCTCCAGTGGAATCAGATATAATTATATTTCAAAGGACTTTACCTAAAATAACAGTGCTCTGAATTATTTCAAAATTGGCTATTAATTACAAATGTCTAGTTCTATGTGTTATTCTAAATGCTGGGCAATTTTAACAGTAGTTTTCTAGCAAAAGAAATTTACTGAAACTTCTGCTTCACTAAGTCATTTTAAAACATTACATTTTTTAACCTATTTCCTCCTACAGTTTTTTGAGATTTGTGGAAAATGTTCAGTCTTGTGTACTATTTTATAGCTGCAATCTATGAAGCCAGCAATAATATGGGATTTCAAATATGGATAGCAAATGTCAGTAGGACACTATATAAAATCATGAAATAAAATGTAAAAAGTTATTTAAGTTGCATATAAAACACCACTTTATGTTAAATTGCAAATGTTACTTAAACACCATGCAGTCTTCAGGAACAGAAAAAAGTAGTGTTTTTTTAAAAGAATAAATACTTTATATAAATATTAACATGTAAGGAAGCTTTTACTGTTGTGTTAAATTTATTTCTAGGATGTCAGGCATGTTAAACAAATATTTTTTAAGGAAGAAAAGCCACTCCATTCAACTATATAGAGACACAAAGAGATAATGTTTCCTGCCTCCGAACTATGGGAAGGGGGCAGTAGTGATTGTTGTAACAACTATGGCAGAAGAGCACATGGTGAGGAGAGGACTAGTTCCCCTCTTTTGCAAACTGTTCAAAGTCAAGGACACCTTGAGGGATAGCAGTTTTTTAAAGCTAGGTTCAACCATTTTTCATTTCATCCTAATGTGAAGTTGCAGCTCACCACGTTGGTCTTAAAAGTAAACAGTGGTGAAAGCAGAATGGACCTTTACTTTTTAAATGTTTTAGAGGTGCGGAGGGGAAGAGGGAGAGGAAGACAGAGAATCGTAAGCAGGCCCCACACCCAGCGCAGCGCTCGACACAGAGCTTGACCCTACCACCAGATTATGACCTGAGCTGAACTCAAGAGTCAGGGGCTTAACCACCCAGGAACGCCCACAGCATTGACCTTAAATACACCTATCTGTTCTGGTTCATTTTTTTTATTTTATTTTATGCAAATCAATACACATACATAGTAAAAAAAAAAAAAAGTAAAAAGTGTTCATTAAGTAAACTCATGCTTTTACTCACATTCTAAAACAGTTCATCCTAGTAATGAATAGCTATATTAGCAGTTTATGACACATATCCATGTATATATTAATAGATTTTTTTCAGTAATTTAACACGTACTGAGAAATTACTATGTGCTAGGTAGACCCTGCTGTCAGTGCTTTGTATGAGTTGGCCGCCTTTATCCTCACATCAACCCTCCATTAGAGAGGAGGAAACAGAAAAACTGAGAGTGCATAACTCGGTGAGGTCACGCTGCTAGTGATTGTGGAACTGGGAGCTGCAGTTCAAACCCAGGAAGACTGACACTTCCATGCTCCTACCATTTTACCATATAACAATGTAAGACTAACCAACAGAAATTTTAGTTATATTGTTATTCCCACTTGAAAAATAAGGAATATGGGAATTTAATGGGTAAAATGTAAGCTATTAAGTGGAGGAATACAGACTTTAATCCTGATTTCCTGCCACTGAGTCTACTATAACATTTTCCCCTCATATCATAAAGAGCTAATCATCAGGGGAAATATATACAAAAGCAACTAACTATAATGCAATGCGAATAGTGATATAAAAGAAGTATGTCTGATGTGCTACTAGATTTTACAGAAAAGGGATTACCTCTTCTGGGAGTCAGGAATATTTGAAAAAGTTTACTTATATGGCCAACTGCAAGTTCAAAGAAAGTAGATTTGGGATAAAACATGAGACAATTTGAGGGCCTCTGAAAAAAACATCTTTCACACTGTCATATTGTGGTGCTTCAAAATGCCTTTAAATAACCATTCTTTTTAACAGCAAAGACTCCATAAAATACACACATGACACACTTCTTGGGGACAGGGTTTATAAAAACTTGTATTTAATAATAATGACAACTAGCATCCTTAAGCTCTTACTATGAGCCAGGTACTATTTTATGTACTTCATAAAAATTTATGTACTTCAAAAAATTACATTTTTCTTAATCCTCAAAACAATTTTTATGACAGCTACATAATTACTTCATTTTACAGACAAAGAAACTAAGGCACACCCTTCCCAGGGCCAAGTTGCCCAGGTGGATGGCTCTAGCCTCCTTTGAGGAAGACTAGGGAGAAATTCACTACATGTATCTATAGTGTTCTAGTGAGGTCCATCATCCAAAATAGGTGACTCTGTCTTCATTCAAGGTCATGGGTTGATAAATTGCCTCAAGTCTAAGAAACAATTGAAAGTCCTTAATTCTCAGGTTTGCAGTTTCAGGTCTGTTAATTTGCCATGTGTGGAGTGGAGAATAAATCTGACTTTATTCTGAAGAATCCCACAAACAATTAACTCTACACAGGGGTCTTTATTGGTCCAAGAGTTTTAATTACCCTGAACCCCATGACCTACTATAGTAGTCACTTCCATTTTATAGCCACCTCTTTGTGTTAGCCCCAGATGAGCCTTTCACCTTATTTCAGGCCAGTAATTGATTCAACATTTTCTTGAAGATTTCTTGCCCACCCCAGGACGAATTTTGTTTGGAAGACATATGCAATGGCACTTGTGATGAAACAAGCCAGAAGCATGGGACAATTAACAGATTCAAAGGGAAAAAAATGACATCAAAAACAAGTAGCTCGAGGGTCCAAGTAGTAGGATCCAATCAGTAACATAGTTTACACTCTGACATTGAGTGAATCTAGGCCAACCACTTTGTCTTTATCACTTCCCTAAAGATTGAGGTTGATTGATCAAACTCAGGTCAAAGCTTACTCTTTGATCAAGAGAGTACAGAGCTACTTAAGTGACTATAATATCAGTCAATGAGGATTGGGTTAAGAGGGTCAATGAGATAATTGCTGAAACAAAATCTGAGAATCTTTAACTAAGAGAAGTAGAGATGGAAGATGTGCAGGCAAATTAAGGATGGCTTCTCTTGAGTCAATGACATTGGCATGACAATGACATTGTCCAGTGGGACCTTGAATAGTAAGAAGCAATTGCTATCTCAGGTCTGTTTGCTGACCAAAAGTCTTAGGGACCCAAACTATTTATTTTCTTGTAAAGAAAAGAAGGGAATAAAGAAGAAGCCCTAATTAAGAAGCCCTTAATATACCAAACATTAACTCCTGTTTTCTAAGTGGTGTTTCTATAGATATTTTGAATCATATACTTGCATTTTTCTATATTTTCTAATAATTCTACAATAAATATTTACTACTTATATAATAAGTAAAACATTTTTTTAAAGATTAGGAGACTTCCATTTCTGCTCAGGACAGATAAACTGCTACTGGGTTTACCTTTCTGCCATTAACGACCATCAAATACATGAGGCAAGAATTTTTAGGAATTGGTCAATACGTAGTGCCAAACTGTTACTCTTTTTATTGAAGTACTATTGGCACACAATGTTAGATTAGTTTCAGGTGTAAAACATAGTGATTCAACAACTGTATACATTATGCTATGTCCAAGGGAACACATGAATTACACATTTCCTCTGGTATTCTGTTTTGAGATAATTTATTAAACTGCAGTGCAGGAATATTCACCCCAAGTAGAGCATGATGATCTCACTGAGCCAAGGAAGCAGATATTGGATTTGGAGACTGCTGAAGTGAAGGGAAGGTACAGATCAGGGTACTGGTCATCAAGGAATCTGTATGGGGGTTCCACACAGTCTTGTTGGAAGGTTAGACCATGTGACAAGTCTTTGTAGGGAGTAAGTACCATAGGTAGGAGAGCTAACAAAGATTCCAGAAATCATTCTTGTGCTTGGAGAGTGTGGAGTTCAAGATGTTACTAAACACCTTGAACAATTGGTTGAAAACTCAGAAAAATCACAATGTAGGAGTAAGTATAATACTCTAGATTCAGGATCAAGCCCTAAAACTGGAAAAACTAAAGTATATGATCTAAAACCAACCCTGAAAAGATCAACCAGATCCACTAGAAATTTAACTGCTTGCCAGAACAAATCTCAACACCACTTAGGGAAAGACAGTATAGTCCAGATTACTACAAAGTAATATCCACAACTTCACAGCACACAACAAAACTTACTAGACATAAGAAACAACAGTAAAAATGTAATGCATATTTAATAGAAAACAGTCAATATAAATAGAAAAAGACCTCAAGATGACTGAAATGTTGGAATTATGGGAGAAAGTCTTTAAAACATATATAAGTATATTCAAGGATGTGACGGAAAATATGGACATAATGGTGATATGGGAAACTCAGCAGAGAACTAAAAATGATAAAAAGAAGAAACCAAAAGGAAATTCTGAAATGGAAAAGTAAAATATCTGAGATAAGAAAATTACTGAATGGGCTTAACAGCAGCTAGGAATCAAATGGAGAATCCAGAAAAAAAGATGGACATAAAGAGTTTAATTTATTTTCTACAAAGGCATCAAATTCAAATGAGGAATATGAATGTTTTTCAATAAGTGTTGCTGAAACAACTTGACATGTATAAGGGCAAAAATGAACCTCTACCTTTACTTTATAACAAACACAAAGATTAATTTGTGATGGGTCATAGATCATAACATTTGACCTAAAACTGTAAAGCTTCTAGAAGAAAATTTAGGGGGATGAATTTGGGGACTTAGGCAGGCCAAATTTCTTAGCAAGAACACAAAAAGTACTGGTCATAAAAGAAAAAAAATACAATTGACTTCATCAAACTTAGAATGGTCTTCACATCCAATGACACCTAAGAAATTGAGAATGGTAGCCATATATTGGAAGAAAATAGTTGCTATATATATATATATATATATATATATATATATATATATATATATAATTCTAATTACATTATATTTAAGAATAGATAAAAATAAATTCTGCAGCAGAAAGTAGAAAATGGTTACCTATAAAAAGTAGAGATGGACTAGAATGGAAATGAGGGTAGTACTCTTTGTGGCACTGAAAATGCTTTTATGTCTTAACTGAGATGTCAGCTATACTGCTGTAAAATCTGTCAAAAACTCCTTTAATTATATTCTTAAGATGTGCATGTCACTGTATACAAACTTAGTCCAATAAAATTTAAAAATTATTTAAAAAATAGTTAAATACTTCGAGTTGTTTGCTATATGCCATTTTCTATACCAATATTTCTCAACTGGAGACAATTTTCCCCAGGGACCATTTAACAATCTGGAGACATGTTTTATCATCATTACCAGGTGGGGTGCTACTGGCAACTAGTGGGTGAAAACCAGAGATAATGCTAAACACAGGGAAGTCTTCCACATCAAAAGATTGTGTGGCCCAAAATGTCCATAATGCTGAGATTGAGAAATCTTGCTCTACACCAAGCAATTTATATGCATTACATCATTTATAAAGTGTTCTTTAAAAATTATAGGTTAAGGTTAATTGGTTATTTTTGGTCAATCACATGTAGATATTCTAAGAAGAGAGTATATTCTTAGAGAAGATATTCTTGCCCACAGAGTAGTCAAGGGAGACCTAGAATTCAGAAGAATGAGTCATTTTTGGTTGATTCCACTCTCTGTCTCAGCATAGGACAGATCTGTCAAACTCAATGTTAGGATAGGACTCCTATTGTCCATAAGTGATCCAATAAATAGGTTTCAAAGAAAGAAGTATTCAAGGTGTGGGACCAATATATTTTTTAAATTTATTTCAGTAGAGTTGGCATGCAATGTTACATTAATTTCAGGTGTACAACATAGTGATTCAACAAGTTTATACATTATGCTATGTTCACCAACAGTGTAGTGGCCATCTGTCCCCTTATAGTACTATTACAATATCATTGACTATATTCTTTATGCTGTCCCTTTTATTCTGGTGACTTATTCATTCCATAACTGGAATCCTGTTTCTCCCAGTCCCCTTCACCCATTTTACCCAACTGCCACACCCTTCTGGCAACCATCAGTTTGTCTTCTATATTTATAGGTATGATTCTGCTTTTCCTTTGCTTCTTCATTTGTTTGTTCTTGTTTTTGTTTTGTTGGATTCCATTTTGAGTTAAATCATGGTATTTGTCTTTCTCAGTCTCACTTATTTCCTCTAGGTCCATCTATGTTTGTCTCAAATGACATGATCTCATCCCTTTTTACGCTGTGTAATATTCCTCTGTGTGTGTGTGTGTGTGTGTGTGTGCAAGTGTGTGTGTGTGCAAGTGTGTGTGTGTGTGTACACTATATCTTCCTTCTCTATTCATCTACTGATGGGCACATAGGTTGCTTCCATATCTTGGCTATTTCAATCATGCAATAAACACAGAGGTGCATATACCTTTTCAAATGAGTGTTTTTGTTTTCTTTGGGTAAATATCCAATAGTGGTATTGTTGGATCATATAGTATTTCTATTTTTAATTTTCTGAGGAAGCTCCATACTGTCTTCCATGGTGGTAGTACCAATTTACACTCCAACCAACAGTGCACAAGGGTTCTTTTTTCTCCACATCCTTGTGAACACTTGTTATTTCTTGTCTTTTTGATCTTAGCTATTTTAACAGATGTAAGGTGGTATCTCACTGTGGTTTTGACTTGCATTTTCCTGATGATAAGTGATTGTGAGCATCTATTCATGTATCTGTTGGTCGTCTGTATATCTTCTTTGGAGAAATGCCTATTCAAGTCCTCTACACACTTTTTAATCAGATTGTCTTTCTGGCATTGAGTTGTATAAATTCTCTATGTATATTATATCTTAACCCCCTTTCAGATAGATAGCCCATTCCATAGGCTGCCTTTTAGTGTTGTTGATTATTTCCTTCACTGTGCAGAAGCTTTTTATCTTGATGACATCCCAATAGTTTATTTTTGCTTTTGTTTCCTTTGCCTCAAGAGACATATCTAGAAAAATGTTGGCATGGCCAATGTAAAAGAAATTATTGCCTCTGTTATCTTCTAGAATTTTTATGGTTTCAGGTCTTGCATTTAGATCTTTAATCCATTTTGAGTTTATCTTTGTGTATGGTATTCAAACGCGGGTGTGGGACCAATTTTATATAAAAAGTTCTGGATTCCACTTATGAGTGAAATCATATAGTATTTGTCTTTCTCAGTCTTACTTATTTCCTCTAGGTCCATGTGAAGGGTGAGCTGAGAAGAGCCAAGAACAGAGTTACCATATTCTAAATGATGACAACAAAACTAGGTAACAGTGGGGTCAGAAAGGAAAGCAAAATCACAGTTCAAAGCCAGAGACAGATAAGTAATGAGGGAGACCAGTGAATTAAGGCAGGAGGGGGACTGGGTTTTGTGAAATTTACAAAAAGACAGCAACCACTCTAACGGTTTCTCTATAACCTGTAAAAATGGCACTCAACACTTGAAATGTGAGAAAACCAAGAGAAGAATCCCCTGAGTAATTGGACAGAGATGTTAGATCTACTAGCAAAAAGAATACTGCACTCGGAGATAGGTGGCTGTGACATTAAGCAGTTTAATCTGACTCAGGAGTCCTTAGTCTCTTTATCTGTAAAATGAGAGAAGCAGCTGGATTTATGAGGTCTTTCTACTAATTCACCTATGATTTCATCTCTCCTGGCTTAATAGTATCATGGAGTACAGAAGAGACACCAATAATAGAAGGAGCCATGCCTAGAGAAAGGATTCTCATCAGCCCTTTTTATTATCTTGCTTTACATTGTTAGCATTTGGTATGTATGTATGCATGCATGTATGTCACAATCACTCCTCTTTGTGCAACTATATTTATACA
Organism: Lynx rufus; assembly: GCF_022079265.1. Classification (NCBI taxonomy): domain Eukaryota; kingdom Metazoa; phylum Chordata; class Mammalia; order Carnivora; family Felidae; genus Lynx; species Lynx rufus. The sequence continues at coordinate 75,864,923 of NW_025814896.1, read as the reverse complement.
GAGAAGGCTTCCATTCACACAATATTCCTTCTATAATTACAAACAGCCTCTTTGTCCTTTCGAATCCAGTGTGCTCTTTTCTTGCCTCAGGACACCAAAAAGACAAACTCCTTATGACCATCCACCTTTCTTATTAATCCTCTGAATCTTTATCCATTCAGGGCACTTGCCCACTGTATTCAAAATCTGTGATTTTAACCAGGCAAGTAAGTGAAAAATCTAATTTTTAGGTTCAGCAACTCAGAAAATCTGAACTAAAAATATAGACACTTTATTCCAGTGCATTGAATCCAGCTATCACCCATGTCTCTTGTTTTCATTGATGCTTTACTTTTCATAATATTTAATCCTCTTTCCCTGCCTTCCCAATGACATGTTCAGTGGTGGAGCCATGAAACTATCATAGGGTCACTAGGCCCAGTCCTGGCACAAATCCTAAACATGTATTTCCAAGAACTCAGACTTACCAGCCACAGCACCTCAAAATTAGTCTTGCTGTTCCAAGGCAGCTATCCAAACTAGCTGCTGTGTGCCTTGAGTATGTGTGTGCCAAAGAATTTGTTGTCTTGTTTCCTAATGTTCAACATACTTTCCCAATCCATACAATAATCTTTTGTTCTTACTTCTTTATTTGAATCTTAATTTCCAGAATCTTTTATCTGTTCTAAACTCCAGCTCCTTTACCAGTACCCACTGCATAGTATTAGCTTATTATTGTTTCCTATAAATCTTGATTCTGTTATTACCCAGGTATCAGCTAAAATACAATCCCAAATCCTTAAGACCATCTAAAAACATAGATCTGTATTGCATCACTGTAATGGTTCTGACACCACTAAAGAGTAAAATGTTTTTACTGTGTTTCAAGTCCTTTCTGTGTCACTGAAACTACTTAGGATATGATGAGCTTTCTAGCAATACTCTGGGTACTGATTTGGATTGCTTGTAGTCACAACAACAACAAAAAACCAATTCCTCCATCAGGTATAGAGGGTCTTTCAGGATATCTATTCAATGTTTTACTCTGAGAAGCTCCCCTACACTGTAGAGTGGACCAGTTACTTGGTTTATTCTATGAAATCCTAAACCAAGAGTTGGCATACTTTTTCTAAAAATGTCCAGTTACTAGTTTAGGTTTTGTGAGCCATATCTGATACAACTACTCAACTCTTCCACAGCAGCATGCTGGAGCTATATATAATGTGAAAATAAGTAGGTTTGGTTGTTTTTCAGTAAAACTTTATTTATAAAAGTCACCAGCAAACTGGGTTTGGCCTTTTTGCAGTAGTTTTCAGACCCCACTCCTCAGTTAGTAGTAGTTTGGATTCTCTCCCAGGAATTTTGAAATGGAATGAAAAGAAATATGAAATGGGTCTTTCTTTGTCTTTTGAACTCAAAGGACAAGTAAATGTGATGCCTCTTCTATAAGAGCTGCACAGAAAGATCTGGTCTGCTGGAGTGCACATTTTTTTACTAAAGTTCTGATCTAATGGTCTCCAGCTACTTTTCACTCACCACTCAGTTGCCACAGAAATCCTAGCATGTCTCACAATTCAGTTCACACAGAAAATGAAAATATAGGAGTCGAGAAGTTTCAGGTTGGAAGTGATAACTCATTCACTCAAACAGACAAAGGAAATATATAGACCTACAAAATTGGCTGAAACCATAGTAAAATAATGTCATTGGACTCTTCACATTTGGCTCAGTTTTTCTTGCTTGGTTTCATTCTCAAACTTTCTAAATGCAGTGGTGAGAGCGATCATTGCCAGCTCTAGGTTTACATTTAGTGATTCCAGTAAAGCAGGGCCATATCTTTCCTGGTCATTCAGAAAAGGTTCAGAGAAAGGTATGATTGAAATAATTTGGAATGTTTTTTTGCTTTGCCACTGTAAGTGGTCAACACCGTTTGTCTCCAGCCAAACTTCACATAATGGATTCCCCACTAGAAAGGATTCTGATAACAAACAAGAGAAAGAGAAAGGAAGCCAGGTCAATGAAAACTATAACATATTACTAAAAAATAGCAATATTTTTTCTGTAGTGTCACCTAATCTTTTACATTAAATTATATTATTTTTCAATTCCTAACAAACAGCACAAAAGCAGCTTCTATATTGTTAGCAATCAGATGAAAAGTCACCGTGAAGCTAATTAAGCTTTTACACTAAGGCGTCTTTCAAGGTCCTGGGAGAGGCCTCAACAATGCTTTCATGTGGAACTCTGCCAAAATTTGCAAAATAAGACACTTTAGTGCTATTGGTTAAGAACACAGTCTCTATTTACTCTAATTTTCCTTTCATTATGCTTCATCTCATATGGGATGGTACTGAAGCAACAAAGTGCATGGGATGAAGCTCAGAGAAGCATGAATTTGGATATATTTTATTAGGATTCAATGGGATGTAATATGTGATGTGAGGTCACTTCCACGTATTGTTAAGCTAGTACTTGCTACCCTAGAAATTCCCTTATTGCCCATTGTGCCAGAGCACTTTACCTTGTTACATGGAGTTGTGTATCCAAATTCTGTTACAGACAGAATTTTAAGATGGTTCTCCAAGATGCCTGGCCCCAAAGGCACATACTTTCTCATACGTACTTAATGAAACACTAATCTAGGTACTGTTTTATAGGGATTTTCCAGATGTAACTAAGTTCCCAAATCAGTTGACCTTAAAACAAAGAGATTGGTTTGGCCTGAACTAGTCTCATAAGTCCTTAAAAATAAAAAACAATTTTTTTTCCTCAGGTCACAGAAGAATAAGTCAAAAAACCCCACATTCTGGCTGGCTTAGAAGAAAGCAAACGTCCATGTTATGAAGTGTCCGTGGGGATCATGAGGCGAGGAGCTCCAGGGAGCCTCTAAGAGCCAAGAGCAGTACCCTTTCAGCAGCAGCAGAAAAACAGGGACCTCAGTCCTCACAAGAAACTGAATTCTGCCAACAACCACTGAACTGGAAGAGGACCCTGTGCCCAGATTAGAGCTGCAGTCCTGGCTGACAACTTTGACTTTAGCTCAGTAAGACTCTGAGCAGACATGCCAGTTATGTCATTCCTGAATGAATGTCTTATCTACCGAAAATATGTGATTTTTTTTCTTTTTTCTTAAACAGATTCCTCCTGGTGCAAATATGTTGATTTAAGCCGCAAAGTTTGCAGTAAATTATCATGTAGCAATAAAAAACAAATACAGTCATGTATCAGTAAGAATATGCTTTGGAGTTCAACATTAGAAGTATGTGGTAGCGGAGGAGAAACAATGTTTGAGATGTTTGGTACCAAAAAGTACTCTATGGAGAATACGTCCAATCATCAAACAATTAAATTGCACAGCCTTCATCAACATCTATTCAAAATGGAAGTCCTCTGGTCATAGACCTGAACATGCAGCATATACAATTATAAATGCACCATATTTTTTCTTTTTTTGATAATAATGAGAAATAGGGGCGCCTGGGTGGCTCAGTCGGTTAAGCGTCCGACTTCAGCTCAGGTCATGATCTCGCGGTCCATGAGTTCCAGCCCCGCGTCAGGCTCTGTGTTGACCGCTCAGAGCCTGGAGCCTGTTTCAGATTCTGTGTCTCCCTCTCTCTGACCCTCCCCCGTTCATGCTCTGTCTCTCTCTGTCTCAAAAATAAATAAACGTCGGGGCGCCTGGGTGGCGCAGTCGGTTAAGCGTCCGACTTCAGCCAGGTCACGATCTCGCGGTCCGTGAGTTCGAGCCCCGCGTCGGGCTCTGGGCTGATGGCTCAGAGCCTGGAGCCTGTTTCCGATTCTGTGTCTCCCTCTCTCTCTGCCCCTCCCCCGTTCATGCTCTGTCTCTCTCTGTCCCAAAAATAAATAAACATTGAAAAAAAAATTAAATAAATAAATAAATAAATAAATAAACGTGAAAAAAAAAGAATAATGAGAAATATAAGTTATCATATTTCTGTGTGTATAGAGCACTACACCATGAGAATATTTGTTTATAAAGTTGTATGTTTGATGCATTCTAATATGTAACATCACATTCTTAGCGTAATATTAGAAATAATGGGTTGTGAAGTGGAAACAAAATATTCCAAACTATCAATATTTTTTAAAAAATTGTTTAACTTTGGTAGAGAAAAGACTAAGCATTTCCATTCTCTCTATGTAAGAGATTTCATGAAATCGTTGGGATGAGAAGACACAACTAAAAATGTAGGAGAAAAAGGTATGACAAATTCATGCCAAGTAGTTAATAAAAACATTTTTTTCTTGAGGTTGCGATGTTTATGGCATTTATTCTGTATCTATAATATTTGGGTTTTTTTTTCCAAAATAGTTACTTTTTAACTATTATTTTTTAATTTCAAGAAAGTGTTCATAAACTTTAGGTCCCACAAAGCCAGGATCTGACCTGCTGTCAGTGTGACAGTGAACCACAGTACGGCATACCTATAGAAGGACTATGCCTCACTAAATCCTGTGCTTAACAGTCATGATGTAGATTAAAAAAAAAATCCTACTGCATAGGATCAAAACCACAATGAGGTGTCACTTCACACCTGTTAGAATGGCTGTTACCAAAAAGACAAATAACAAATGTTGACAAGGACGTGGGGAAAAGGGCACCCTTGTGTACTGTTGGTGGAAATGTAAATTGGCGCAGCCACTATGGAAAGTTGTACGGAGATTCCTCAAAAAATTAAAAATGGAACATATGATCCAGCAATTCAACTTCTAGGTATTTGTCCAGAGAAAAAGAAAATACTAATCCAAAAAGGTATATGTATGCCCATCTTCACTGCAGCATTATTTACAATAGCTAAGGTATAGAAACAACCTAAATGTCACTCAGTGGATGAATGGATGAAAAAGATGTGGTACACACACACACACACACACACACACTGGAATACAGCCAAAGATGCTGTTTTCAGAAAGTGAGACACATGTAGTCCAATAATTTGCTTCTTACAAGATCTAACTAATTGAAAAGTCTTTAAAATATTTTCATTCTAAAAACATACTTTTAGGACTTTTAAAGGGTTTGCCAATGTAACAAACTACTAACAAGGTTGCTTTTTCTATGATTCATTAACATTCTGATAGGATGATAATAATTATCATCCTAAGATGATAATACTGCTAAGATTATCATGTTGGAAATAAAAAAGACTCCTTATACTTGCCACATAAACCATTTCATTTTATATATGAGAGTCTAACTAATATTGGAGGAATCATAACTTAGTTCTTATCTATGCATATATGTCTCTGTATTTTCTCTTGCAGATATTAAAAATATAATTATGCTGAATAATGTGCTTTTAGATATTGACAAAGGGATAATGGTATTTCATCTCACTATGAAAAGTATCACTACCTTTTGTTTCAGTTTTAAATCTTTTTTTTTTTTTTTTCAACGTTTATTTATTTTTGGGACAGAGAGAGACAGAGCATGAACGGGGGAGGGGCAGAGAGAGAGGGAGGCACAGAATTGGAAACAGGCTCCAGGCTCTGAGCCATCAGCCCAGAGCCCGACGCGGGGCTCGAACTCCCGGACCGCGAGATCGTGACCTGGCTGAAGTCGGACGCCCAACCGACTGCGCCACCCAGGCGCCCCTGAAAAGTATCACTACCTTTTGTTTCAGTTTTAGAGAGTACACACTCATCACAAGGAAACTTCTCTGGAGTTAACAGAGAATGCAAAGATACTCCACCATCTCATCTAACAGAGACCAGTTAAACTTTTACTGACACTTAAAGAAAAAGGTGCATTTTAAATTTCCACCAATTCACTTTCAAATGTGTCTCCTAAAGACATGCCTCATAACAGTACTACTCTAGCACAAGTAAGTACTCATGATGAAGACAATGTTTTACTCTGGGACCATGGTGTTTTTACCATTGACCTAACAACTGAATATTGCTTAAGGTGCTTGGATGTGTCTTATCTAAAACTCTGTGCGTCTCCAATCTTGTTCAGAAAAAGTGAACTATACCATAAAAAGGACAACATATAGAACTTTTACATGTATAAATTTCTCATGAAATGTCAATGCCTAAACTAAATGCTTTGTATACATTACTCACTTATTAGTTGTAATTCCCTCGGATATTAAAGGGAATAATAATAATAGTATTTACCTCACAGGGTTATCCTGAGGATTAAATAAGATTATTAAATAACTTATATTTGGAGTTAGAAAAACCCTAACTGCATTTTAGTAAAAAGTGGCAGATCAACTGTTTTGTGTATTTACTAGCCACTAATATAAAATATAAATGTACACAAATGCTATCAGCAGAGGTAAGCAGGCACCCTCTTATTGCTTCAACATAGCCCACTGCCTCAGAGGAACAACATCCTTGCATCTATTTTACCTGTGTTATCCTTCTAAGCATTTGAGTAGGCCATTTCTGGCTTAGCCATCACTTCTGGGAATTTAAAAGTAAGCAAGCTATTTTGTACATCAATGAGATCGTCAGGTTACAGTCCTGAAATGAGGTTAGCAAACAACATATCATTGGATGGTGAGGGAGGCTAATAACCACCAACTTACTTTAGCCAGAAGAAAATACTGAGCCTAAATATACCTTCAAATGCAGGGATGAGTAACTAGAAAAGCATAGTGATATAAAACAGATTAAAGATGCACCACACACACCAAATAAAAATTTGACCCCGAATTAAAAGAGTAATTCTGAAAAAAAGAATTACCTCAAAAACCAGAGGAAAACTTTTTGCTTTAGCATTCTCAGAATACAAAAAAAAAAAAAAAAAAGTATGATCACCATGAAACAGAATAAAACACTGAAATAAAAATGGAGAAACTTCTATTTCAAGCTGTAGCAGATTAGTTTTTATAAAACAAACTCTCTGGCCAGGAGCAATTAGGAAAACTTTATATATTAAAAAAAAAAGTACTTGAAGGCATTGAAAACCACCAAGACAATGAGAATTTGAGGTGGGGGTTACATATTCCTGAAAAAAAGAAAAGGAACAAACTGACATTGCATACCACAGTATCCTTAAAGTATTTGCTAAATCTAAAATTGTAGCCTCAGCCAAAATGCTGATAAGCCGAGAAAAGGTCCTGAAAATATCCCAGAGGCTGAGGAAACAAAAATCTGAAATTTGAAATTTGAAATTTGAAAGTCAGTTTCTTTTTTTTTTTTAATTTTTTTTTCAATGTTTATTTATTTTTGACAGAGAGAGACAGAGCATGAACGGGGGAGGGGCAGAGAGAGAGGGAGACACAGAATCGGAAACAGGCTCCAGGCTCTGAGCCATCAGCCCAGAGCCCGACGCGGGGCTCGAACTCACGGACCGCGAGATCGTGACCTGGCTGAAGTCGGACGCTTAACCGACTGCGCCACCCAGGCGCCCCTGAAAGTCAGTTTCAAATGAACCCATGTCCCATTTGGATTTATGGTCATTTGGAGCCTCAAATTACATATGTAATTTTTCATAAATAATCAAAAATGACCAGATGTGCACAAGCCTTTAGAAAGTAGCAACAATAGGTAAAGGCCCAAGAGAGATCATGAAGTTTGACACCAAAATGAAGAATTTCACAGAACAAGAAACTATAAGATATAATAAAATGAAAATTCTAGAACTGGGAAAACAAAACACATAATATTAAACATAATAATATGTTTAATAATAATGTTTAATAATAATAATAATGTTTAATAATAAACATATTAAAAACACATAATATTAATATAAACACATAAAATTAAACACATAATATTAACACTATAATATATTAAGACTAAGAACTCAATGGATGTATTTAACAACAGAATAGACACAGCTAAAGAATGGATCAGTGAAATAGGTAAGAATAAAATAATCATATGGAAACATGGAAAAAACACAGACTGGGTGGAGGGAGGGATAAGAAGCATTTCAGACATAGTGAAAATAGAGGGTACAAACTTTCAGGTATTAAATGGATAAGTTCTGACAACCTAGTATGTAGCATGGTAACTACAGTTAACAATAATGTATTATATACCTGAAAGTAGCTAAGAATAACATCTTAAGTGTTCTCACTAGACATACAGAATTGTCATCGTGAGGTGATCAATGTGTTAACTAATCTTATTGGGGTAATCGTTTCACAGTATATAAACGCATCACATCATCATGTTATACACCTTAAACTTACACAATGTTATATGTCAGCAATATCTCAATAAAGCTAGATTTTATTTTTTAAGGTGAAGAATGAGAGCTGTGTTCCTAGAAACCTTTGTGACCTTAGAGTCCTTGTTGAAAATTATGTCATATGTTTCAAGGACATACCAGATCATCTACTTGTTAAGTACTGGATATTATTTTTTTCTTTAAAAAAATTTTTTTTAATGTTTATTTATTTTTTGAGAGAGAGAGACAGAGTGCGAGTGGGGGTGGGCAGAGAGAGAGAGAGAGAGAGAGAGAGAGAGACAGAGAGACAGAGAGACGGAGACACAGAATCCAAAGCAGGCTCCAGGCTCTGAGCTGTCAGCACAGAGCCAGATGTGGGGTTTGACCCACAAGCTGTGAGATCGTGACCTGGGCCACGTCAGACGCCCAACTGACTGAGCCACCCAGGCGCCCCTGGATACGATTTTTAAAATACCATATGGGCAGACATTTAGATGCTGTGATAATAAAAAGGTAATGATAAAGTCAGTTTTAAGTTTGGGAAAATGTTAATTCAAAATTGTAGCAGCACTTGGGTGCCTCAGTAGGTTGAACGCCCAACTCTTGATTTCAACTCAAGTCATGATCTCAAGGTTCCTGGGTTCGAGCCCTGTGTCTGGGTCTGAGCTGATAGTGTGGAGACTGCTTGGGATTCTCTGTCTCCCTCTCTCTCTGCCCCTTCCCCACTGGCATGCATGCTCTCTCTCTAAGAATAAACATAAAAAACAATTTAAACTTGTAACACAGAGTAACACATGAAATTTTAAAACCAATCAGGCATTTTTGTTGCTGTCGTTTGTTTCATTGTAAAGGGTAAGTAAAATAAGCCAGGAAGGCAGAAACCAAAAATAAAATCCATAGTTGATCAAAATGATATTAATAGTTGCTGCATCAAGTCTTTAAGTACAACTATCAAGAGTTAACACAACTGAGGAGCCTGGTTGGCTTAGTCTGTTAAGTGTTCGAATTCGACTCTGATCATGATTTCGCTGTTCATGGGTTCCAGCCCTGCATGCGGCTCTGTGCTGACAGCTCAGAGCCTGGAGCTTGCTTCGGATTCTGTCTCCTTCTCTCTCTGCCCTTCCCCCAGCTCACGCTCTGTCTCTCTTTATCTCTCTCTCTCTCTCAAAAATAAACATTAAAAAAAATTCAAAAAGAAAGTAACACAACTGATACCACGAAAAATGACTTTCTTTGAAAAGAAAAGAGAATGTCTCTATTGTCTACAACCCTACACCACCCAAAAATGTGCAGTGCAGGTTTTAAGGACAGGTTTGAAGGATAGGTGCTCAACCCACCCTTCAGTCCAATCATGCCTCCTTATCCTCAAGTTCTTCTCCCTTATCTAGAACAAACCTAGGAGATGAAAATAGGGTCAGCATTTCAAAACTCTGCTTAAGTCCATTTCTCCATAAAGCCTTCCTTACCTGATCATTCTATGCAACACAGTCTATTTTCTCTCGGCATTTCTAAACCATTTGAGTTATTAATCAAGTATTTTATTATGTGGTTCATTTTCTAATGTACTTCTTTCTTTTCTATTTCTTTTCTATTATTTTCCCTCACATTTGGAGACAAACATGTAGAACACAGTAAAAAGATGTGGTTGTTTCTCTGGTTGATGGGGTTATAATGATGAAAGACAGAAATTAGGAAAAAGAATTGAATGGGGATAAATGATCTTCTGAAATTATGTTTTGATAATATTATGAGGGCTTCATTAAACCTGTCTAGGAAATAATCTTTTCCTGACTTTGATATATCAACCTATATAAAATTTTTTCCAAGTGAAACACTTTTTTCAAAATCTCTCTCAGAATTTGTGCTCAAAGCAAGGTACATGTCCAGTATCCATTAATGAAATGATTATTGTTCTTGAAAGAAGCCAGAAATTATAACCGCCTGTGTTTCACAAAAACAAATCTTTGTGAAGAAAATACTTGTAATTTTCTCCATTCCATGAAACTATGAACAACCAATGATATGGAAAATGAGATTTAGGAAAAATCATTATTCTCCCTTTAATATAAAACACCAGCCACATCCTACCAAATCCTCCAATTTCTAGTCAGAAATTTTCTGAGCTGTTTCTCCTGAATCAAGAGAAGTCTTTCTTTCTCATTCCACATGAATTTCTTTGTTTTCTTCAAAATTTCTTTCTTTTTATTGGACTCTGCTAAAAAGTGTTCTAATATCTATTTGGGGAGAAGTAGGAGAGGCCAACTTTCCAAGGATTCTGATGTCATTCAAAATCATCTTAGTGACAAAAGCACTCTGTGCCAAATAAAATGAACACATGAGTGAGCAGTCAGTAGGCAAGTAGCTCAAAGGCCATATCTCACATTTTTTAAGCTTATTTATTTATTTATTTATTTATTTTGAGAGAGAGAGATGGAATAGATAAGGGGGGGGGCAGAGAGAGAAGGAGAGAGAAAGAATCCCAAGCAGGCTCTGTGCTGTCAGCTCAGAACAGACATGGGTCTCAACCTCACAAACTGTGAGATCATAACCTGAGCCAAAATCAAGAACGAGACATTTAACCAACTGAGGCACCCAGATTCCCCAAACCTCACATTTCTTGATGGAAGATAGCTAACGAGCAGTTTCATTCAGCCATAGAGTAAAACTACAGGACCAGAATGTTTAAATGCTTGTTTGAAAATTGCTCCGTAGGGTATTGAAAATATTCCTTCTCTACACTTTTTCTCCCAATCACATCAGCTCTGAAATTCTATTTTCTTTCCTGAAATCATGGAGTTTAAACTTACTTCTTGGGATATTCTTGCACAGGAGAGTTGAAACAACTGATTTCTGCTATCCTCTAGCCCAAATTATAAGAATGCTCCTTTAAGTGGACCTTGGCAAATTACTAGCTGTCCAGTGGAATTATAAACTTTATTTTAAATTTTATGTGAATTTACTTAATTATTCATATAGTTTGCTCTTGAGCACTATGCTGGTTATAGAAAACACATATGCACACAAAGACACGTACACAGACGTACACATAGAACAATGAACAGAAGGTCCATGTCCTTAAAGAACTAAGAATCTACTAAAGCTGAGAAGTCAGGGAAGCAAGAATCTTATAATAGGAATCTTCTCTAACAGCTTTTCTTTTTGTTTCATTCCACCCATGATAGATGTTGTCCATGCACTTTCCACAGCCCCTTTATTGGATCAGTGTACCCATCTCTAAGAAGCTGATGAAGACTCAGCTTCAAATTAGCCTACCTTTACCAACTTTCTTTGAGAAAATTGTCCTCTGAGAATTTCCATATCCAGTTACTTGAAAGTTCATGCTCCCTCTACCTCTACCGGGATGGCCTTCAGCCAATGTGTGACTAATGTGAGGCAATAAAATCAGGCTCATATAACCAGAGATTAGAGCTGGTGGCATATGTAGTTATTTGACATGCAGCATCTAATATTTCCTCTAAATGACAAACTTATTTTCAGTTAGTATGCATGTAGTAACCAGTAATAATAAGTAGTTCATGATATGTTCTTCGCAAAAAAAAAATAACAGTTAAAGTGGATGCTTTCTTAATTTTAAAGGTACTATTAAAATATTTTAGACAAGAACTAAAATGTTCAATTGACAAAATATACCTCATGGATATCATTTTGTTTCAATCTTTTCAGTTTTAAACAAAAATAAAAAGTCCATGTGCTCTCATAAAATGGCATAATTTCAAGAATGTGTCTTCTTTTTTTCTTCATCTCAATCACTGTACTATCATTGTTTATTTCAAATTAACTATCTCAATAGAAGGCTATGTAGTTCCACAAGACTTGAGAAAAGAACTTTGCTCAAAGCCTAATCCTAATTTCTAAAGGAATGTGCACAGCAAAGTCTTTGTATGGCATGGACCAACTGTATAACTGGAAATTCTTCAATTGAACTTCCATGTAGAACAAAATGTTTATTAAAGAAGAACTTCAAAATGTGCATTTTTAAAAAAAAAATGGTGTGTGTGTGTGTGTGTGTGTGTGTGTGTGTGTGTGTGTGTGTGTTCAACAGTAACCACGATTATTTAAAATTTAGGCCCCGATTTGTTTGGAGCATGAAATATTTTATTACTAATATAGCTTAAAATTGCAGACTCATGGTTATAAAAGGCTAATTTAGCTTAATCAATTTCTTTCTGTGTTATTTGCTTCAGATTTGAATTATTGCCTGCACCCGGGAAGGGTCATTCCCACTGCTCTGTCCTTGGGTTGCCATGAAGCTAGCCCTTTCAATATGTGCTATTTTCATCATCCAGGAAAACTGCTGATGAGTTCCTGAGATTCAGAATATAATACTTTAAGGAACACTTGGGAAACAATTGTACTTTTACCTCTCTGACATGTTTAGAAACATGATCTATCTCACAGTTGTCTGTGGTGCCATTTCTGAGCTGACAGAGTGTGTGTAAGCTATGACTTAAGAATGAAACCTAAGAAACATGTATGTGGAAAAACAAAAAACTATAGGAATAAATATAAAAATACATACATAAATAGAAGGTGCTGTGAAAAATAGCCATTTGTTGACAAGATGTCAGAATGAGGAAGCAGGCATTTAGGGAAGAAGGAAGGAGTCTCCTTATCAATTGAACGAATCACCAATATCATAGAACTCTAGGTAAAATGAAGAAAAATAATTGAATGATTAGAACATAGACAAAGGCATAATTCATGATTTGATCTGTTGTTGGTACATAGGTGGTAAGGTAGTACTAACTTAAAAAAATACAATTTCTGGGGCACCTGGGTGGCTCAGTCAGTTAAGCGTCCAACTTCAGCTCAGGTCATGATCTTATGGTCCATGAGTTCGAGCCCCGCATCGGGCTCTGTGCTGACAGCTCAGAGCCTGGAGCCTGCTTTGGATTCTGTGTCTCCCTCACTCTCCACCCCTCCCCTACTCACGCTCTGTCTTTCTCTGTCTCTCAAAAAATGAATAAACATTAAAAAAAATAATTTAAAAAAATTTTAAAAATACCATTTCTAACAAAATAGCAGTTCTTTAAAAAATGCCTTTGAAGTGTCTAGAACACTATTTGAGGCATACTTCTTGTTTAGTAATTTACTGATAAAAATAACATTGCAGATTTTCCCTGTGCTTTCTCAAGGAAAAACATAACTACCCATGACCATGTGAAGTGTCATTAGCATAAAATAGGTGTAAACTTGCTTTATGAAACAGAGTGCTTCCTGAAATTATCTGTGTAAACAAATATATAAACCGAGGTACTACCCGCTGTGGTTTACTTTTGATATCCACTTTAATGGTAGAGATGCTTTATCTTAATTTGTTATTTTTGATTGTCAGATACTCTTTAATCTTTCATGGAAACATCCCCCCACTGCCCTCTCCTCAAGAACATTTTCTTTTAAGAAATTAAAGAACTAAAAGCATCACAGAAAATCGTTTTTTAAGAAAATCCCAAGTGATTTTGAAAATATTTTAAAAAGAAAGAAATCATCAATAAAAGTGATTTTACAAATGGGGGTCTTCAAAGTATATACCATGGTGTGGTTTATTACTTAAATTGCAGTATTTAATTTTGTTTTACTCTTTCTTCTCAGTAGCCAGTGTTGAGTTGGACATATGATAACAGTTATCTGGAAGGTTGGATTTAAAAAATGCTCAGTTTTTTTAATGGCTTAGTTGGTTAAGCCTCCGACTTTGGCTCAGGTCATCTCACGCTTTGTGAGTTCGAGCCCTGCATTGGGCTCTATGCTGATAGCTCAGAGCCTGGAGACTGCTTTGGATTCTGTGTCTCTCTCTCAATCTGCCTCTCCCCAGCTCATGCTTTTTCTCTCTCTCTCAAAAATAAACATTAAAATTTTTTTTAATCTATTAAAAATCATTGTTGAAGTATAACATTGTTTTAGTTCTGTAGGGCTGTCATAACAAAGCAACACAAAGTGGGTGGCTTAAAACAACAGAAATTTATTGTCTCACAGTTCTGAAGGCTTGGTCTGAAATCAAGGTGTCATAGGGCTCCTTTGAAACATAAAAGGAGTCCTTCCTTGCCTCCTCCTAGCTTCTGGTGGTTTACCAGCAAACTCTGGCTTACCTTGGTTTAGAGACAGATTAATCCAATCCCCATCTTCACATGGTATTCTCCATGTGTGTTTTCACATCATTTTCTTTCTGTGCATGTCTGTGTCTATGTCCAAATTCCCCTTTATATAATAAGGGCACCCAGTAATACGGGATTAGGGTCCACCTTAATGACCTAATTTTAACTTGAAAATGCATATCTATTTTAGGTATGACTCATGCACATAAATACATAAATATGGGTCAGGAAGAAAGTATATCTTACTCATTATACCTATTGTTACATCTGTGGAGAGTAATGAGAATGACACAGGATGAAGGAGAACTTTGATACTTTATACTCTTTTGTATTCTTTGAGCTATTTATAATAAGAATGCTTTAAAATAAAAAAAATTAAAAAAGAAAACAGGAAAAGGAAATGTTTTTTTTTTTCTTCTTTGAAATGCACTGTAAATAAAAAGTCAATGGGAGAAAGAAAGAAGGAGAGGAGAGGAGAGGAGAGGAGAGGAGAGGAGAGGAGAGGGGAGGGGAGGGGAGGGGAGGGAAGGAGAGGGGAGGGGAGGAGAGGGGAGGGGAGGGGAGGGGAGGGGAGGGAAGGGGAGGGGAGGGAAGGGGAGGGAAAAAGAACAAGAGAGAAGGGAGGAAGGAAAGAAGGAAAGAGGGGTAGATGGATGGATGAAGGGAGGGAGGCAAACATACAACATATATGATTTTAGATTCAGAGAGGAAAATGTAAAAGGTAGTTGAGTTTCATAATCCACGACGAGAATCATGGTAGGCAGCTTGGGCTGCCATAAACAAATACATAGGCTGGATGGTTTAAACAACAAATATTAATTTCCTTCCAGCTCTGGAGGCTGCAAAGCCCAAGATCAGGGTTCCGGTAGGGTTCAGTTTCTGGTGAGGATGCTCTTCCTGGATTCCAGATGACCATTTTGTCTTCACATAGCCCTTCCTCTAAGTGCGCATTCAAAGAGAAAGGCTGGTGTATCTTCTTCTAAATGCATCAGACCTATCATATTAGGGCCCTACCCTTGTGACCTCATTTCCCATTTATTATCTCTTTTCCCATTATTATCACAGGCCCTATCTCCAAATACAGTTACACTGGTTATGTGTGTGTGTGTGTGTGTGTGTGTGTGTGTGTGTGTGTGTGTCAGGGGGGAGGTGTTCAACATACGAATTCGAGGAGGACACAAACATCGGTCTATAACAGGTCATGACAAATGAGTTACTCCCATAACTTTAAGGCCAATCTTTTCTATTCCCAAGGTGCTTCCTAATTGGCACCCAGAAAAAGGATGTGCATGGAAGTTCCTATTACTGACTGGAGCTGGTCCTGGGCCAAGAGAGGTTATGGGTAACTAGTATTTACCACACTAAAAATGGCTTTAACTCAAAGACTTTGATTGTTCTTTTATTCTTACTGTAAGCTGAACACAGGAAGATGAACACTGGTACATTAAACCACAAGAAAGCCAGATACTGAAACATAAGAGAGATATTTTTAATGCCCCTCTTATAGAGCCTGCATATATCAGCAGCAAGTGGGCTTCCAACTGTTTCAAAAGAGACTTTTGTTGTAGGAGACCCAGCAGCATAAAGGAAACATGAAAATTAGGCCCAATTTGATTATTCCCCAGTTCATTGTTCTTGTATACAAGATAGTGATATCCTTATTTGTTTCTCCGAAAACAACTGAGGATTGAGACTGATATGCTACTGACAAGACACCTGCCACTATCCGCAAAAGCTCCAGCTGATCTATGGCAGACAGTTACGTTTTAATACAATTAGTCTTGGTTTCATGTCAATTAATGCCACGTGCCACCATCTACCCAAAAATTCTCTCTCCCAATTCTCAGTGTTGAAAATTACCTATAGCATATTGTTAAGATTAATTTTTAAAAAAATAAATAAAAGAAAATCCCATTATTTTTTATAGGAAAGCAGAGTACCTCTTTAAAATCAAAATGTTCCACAACAGTATTTTTAAAAGCAATTTGAAAAGATTCTAAGTGATCTCTGCACATATGTCTTATGCTTCATCTTCACTGGCTAACATTTCTCTGATTTTGTATACACTGTAATTTCCTTAGAGTATGTTTTAACATCAAAAGATAAGTTTTGACATAGCTGAAATTACACTTGAAATTTATAATTAACTGGTATTTTAATAATGTGCTGAGTATATAAATTTTTAAAAGATAATAATCGAGGGCAGGTGTTATGAATTACATTTGAGACTGTATATTAAAGATTCTAGGAGAAATTTCTAAAGCAGCAGGTGCAGAGAGAATTCTTTTAAAGGGGGGAATCCATTGAGGAAAGAAATAATATTTCTTAGAGCTCTTTAGCAGTTTCTATATGTAGCCAAAATCACAAGATAATTTAGCTAAATCAATCAAATATCAGGTAATATATAGTACTAACAACACCACCAATGTTTGATTCTCATATTATTAACACCAAATATCTGAGTTGAGACACATTATTCTAGAATGCAGGAGTAGCTAATTATTACACATCCACATAAAAATAAGTAGTCTATTGTTATTATGAATGGATTCTCTATTTACAGGTTCTTTAATTGTCAATTCTCTTTCCTACTAAAACATTTGTAACCTGAAAACCCATACTACTGTTGTGCTTTGGCAGTCATTCATGAGCATGCACAGAGCTATAAACAATTTACGTTCCCGCTGCATGTTCCCACCTGAGATGGAAGAGGGCAATGCGAGGCCTTCCTGTGTCAGTGCTCACACGGAGATGAGGAGAGGATGAAGATTGTAGGGGGCAGCACAGTGCACTGTAAGAAGCTCTGATCCTGGGGTTTGCTGCACCGGGTTTAAATCCCAACTCTGGCACCTATGAGTAGAGTGGTCTTAGGCAAGTCACTGAGTTATCAGTTCTAACTTTTCTCTTTTGTGAAGGAAAGAAAATAGAATCTACCGGGATAGGGTGTGCTTGGGATTTAAGGTTATAGTTTATGTGAGATATATACATATTTCCCCTAGGAGCATTAGATCAATATTCACTCATTCAGTATTCATAGTGACTTTATAGATCATACTACAAAATAATGATAACGATAACTGCAGTTAAAAGAGTAATATTTAAAAGTTACTATTTTCAAACTACAAAAGTATCTCCAGAAAGAATTAGCCTAGCAACAATGTCAGTTGTTTCTTAATTTTCAGAGATTGTGGGGTTATGCTATATAGGTGATAAAATTCAAAGGTCTTTAGTTCTCTGTCACTGATACTTTTTTCTCATTCAACAAACAAATATGCATTAGGTACTGTTCTAGAGATAAAATACTAGGCAAAAAAAAGATAAATGATTTGTATATTCCAGTTATAGAGAGAAACAATAAGCAAAATAATCTATATAGTATATAAGGTAGTCATAAGTGAAAAACTAAACAAGAAACAAAGACAGCCTCTTTTTGCATCAAGTATCTCTGAGTCATTCTCTCCTCTATATATATACTGACTATCCAACTTCAGCCACAGGCTTCAACCTACTGTAAATGACTCCTAATCAGTTTCCCATCTCCACTTTCACTATCTTTCTAATCAACCCTACATTGATTTTTTCCAGAGATATTTCTCTAAATAAGAACTAGTAATTAATACCATTTATCCCCCACTCCCAAGCCTTCAATGATTCTTCCATGCCATAGAAAATATAAATCCATGTCCCACATTTTTCGTTCAATATACCCAGATCAGGTGGGCTTGTCTGAACCCGATGCTGCTATCAAACTCAAATATCCAATGGTCTCTATATATGCCCTACAATTTTTTCATTTTCCATGCATCTTTTATAGGGTTAGATCTATCCTACTAGAATGAAATTCTATCATATCACTTTCATGTATAAAACATCTCAATAATTCTGCATTTTCTAAAAATCATAGAGCTGACTAGTTAACATGACATGAAGCCTGATTTCCTGCCATATTCCCACATCATGGTATGGCCACTTATACTGAACTGTATGGCTCTACCTGGAGTGGTCAGCATCTGTATGTAGTCTGCCTGAAAAACAACCCATCTTTCAGAATTTAGTTCCAGTTCCCTTTCCTGTCTTGGACCCTATCCCTGCTAATCACCTGCTAACCACCCTGAGTTAGGTGCTCACCTAGCACTTTAGTTCACATCTGTTGTAACATAATAACACCTTCTATTATACTTTTTTTTTTCCTTCTCTCCATGTTACAAGCTTCACATTTCCATTTCTTGTGTATTTCCAGGTACACAGAAGATATTCCCAAAGTGTTTGCTTCCCCTAACATAATACATTTCATAGATACTATATGTATACATATACATAGATACTATATGCATATCTGTTGACTAAATGACTAGAAGCAGAAATTCCAGGGAGAGAGAACATCATGTTATGAAGTTAAGCATGGTGCAATCATCTAAACAGAAAAAGGAATTCTTGAGTGAGGGGATATGAAGATCAAGGTACTTCTGGTCTTTCTGGAAACAAACAAAAATGCTGAAAAGGATCTGGAGATGTATATACTAGAAGCCTGACTGGTAGGGGACATACAACACAAAGCCATATTTAGAGGCCTCTTTCCTTTTTATTCTTTTTTGACCTGCCTTGACTTGGCCCAGTTGTTATTAGGTTACCATCATAGTGAACATACTCTTCTTCATGATCATGTGATTCATTCTTTATCTCTGTTATACAAACTTCTGTACATGAGTGTGTGTGTGTGTGTGTTTGTGTGTGTGTGTGTGTGTGTGTGTCTGTGTTGGTTCTTAATGATTGCAAAAACGTGATAGGTTTATAAAATAACTTTCAAGCTGCTTCTCAAAGTTCCTGGTGAGAGGTATTAATTGAAAATTAAAATCTTTATGCCAAAAATGTCCTCTCAACAGAGAGATATTTACACAAATAACTGGAAATCAGTACTGCTAAATAGCTCTGCTCTTTTAATACCATATTCTATAACTTTTCATATATTTTTTACATAATTTGGTATATTTCCACTCTCTTCAATGAACCAATAAACTACCAAGAACCAGTTTCACTTCTCTTATTTTCCCCCATAGGACTTAGCCCAGTTCTCATCATTAGGTAGGTATTTAATTGAATTTATCTAACATTATTCAGTTTGTTTAGATGTGAAGTCATGCTTAATTATATGAGTTCACTTTGATAATCCTTCTTAAACTCAGTTAAACTACCATGTATTTGGAATAAGAAAAACACTGTTAATCAATTAATCCATACACTTATCTAAAAATACTTTATACGATAACAAGTATACATAGGAGATTATAATTTAGTTAGAAGTGAGCTACTCTGTTGGATGAATATGTGGAACTCCAAAGATATCATACTGATTTGTAGGGCTGTTTCTATTCACCAAGTGAATCCATGAGATTTCTCTATGTTGTTATCAAAAGCATGTAGTTAAAATCGTTTATTTTCATTATTTACAATAGCAATTAACATGATTTGTTAAAATAAATGTATATGTGTGTATATATGTGTATATAAATATATATGTATATTTCTTTTTCAGCCTCTAACATTGACATAAATATGAACACTAGGAAGAGTAACATATATTACTAAAATATAATACTTTAATTCTTCCCCAGAATCTTTAATTAATTCCTTAGGGGCGCCTGGGTGGCGCAGTCGGTTAAGCGTCCGACTTCAGCCAGGTCACGATCTCACGGTCTGTGAGTTCGAGCCCCGCATCAGGCTCTGGGCTGATGGTTCGGAGCCTGGAGCCTGTTTCCGATTCTGTGTCTCCCTCTCTCTCTGCCCCTCCCCCGTTCATGCTCTGTCTATGTCTGTCCCAAAAATAAATAAAAACGTTGAAAAAAAAATTAAAAAAAAAAAAAAAGCCTGTTTGACTTAACATGGAATTCAGGTTTATTTTTGTGGCCAACACATGCCATCAAAAAAGGAGACTGGTAGTCAATAATATATTAGGGTTTGTTTTATGGTAATCCTGAAGAAGATGATTGCAAGGTAAAGACAACAGAGGGGCTTCTCTATGAGAGAAAAAGTATTTAAAACAATTAAGGCAAAGCAAACAAACAAAACTCCTCCCTTCAGTTATTTTTTATTTGATTATTATTGCCCAACAATTGGCCCAATACATCAGCCTCTGTTCAGCAAAGAAATATTTTAGGCAGTAAATGCACTGTGTTTGAGCTTCATAACTGAGCATGAATCATTGCCTTTGCAATAGCCACCTCTTTGAAGACAGCTAATGAGACAGTCTCAACTAATGATAATTGTAAAGTCATAAATAGAAATTTACAATGTGTCTCAAATAGAGAATTGAAATACTTACTACATTCAGTAACATCCCTTTAGGGTGAGGAAGAAGCTATAATTGTTTCTAGTGAAAGTTATGGTGATTTTTTAGAAAACATTAGAAATACAAGTGCTGTTCTTGACTTTAAATATTGGGAATAAAATATGTTTATTTGAATGGGAACATGCACCCCAATGTTTATAGCAGCACTATTGACAATAGCCAAATTATGGAAAGAGCCCAAATGTTTATTGACGGGCAAATAGATAAAGAAGATGTGGTATATATACACAATGGAATATTATTCAGTAATTAAAAAGAATGAAATCTTGCCATTTGCAACAACACGATGGAACGAGTATATTACATATATCATATGATTTCACTCAAAGTGTAATTTAAGAAACAAAACATATGAACATAGGGGAAGGGAAGCAAAAATAAGGCAAAAAGAGAGGAAGATAAACCATAAGAGACTCATGACAGAGAACAAACTGAGGGTTGCCGGAGGGGTGTTAGTTGGGGGGATGGGCTAAATGGATGATGGGCATTAAGGAGGGCACTTATTGGGATGAGCACTGGGTGTTATATGTAAGTGATGAATCACTGGATTGTACTCCTGAAGCCAAGACTACACTGTTAACTAACTTGGATTTAAACAAAAATATTTTTAAAAATATTGTGTATAAAGTTCTTTTGGAACCACTCCTCTTAGAGGGTATAAACAATGATTCACAGGATTTGGGCCAAGAATTCAACTTCCATTTAGTACTTTTTTTTTCACTCAGTCATCTATAATTACACAGATTGTAAGTTAAAATAGGGATCATGCATTAGAAGCTGTTCTTTCTTTCTCTGCTCATCATCAGGAGAGATGAAAAGATAGTTGGAAATTTTATAATCATCTTGATTTTGATGGTTGTGAGGCCTATGTAAACATTTGTTTCCTAGCTGGATAGATGATTTACAGAAAAGAGGAACTGGATGGGCTAAAATGAACATGAACATATATAGGAAATGATATTTCCACATCTTTTTCAATTGGAAAAAATGTCCATACATACATTGCACAAGAATTATGCACTAGGCATAATTTTCATGCATGATATTTTCTTATGGATATAGTCAAGTACAGATCTTCCCTCCCTGTATATCCAAGTCAAGTGAAGTTATCTAATGATGTCTACAACTCAATACTATTTAAGTACACAAAAATTCTATAACTGTTATTTTTCTGTCTACGAGTGATTCTTTAGTGGGCTAATTTTGTTCTTTCAGTAAAAACAAATGTTGGATTCTACATATACAGCCGAACAACTATTTACATTTAGGAAGATGGACAGCTAAACAGTTATGCAAATATCACCTAGGCACCAATTATTGGGAATTTAAAGAAAAAGGACTTATTTCCAGAAACAGCACAAAACCCAAGATAACATTAGCTGGAATATCCAGTCTAAATTAGTTTCATAGTCATTCAAAAATATCAATCAAAACCAAAAAAAAATTATGAACACTAAAACCAATTTTATGACTTCCAGTTTCCAATCCATATACAAGGAGCTTGACATTGCCACTCCATTTTAACAAGCAGTAAAAAGCTGAACATACCTTCCAAAAAATAAAGTACAGGAAGCACGGATGCATTCACTGGTGAATTCTACCAAACATTTAAAGAAAAAATTATACCAACTGCCTATATTCTCTTCAAAAGACATAAAGAGAGGGAATAGTTCTTAAGTCATCAAGGCTAGCATAATCCTGAAATCAAAAACAGATGAAGACATTACAAGAAAATAAAACTACACAGCAAACTCTTGTGAACTCAAGTACAAAATTCCTCAAGAAAATATTAGCAAATCAAATAAAAAGAAATATAAAAATAATTATACATCATGACCAAGTAGGATTTATCCGAGATATGCAAGGCTGGTTCAATATTTGAAAATAAGTTAATATAATCCACTACAGCAACAGACAAAACAAAACAAAACAAAAAAAACCACATGATTATATCAATAGGCAGATAAAGCATTTGACAAAATCCAACACCGATTTATGTTAAAATCTTTCACTAAACTAGGAATAGAGGGAGAACTGTCTCAACTTGATAAAGACTGTCTACAACTAACATCATATTTTAATGATGAGAAACTTGAAGTGTTTCCACTAAGATCAGGTGCAAGGCAAGGATGTCCCGTCTCACCACTCATTTTCAACACTGTACTCAAAATTCTTGTAATGCAGTACGGTAGGAAAGGAAATAAAATTTTATAGATTGGGAATAAAGACACAAAACTGCCTTTTTTTGCAGTAGATATGCTTTTATATCTGACAGAATCAACAGAAGAACTCCTAGAACTAATCAGCAATTATAGCAAGGTTGTAGAATATAAGGTAAATATACAAAAGTCAACCACTTTCCTATATACTAATAGTGAACAATGGAATTTGAAATAAAAAACTTTTACATTCGTACACCCCCAGAAAACAAAATAATTACATAGAAATCTAACAAAATATGCACAAAACCAATATGAGAAAAACCATAAAACTCTAATGAACAAAATGAAAAAAAAAACACTAAATATATCCATTTCATACATAGGAGGACTCAATATTGTCAATATGTCAATTCTCCCCAATTTTACCCACAGATTCACTGCAATTCCAATCAAAATTCTAGCAACTTATTTCATTGATATTGAGAAACTGATTCTAGGGGTGCCCGGGTGACTCAGTCAGTTGAGCATCTGACTTCAGCTCAGGTCATGATGCCACAGTTTGAGTTTGAACCCCGTGTCAGGCTCTGTGCTGTCAGCTCGGAGCCTGGAGCCTGCTTCAGATTCTGTGTCTCCCTCTCTATCTGCCCCTTCCCCGCTCATAGTCTCTCTCTCTCTCTCTCTCTCTCTCTCTCTCTCTCTCTCAAAAATAAATAAAAGTTAAAAAAAAAAAAAAAGAAAAACGGATTCTAAAGTTCACAGAAAGAGGCAAGGGCCCCAAAATACCTAACAATACAGAACAAAAAGAACAAAGTTGGAAGGCTAATGCTATCTAACTTCAAGATTCACTATAAAACTACAGTAAAAGACTGTGGTATTGAACAAATACCATAAAATGAAAGAATAGACAAATAGATCAATGGAACAGAAAAGAGAGCCTAGAAATAGTTCTCCATAAGTATAGTGAACTCATCTTTGACGAGCAAAACAATAAAATGGGGCAAAGGCAGTCTTTTCAACAAAAAAATGATGGAACAACTAGACATTCACATGTAAAATAAATCTAGAAACAGACTTTATACCCTTCACAAAAATTAACTCAAAATGGATCACAGACCTAAACGTAAAATGCAAAACTATAAACTAAAGGTAACCTAGCAGAAAACCAAGATGACCTTGGGTTTGGTGATGACTTTTTAGATACAACACAAAGAAACGACCCGTTAAATAACTGATAAACTGAACTTCATTAAATTAAATATTTCTGAGACGCCTGGGTGGCTCAGTCGGTTAAGCATCCGACTTCAGCTCAGGACGTGATCTCATGGTCTGTGAGTTCAAGCCCTGTGTCGGGCTCTGTGCTGTCAGTTCAGAGCCTGGAGCTTGCTTCAGATTCTGTGTCTCCGTCTCTGTCTGCCCCTCCCCCACTCATGCTCTGTCTCTATCAAAAAATGAATAAGTGTTAAAAGATAAATAAATAAATAAATAAATAAATAAATAAATAAATAAATATAAATACTTCTGCTCCAAAAAAGATAGTATCAAGAGAATGAGAACACGAATCACAACGTGGAAAAAATATTTGCAAAAGACACATCTGATAAAATGATTTATCCAAAATATACAGAGAAATATTAAGCAGAATAAGAAAACAAAGTAAAAATTGTCCAAACACCTTAACACACACATCACCTATGGCAAACAAACATATATTAAAAGATGCAATACATCATATCATCCAGAAAATGCAAATTAAGATAACAATGAATTACCACCACATACCTACTGGGATCTCCAAAATCTGGAACACAGAACACACCAAATGCTGGTAAGGATGTAGAGCAACAGGAACTCTGTTACATTGCTGGTGGGAATGAAAAACTATCACAGCTACTGTGTAAGATAAAGAGAAAGTTTCTTACAACATCAAACTTACTCATACCATAAAACCCAGCAATCACACTCCTTGGTAGTTACCAAAGTAGTTTTAAATTATATCCATACCAAAACCTGCCCACAGATTTTATAACAGCTTTATTCATAATTGCTCAAACTTAGAATCACTCATGATGTCCTTCAGTAAATGAATGGATTAATAAATTGTGGTACATCTAAACAATGTAATATTATTCATCGTTGAAAACATTTGAGCTATCAAACCATGAAAAGACATGGAGAAAATGTAAATGTACATTACTAAGTGTAAAGGGCCAATCTGAAGAGGCTACATACTGTGTGATTTCAACTGTATGACATTCTGGAAAAGATAAAACTCTGGAGACAACAAAAAATATTAATGGGTTTTAGGACTTGAATTTGGGGAAGAAGGATGTATAAACAGAGCGTCAGGCTTGCACTGAGTATGAAACCTGTTTGAGATTCTTTCTCTCCCTCTCTTTTTGCCCCTACCCTCCTCACACACACTCTCTCTCTCAAAATAAATAAATAAACATTTTTAAAATAAAATAAAAAATAAAAAAAGACTTCTTCCCAGAGTGTTTTGTGTTACCTGTAATTTAAGTATAGACATTATACTTATGTGTGTATATGTGTGTGCCTTTATGTATGAATCCACTTGAATGGATGCCCTAGTGATTGTTAGTTAACATTTGAGGTAATCTACTAAAAAAAATACACTTCAAGGGTAAAAAGTAGTTTAAAGAACACAATTAGAAGTCCATGGCCAGTCAAAACAAACATGAACCATAAAAACAAAGAAACAAACTGAATAACAGAAGGGTTAGTTAACTAGCATAAGGATGTTAAAAATGATTGTATTGAGGGAAATTAGAAGTGTTTAATATAGGAGGATTTTTCAGAAATATTATAGAGACACAAAGAAGGTATACAAATATGGCAGTTCCAATAGCCTAAAATTCTTTAAAGTTGGAAAATTAGCAAATGTATAAGAAATTATTTAGTAAAGTTTCTAGTAATTTGCTAGTAAATTTTTATATGTGTGTAGAATTCAGCTGGAGACATAATTTCATTTTTTATACTGTGGACAAGGCATTCTATTTCAAATCATGAGAAGCTACCAGTATCTATAAAGAAGAACCAGATAACCCAGACTGCTCAAATTAGCCTAGGTCAATTCTCAACAGGACTTCTGCAAGAACCATTCGCCAGAGTGCATTAACATACATTGGTTCATGAGAATAAAAACTGGAAAATGTTAATACCATTAAAGCCCTTGAGAAGAGTTTTTGTAAATTGCATTCATCCCTAGTAGCAATGTAATCATTTTATGTTCCTTGATATGTTAACAATTGACAGTGTAAATAATTACACCATTAACGGGAATGTATATTGAAGATTAATATGCCTTCAAGGAAAAGTCTTTGGAAATAGTTCAATGACTCATTCATCAATTTTACATATTTAATTAATAAAATTTGTTATTTTTCAAACTTGTGCCAATTAGATGACATTATGAGTAACCCACAATGAAAACTCATGAAACCCTAACATTATTCTATTAAAATATGAATGCTCTAAATTAATTTTAGTCAATTGCCTTAGAGTTTAGGCTTACTCCTGAGATGCAGGGGGATTCAAAGAATTCACAATCCTCTAAAACCATTACCTTCATCTATTATTTACAATTTTACATTATCCTTAGTTAACACAGCATTGTTTTTCTTTGAGGAAATCATAAGATAATGGTGTGAAATTAAAGTGCTCTCCCCTGTTAGTCACTATGTTTCTGAAATTTGTTCACATAAAAAAATTGCAAAATGAATGTCATAAACTGAAGATTTGACCAGTTGTAAAACTTTTTCAGGGTCACAATGAAGTTTTTCTGGGTATGTTCTTGTGTAAAGAATAACTGTTCCTTAATGATGATAAATACGATTTAAATTTGTGTTTCCATTCTTTGTAATTTTTGAGCAAGTCCTTTAAATTCCCCCGCTCTTGGGTTTGTCATTTGCACACCTGGTACTAATCATTTTTGCTCTTCCTATATAATAGTTTAAAGATTTACACCTTCATTGTTGTTTCTCCTCCAAAGATGTTCCTAGCCTAGGGAATGAGTTAATAAATACTGAATAAATGAACCTGAAATTGGAAAATGGAAGCAGTAAAGATCAATTGACACAACATTTAGGCTAGTGGCATGTGGAACTAGTGAGTACTAGTTCCTGGGGCTCTAGGACAGATTTAGATGCAGTGTCTACAGTGGGATGTAACGGTATGAAAAGTTGCATGCCTGGTACGGAATGATTCCCAATGAAGTCATCAAGGACCTTGGCCACTGCTGTGTTTTTATTTAAAAAGCAAAACGGTCTGTTGAGTACTTCTTGCCATCAGTAAAGAGATAAATTGGGCTTGTGATTATGTGTGTCCTTTATCCACTCTAATGTGCCTTAGTCCTCTCAAAAGAACCAAAACCTGTTGGATTATACCCTATTTGACATACTGTCCTGTTTGAACAGGACAGACTACCATCATCATCTGCCTCTTTAGGCACCGAAATTTTCAGTTTTCTTCACAGAAAATTTAAGAGTGAGGTTGAAGCATCAATTTATTAAAATGTTTAGTCTTCTTTGACAAACATAATCTGTGTTGTCAAGAGGCAAATCCAGCCACTGTATCTGAAATGTATAGCTCTCACTTCTGGCTGTCTGTAATCTATGTACATTTATCAAAATAAATGATAATCAGCCTGCTTGAAAGCACTATTTTTTGGAAATCCTAACATATTGTGGAGACAAACATGATGGTTGTCACAACTTACAACTAAAACCTGTCTATCTCATAATGAGATGCAAAATACGTGTAAAATGTAAAAAGATTGGCACCTCTGGCTAAATGATGTTATTACCGCTCACATGGTTTTATGATACTGATATGGTTATCAATCTCTGTGAAAGAAAAATGTAAATTCACATTACCAAACATTCAAGAGAGTCCTCTGAAGTCTAATTTATATTCTAGAATATTAAAATCACACAGCACACAGCAACACTATTTACAGAATTATTCTGTGAAAAATGTCTTTACCCAAATTCTTAAAGTGAGCTCTGAATATTCCAGAATAAGGCTGAAATTCAGTTGAAAGGTCTTACTATGATGCCAAAATAAAATTGGCAAACTGTTCAGCTTTAATTTTGAAGGAGGCAAAGCTGACTAGTAGAGTAGGCCTTATTTAAAAACTAAATAATGAGATGTTGAAAATATAAATTAAAAACTAGATAAGGAGACAAAAATGAGGAAAAAAAAACTATCAAGAATTGTCTCTAGAAAAGAATCCTGGCATAATCTTGCTTTTGCCGACATCTTATTGTATCTAGTCATCACCCGAAAAAGAAATCTGCATCTGTAATCTATAGGGAATCTTAATTTCAATTCTGCTTTTATAATCTGTGGATTATAAATTCTTTTTCTGACTAGATACACATCTGTGTACCTTTTTCTCCATCATATAAAATGAAAAAAATAACTTGTATGTGGGAAGATGTGCCATAAACTGCCAAACGGACCCAGAAGTCACGTATGGTAGTGGTAGGTCACTACAATAATCTTCAATGTGTCATCTTTTTTCCTAAAACCCTAAGATCAGGTATTTACTTTATATTAAAGTGGATATACTATAATTAAGAAGCATAAGAAAATGTAAATGACAGTGTAGTGTCAATATAAAGGAATATATTAAGTTGTATAAATTTAAAAATGGAGCTAAGATAAGTGTACCATATAAAAATCACCTATAGTGACTACAAGTAATTTTACATAAAATAATAGTGGACTAACTGTTGAAAACTAGATTTTATAATTGTTTTACATCCTCCACAAGCAGGACAGTTTTGAATGCACATCAAAAATTATTTGCTTCCAAATTATTTCTTCATTTTTATATCATTTGCCATATGCCAGAAATGTGATCTTTATGGCTTTTTAAAAGGCTAAAGTTTCCAAATTTCTAATGGTGCATTCATTTGTCATGTAAAGATATCTTATGACTTAGGATTATCTCTACTTCTAATAAAGAATTTCTATACTCCTGAAACTAATATTACAATATATGTTACCCAACTGGAATTTAAATAAAAACTTGAAACTAAAAAACAAACAAACAAAACAACAACAATAACAACGAAAAATAATTTCTATAACAAAGGTCTGAAATAAGCTTACTTAACTATAATTTTTGTAGGAATTCATACATTTTCAATACTTCAGACTGTCATCTTTTTTAGAACTACTTTCAAAATAATGGACTAAATTAACAACTCTAAAGTAACATAATAACCTAGACTGTGTTATTTAATTGTTTTGTCTGAAGACTAATGGGAGAAATAACTAAAAAAGCAGGCAAAGAAACTACTGTTGGCACCACAGTGTTGAAACAAATGGCATTTGGAGCAAAGGGTTAGATTTATGTGGCAATGTCAGTGATGGGGAATATGGTGGTAAAGGACAGAGTCGCTCTTTTCCCACTAGTGGCATCATTTTTGATGCAGCAGGTGTCATTTTGAGTGAATTGATGTCACTGCTCCAATTAATTAAGTAAGAAGAACCACAGCTAACTTTTCTTATATCTTTGAAGGACAAGTAAGAGAAAAAAAGAAATAACATTCTTGTTATTTTCAGCAGATAACAGAGATACGAAGAAAAACTCAGTATATTCCAGCAAAATGTAAAGGAGGTAGAAGATAATGCTGTTTCTTTCTAGGTGGGAGGATGGGGAGGCCTACAGAAAGAAAGCAATATAAAAAGTCTTAAAAGAAATGGTTTGTGGAACTTGAAGAAATTTAATACTGGTTTATACCGAATAAACATTATAAAATATGCTTAGATTCATGCTAAATAAAGGGTACACTTTTTTCCTTTATTAGTTTTTTAAAAGGCACAGATTTGTGAATGATTTATAAAATAAAACAGATATGTAAGTTCAACAATGGCCAAATAACCAAATAACCCTGTTACATTTTCCTTGAGTTTCACTGACCTTACCATCCTCACTGCTTTGTACATCTCAAGGGATTTCCTTCCCACTCCTAAGAAGGAACCTGAGTCCTGCCTGAGGCTTCCAACAGCAGCTGGGAGAAGAGGTTTGGAATGACCATTTATATTCTACATATGGATGTTTTCTCCCTCTGAGGGGATTTACATTTTCAAACTTCTCTGTCCTCACAGGTTTTGCTTTTTTCTGGGAAAAATTTCAAAGTTGGAAGACCTTAGCAGAGGCCTAATACCACAGCAGCAGCCGTATTTTCCTACTGTATAAAGGATAGCCCTTCCCACAAAGACATACGTAAGTGATAAGATAGCCAATTTGTACCCTTTTTTTTCCACATAGGTCTTGTACCAAGTCTAGTTTCATCTTATTGAAATACTTGCTGGAATTTAAATTCTTTAAGTGATTCATAAAATGAGCCAAATCAATCTCTGAATTATTTTGTTGTAATAGAGCCTAGTAATCATATCTATAGGCATTAAGAGTTAACCCAAAACATAGGTCCAAACCTGCTTCCATTGGGTAGTTACTATCCACATCACCGTTGAAAAGTAATTTGACTCTGTCTCAGTTTCCTCATCAATAAAGTGAGAAAAGTAACATCATCTACCTCATAAAAATATCATGAGGATTCAATTACATATGTAAAATACTCAGAACCCTAACACACATATTAGTGAATGATACTATCATTAGGATTATCATCATTATCACTTCACAGAAGTTGTAAGTATTAAATGACAAAATGAATATAAACCACTTAATTCAGGGTCTGGTATGACAAATGTGCTTAATAAATGATTTGGTATACTGGGGAAATTGTTTGTTTGGCTGACATGATAAGAGGGTGGGTTCTGAATCACATCTCTACCACTGTGCGTAAAAAGGTTTAGCACAATTTAGCACATATTTTCATATATGTATGAATTTTGTTATATTTATTTTATAATTACATATGTTATCTCTAAGTAAAGTTAAACATCACATCTTACACATCTTTTATAGCTAGCAGGAAACAGTGGGGAAGCAAAATAACATTTGTGTTGTCTATATGTTCAATCTTGCCCTGGGTGATATACTTCTAGTAAACCACTCAATCCTCCCAGGAACTCTTAAGGGGTATGTTATCGTCTCCATCTGATAGATAAGAATGCTAGAGTTAAAATATTTCCAAAACTAAAACTAAGGCTAGGTATATAAATATTCACATTCATTGCCATAAATACACAATGAGGAAATGATAGTCTCTCCAACAAACAGTGTTGGGAAAATGGATATCAACATGCAAGAATGAAATTGGGCCCTTATGTCATACCATACACAAAAATCAAATCAAAATGGGTTAAAAATTAAACAAAAGACTTGAAACTATAAAACTCCCAGAAAACATAGGGGAAAGGCTTCATGACATTGGTCTTGGCAATGATTTCATAAATATGACACTAAGTACAGGCAACAAAAACAAAGTAAGCAAATAGGGCTATATCAACCTAAAAAGCTGCAGAACAAAGGTAAAATTCAAGAGAGTGAGAAAGAAACCTGTGGAATGGGAAAAAATATTTGTAAACCATATATGTGATAAGGGTTAACCTCCAAAATATATAAGAAACTTATACAATGCAATATAAAAAAAACTCCCTGATATCCCAATTAAAAATGGAAGTTTGGGGGCACCTGGGTGGCTCAGTCGGTTAAGTGGCCGACTTCGGCTCAGGTCATGATCTCGCGGTCCGGGAGTTCGAGCCCCGCGTCGGGCTCTGTGCTGACAGCTCAGAGCCTGGAGCCTGTTTCGGATTCTGTGTCTCCCTCTCTCTGCCCCTCCCCTGTTCATGCTCTGTCTCTCCCTGTCTCAAAAATAAATAAAACGTCAAAAAAAAATTTAAAAAAAAATGGAAGTTTGCCTAACATCACTGATCATCAAGGAAATCTATACCGCAATGAGATGAACCCTACACACCTAATAGGAAGGATATTATAAAAAACTAAACTAAACTAAACTAAACAACTAAACTAAACTAAAGACAAGTGTTGACAAGGAGCAAGGATATGGAGATATTGAAACCCTTGCACATTGTTGGTGGGAATGTAAAATAGTGCTGTCACTATTGAACACAGTATGAATTTCCCTCAAAAAAAATTAAAAATAGAACTACCGTATGGTCCAGCAATCCTACTTCAGGGTATTTATCCAAAAGAAGTGAAATCAGGATCTCAAAGCTATATTAAGCACCTCCATGTTCATTGAAGCACTATGCATAATAGCCATGATGTGGAAACAACCTAAATGGATTAAAGAAAATGTGGTATATACATACAATAGGAATTAATCAGCTTCTTAAAAGAAGGTTCTCCAACATGCACATATGAATGAATCCAGAGACATTGTGCTATGTGAAATAAGCCAATAACAGAAAGACCATACTGTGTAATTCCACTCATGTAAATTATCTAAAACAATAAAAGTCACAGAATCAGAATGGAATGGTGGCTGCCAGAGGCTGGGGGCAAGGGAGAAATGGGGAGTTACTAATTCATGGGCATAAAGTTTCAGTTAAGCAAGATAAATGAGTTCTAGAGATCTCCTGTAAAATACTGTTTCTTAGTTAACAATAATATATTGTATATATAAAAATATGGTAAGAGAGTAGATCCCCTGTTAAATGTTCTTACCATAATAAAATAAAATTTTAAAAATATTCATATTTGGGGCTATATAATTGCAAACACATATAACACTTCTCCTCTCAATAAAGTGTGCATTAATTAAATAATGAATTCTCTATTTGACTAAAATTATATGCTCTAGAGTAAGGAAAAAAGAATCTTTTACTATTTAGCAATAATTTATCACAAACCTAGCATTGGGCACACAGGGATCTGATAGTATAAAGATGGATTGTTTAATGTCAACTTGAAGCAGCAGAATGGACGCTTATCTAAATCTTGGTTCAGATGTCAAGACTGATGATGCCACACATGTACTAAGAGTGTATGAAAAAGGTTTATTACTCACAAACAATGCTTTCTGAGGAGAGCAGTGCAGATTTCCCAAGCTGATCTGAAAATGGCTTGGCTTTTTATGGCAGTTAAGGGATGAGACCTGGCTGAAGGTTAACACAAGCTGTTTGAACTTGCTGCTAATACCAAAGGAGACTACCCTAGCTTTCTAATCTGCTTGCTCATATGTGGATCAGAAGGGGAACAGAGAATAAGATAATGTTTAAAAGCTGTCATTAGTCAAAAAAATGGAGTCAGAGTGTTTATTACTGTTTAAAGACAAAATTATTCCAAAACGATAGAATGATTGTGAGAATATAAAAAGATGCAATATGCAAAGCTAAGGTAAAGTTTAAGTTTAAATTTGAAATTCAAATTAGAAGATAGCAAAGTCAGTTTGTTGTAGGGAGTATAATCTGAATAGTTGTGAAATTTTAAATTGTTGAAGTCTATTGCTTTGCTTTTAGAAATGGGAATTTATAAAAGAAATTCAAAAATGATACTTTTGAAATTATTTGAGTCTCAAAATTTGTTTTAATTGCAAAATTATCTTTTAACTTTAAAAAATGTAATCATAATGGGGGAAGATTTGGCTTTCAATTTTCCAAGTGAATATTTCACTTTGTGAATTCATTCTGTCAGAAGGATACCTTTACATTTCTTTATCATTTACTTTGATTTAATTAAAAAATAATCCACCAAGACAAATTGATTTAAATATTTTAAAAACTGAATATCTTGAATTTACTCAATTCTGTCCTCTAAAAGGTCAGTGTTGCTCTATACGTTGTTGGCAATGGGAGAAATGAATTGTATGGTCCTCACTTTTCTTCCTACTTACATCTGCTAATCAATGGGTGGAAAGAGGAGAAGCCCATCCATTAAGGTACTATGACCTCTTCTCCATGGTACAGGTGAGATGAACTTAAGAGGGAAAGATTTGCCTTCCATGCACATGGTGTTTCTCCTTGACTGACTTCTCCAGCAACATACAAACTAGAAATAAAATAACTTTGTCATGATAATCTTTCTGTCCACTTTTCTGGACAGACAGTCAGGCTGAACATACTGTCTTGTCCCATTTCATCAAGCCTCTCAATGATTAATTTCCTAAGTGCAGATTCTTTAGTTTGGGGAAAATCAAGTAAACATTTAGTTGAATTGTTTGCTACCCAGATTTAGTGTTTCCAGTTCAAAATTTAAAAACTAATTAAAATTAAAAACCAATAGATTGTTAAATTTACATGAAGTACATATAAAAGTGTGCACACAGACATACACGTACACACGTTACTAAGCCAGCCATATAATATTCATCTGAAGTGGAAAGAAAATTTGACTATAGATGAGTACAGTTCATAATACAAATATGCATCCCACAAATCACATAAGAATAATCATATAGCTAGAAACACTGCATATCAATATAATTCAAGCATAAATACATAAAAGATGAGTTTATATTGTAATAAAAAGTGAAAATCCCAACATTTATGTTTAAATTTGTATCTTACCATCATTTTATTGCTTGACACTAATTAAGAAAAAAAATCAAATGACTAGAGAATTTAACTTTGAAAATCAGAATTCTGTTCATAAACATGAAATTATAAAGCTTCTCATTAATTTTGATGATTTATTTAGTTAAAAAGCACATTATGAGATGAATAAAATTAAGAGATCTATAGCTCAGGGCTAGATTCTAGAAATTCTACCCTCTCAGTGCATTTTAAAAAATAATGATAAAGATGAATATCATGTAGACATTTAAATCCTACTACAGAGCTAATTGCATAGGTTAGGAATAGAGCAGGGTGTATTTATCTTTTTACTATGATATTGGAACTTATCGTTTCCCAACTTTGCTTGTCGACCTCAAAGTCTTTTCTAACACAAGAGGGCAAAACTAAATATAGTTGAACACATTTATTTAAATGTACAGAATATTAGCCTCTTAATTTATTGGGCAATTTCATTCATGAATTCTTTAGAGACATAGCAAGCTTAAGAGATGGAGGTATGATAACAATTATTTTTTAGTATCTTCTTTGCAACCTTATCCAACTGAGTGGCAGTAATTTACCATAGGTTGTCTTAGATATAAAATATCCAATGATGCTCCCTGATTTCAAATTTTAATACAAAGCTTTAGTAATTACAACAATATGATATTGGCATAGAAACAGACACATAGATCAATTGAACAGAATTGACCTGTGCATATATGATCAATTAATTTGCAATGAAGGAACCAAGAATATACAATGGGGAAAAGACATTTTCTTCAATAAATGCTATTAAACAAAACAAAACAAAACAAAACAAAACAAAACAAAACACTAAACAGCCACATGCAAAAGAATGAAACTGGATCTCTTTATTACACCCATACACAAAAATAAACTCAAAATCTAGTAAAGACTTGAACGTCAGAACTGAATCCATAAAGCTCCCAGGGAAAAACAAAAACAAAAACAAAAACAAAAAAAAACATAGGCTATAAACTCTCTGATACAGGTCTTGGCAATGATTTTTTTAACATGTCACCCAAAGCAAAAGCAACAAAAGCAAAAAATAAACATAGTGGTACTATATAAAACTAAAAAGTTTCTGGACAGCAAAGGAAACCATCAACAAAATGAAAGGCAACCTACTGAATGGAAAAAAAATCTTTGCAAATCATATATCTGTTAAGGGGCTTAAATACAAATTCAAAAAAGAATTCATACCACCCAACAGTAAAAAAAATATAAGCAATTTGATTTAAAAATAAGCAGAGGATCTGAATAGATGTTTTTCCAAAGAAGACATACGGATGGCCAGCAGGTACATGAAAATGCTCATAAGTCATCAAGAAACATCATTAGTCATCAAGAAACGCAAATCAAAACCACAATGAGGTATGTATGACCTCACACCTATTAGAACGGCTATCATCAAAAAGATAAGAAAACAAGTGCTGGCAAGGATTTGGAGAAAAATGGACCCTTGTGCACCATAGGTGGGAATGTAAATTAGAAAACAGTATGGAGGCTTCTCAAAAACTTAAAATTGAACTACCATATGATCTAGCAATTTCACTTCTAGGTACTTACCTGAAAAAAAAAGCAAACATTAACTCAAAAGGATATATGTACCCCCCATGTTCACTGTGGCATTATTTACAATGGACAAGATATGGAAACAACCTAAATGTCCCTCGGTGGATGAATGGATAAAGACATTGTAGTATATATATGCAATGGTATATTATTCAGCCATAAAAAAAGAATGAAATCTTTCCATTTGTGACAACATGGATGGACCTCAAGGGCATTATGCTAAGTGAAATAAATCTGACAGAGAAAGACAAATACCATACGATCCCTCTTATGTGCAAAATCTAAAAATAAAATACAAGTTCATAGATACAAAGGTAGATTGGTGGTTGCCAGAGGCAGGGAACAGGAGATGAGAGAAAGAAAAGGGGCAAAAAATATGACATGCTCCTGCGTAACTCTATAATTTCTTATTGATCAATGAAGCTATTGCTATTAGATAAATGTGTGGAGCAGTACAGTGTGGTTTGTTGAGATAACTATAACACAGAATGACACTGGCCTGTCAACACAGAGGAGTAAACAGAACTTCTAAACATATAGACCAATGTAACAGAAATGTTCAATAAGTAGATGCACAGTAGGATAAAAGCAATGGTAGCTAACAGCTCTTATTTACAACAAAGAAGTATATTATTTTGTTCTAGGTAAGAGTGCTTGATTATGTTTAAAAACTTTATCACAGCTGGATGTTCCCATGATAAGGACAAGTGATAGTTATATAACAATTGCCACTCAAAGATAAAAAATATGGTACAAGCCTTTTAAAAGAGATAAATATGTCATACAGCAGTAAATGCAGCCACCTATCAAGTAGAAACTAGGAGGCAATTCATAGAGGGTCTCAAGAATGTATCTATGTACGCAGGAAGTGAAATTCTACACTTAAGACAATAAATTGATAATCTGAGTTAGATGAGAAAATCATCTTTTGCAAAAAGTCACTCAAGTCTCCTTAGTTTATATAACTATAAATGTGTGAGTCCAAGTCAGAGAAACTAAGAACTTTTGTTGCTTGCATTCATTAAATATAAGAATTTTTTAAAGGACTAATATATGTTTACATTAAAGGCAATCACAAATATCCTAAAATTGTTTTCCCTTGACCACTTAAGAATCAAATGAACTGTCATCCCACTCAACATTCAAATTCAATTGATAGGAAAAATCTTCTCCATCTGTGCTTTATTTCTCTTTCTACATATCTAAATTGAGTCATTATTTTTCCATTTAGATATATATTAATACTTATAATTTACCAGAGACTGTGGTAGAATCCTGAGGGTGGTGGGAACAAAGAGAAGATAAAAGTTTGAAGAAGACTTTTCTTAAATACCTTCCAGTCTATCAGGGGAATAAAACAAAACATACAACTAAAATACAGCATAATTAGTATTAAAATAGAGATATGTAAAAAGTGGTAGATTAAAAGTGATTTTAATGAACAGGCACTTGCTAGTCTGTTGAGATGGTAAAAGAGAAGGTCTATGCAAGCAAAGGAAAAGACACATCAACACATATGAAAGACTGGCTAAGTCAAGAAATTATACATAAGTTTGATATGATGTAACATAGAGAGATGTTGAGGAATGTAGGAAATGTGGTTGAAAGAGGCATCTCAGGTCTAACTGTGAAAGATCATACATGTGCTGAGAAGAGTGTGCATTCTGTAGGCAAAAAGAAGCCACAGAAGGTTTACACAATCAGTTGTGGGCTTTAGAAACATTTTGGATGACAGGGTGAACGATGGATACAAAAAGGGGAGGCTGGAACAGGAAGGTGTGTTAGGAGGCTGAGATGCTCATTTGCCTGAAAAGATTTGATTCTGATCTTAGAGAGCAGTAGTGAGAATGGAGGGGAAACAAATGAACTTGAGAGTTCTTCAAGACTAGAATGGACAGGAGATGGTTTATGGAGGAGGTAAAGGAAAGGGAAACATCTAGCAATACTCTGATGTTTCACCTGGAGAATGGTGAATGATAATTCCATTAGAAATGGGAAGGATAGGGAAAATGTGTGTTTGAAACAAAAGAAAATTCTATTTTGGATATGTTGTATCTGAATTTCTTGTGTAGCTATATGGACACATCTGACTACATGAAGATGCTTGCTGACTTTTCTTCCCCATGATAGTCTGCTCCTTGTGTTTGGGTGTATTAGAATATTTTATGTCAGATTGTCACATGCTGAAAAAGTCACATTCAAAAACCTACATGACATTCTCCAGTCTTAGAAACTTTCTAATTTCCACAGCTGCTACCACTGTATAATTGTATTTATCTTTCAAAATAATCAGTGGCAAAGACCATTTTAGGCACTAGACTCAGAACATGGAGACTAAACCCTCTGTCTGAAGTTGTTTGCTACCCCACAAAATTCTCTTTATAAATATAAATCTGCAAGTCCTTCAAATGGTTTCTAGTAAAAAATCTGAGTGTAAAATAAGCTTCTGTATTAGAAGTATAGTGATAATAATAATAAAAGAAATCCTAGACCATTAGGGAAATCTTACTGTGATTCTCATTCATCACGAATCCTCTAAAAATGAAAATACTGCTAATATGGACATGAAATGCGTGGGTGAGAATTCAATTCAAAGCAACTGAGCCAAACAAATAAACTCTAATAATTCAGGACACATCCTGACTTCAGCTCCAATATAGTAAGCAACCACATGCGTTATGCTCAACTTCTGGAAGAAGTCAGCTTCAGAACGACACACTGGGTCAGGAAGGTCCTCTACCTGGCTGGCACATTGCCTACAGTATTTCAGCTCTGATCTTTTAATAATAAGACAGTTTCCTTGGGCTGACATATCATTTCAGAGCCTCATATACCTCATGAATTCAGAAAGGGAGGTCCTCTATATTTATAATTCTTTGCAGTTGTGGAGATGGAGAAAATTGATCAGGTTTACCCAACAACTGGTCAAACAGCTGTTCAACTTAGAGCTTGGCATTTAAACTCTTGACTCTGTAATGCAAAAGTGTACTGTACCTTAAGTGTATTCTTTTAGCCCTTTTGACGATTATTTCCTACCCACTAAAGTAACATGGATGACTTGAAGCCCAAGGTGTTACTTACTTGGTATATCTTCTTTATCCCCTTTACCAAAATGGCACCAAGGAGTTATTTATGCTTTACTTTCACTTGATTAAAAAAAATCTATTTTGGGTTAAAGTTTCATTTCATAAAATGCCTCCTTGGCTGGAAAACAATGCCATTAACTTAGACCAAAATCATTTAGCAACCTAAATACAAATTTTAGCAACTACATGTGCTTACATAAAGCTAGAAAGCAATCATTTTTGTAAGATCAACACCACCAGTCCTGTAGCTGAGTCACAGTGCTGAAACATCACGGGAGGACCTGAGTTTGGATTGGAGACCTAAAGATCCGGGGAAGTTAAGGGCCCCTCTACAACCATCCCATTCTTAGGAAAAGAAAGAGGAAGAAGAAACCTAGAAAACTTCTCCATCAAAATAACCCTGAAACACAAACTTCTCAAACACATGAAAAAAAATCTAATGTTAGATTAAGTTAACCAAATTAATAACAGAATCATGTGTTTCTATATGATAAAATGAATTTTATGGAAAAGCTTGACAGAAATTAAAAAAAAATTTTTTAACATTTATTTATTTTTGAGACAGAGAGAGACAGAGCATGAACAGGGGAGGGTCAGAGAGAGGGAGACACAGAATCTGAAACAGGCTCCAGGCTCTGAGCTGTTAGCACAGAGCCCGACGCAGGGCTCGAACTCATGGACCGAGAGATCATGACCTGAGCTGACGTCGGCCGCTTAACCGACTGAGCCACCCAGGCACCCCCAGAAATTTTAAAATAAATATACTCAAGTGCTAAAAGAGATAAATGAGGGACTATCATAAGTTAAAAGTAATCAATACTAGAAGCAATGCCATGAATTAATCTTATAGACACAATATTGAGCAAAAGAAATCACATATGAATACATAATGTATGATTCCAATGATATAAAGTGCTAAAAAAATGCAAAACTAATCTATGGTTTAAGACATTAGGAAAATGATTAACTTTTGAAAGGATGCAGAGACAGAGGAGGGCTCAAAGGTACTTTTGAGAAATGTTGGGAATGTTCTATTTCATCATTTGGTTGCTATTTACATGGGTGTGTTCACTTTATGAAAAGTGTCTGTACTATAAAATGATGATAAATACACTTCAATTAAAATGTATGTACTTAAAATACGAACAATGAATGTATTTTTAGGCACTGAAAACACTTTGTTAAGCATTGCCAGGTGTGTTGAACGATGCATTATCATTTGAGTTTATTTCATAACTAACTGATAAAGTAAGAATTGCTAAGCTAAAAGTAAAAACTAAATCAAAACTAAAAGAAAAATAATTATATAGAATATTGAAATGATACGAATGCAATGGGAATACAAATATAAGGAAAAAATTAAAATACATCATACTTTCATTGGTATTCAAAATCAGTGCATAATGGTCTTATTAGCTGGCTTAAATCTTCTCCCCCATTTTCTTAGTCAAAATATACCATTTTTTTCTTTTTTCTTTTTTTTTTCACTTATTTGTACCTTTGTCCATTTGCCATTTCCTCCAAAATATACTCACTCAAGTTTTTAATCTCTATATATTCCTTCCTTGAAGACTAAGTTGGGATGGTTTCATGGGTATGTGCATATGTCCAAACTCATCAAATTGTATACATTAAATATGTATGGATTTTTATTTATAAATTATACCTGAAAAAGCTGTTAAAGACTGAATTGGAATGCTACCTTCTCTGGGAACTCTTATTTCACTCACAGCCAGAGCTGGCTCATCATTCCAGCACCCCTCATCAGATATGTGAGATCATTAAAGCAGTTACACACTCCAGCTGAGAGAAAGATTGCTTGGGTTCATCTCTCACTCCTTCCTAATTTTGTTATAGAGAAGGTTCACTTAACCTCTCGATGTCTTTGTATTCTTGTCAGTAAAAGGGGAATAAGATATCACTTGAAATAGGTGAAGGGGATTAGGAGTACACCTATCATGGTGAATACTGAGGAATGAATAGAAGTGTTGAATCACTATATTGTACACCTGAAACTAATGATAACACTGTGTTAACTATACTGGAATTAAAACTAAAAACAAGAAACAATCACTTTCTTCCTCAGACTATCTTAATGATTAAATAAATTAAAACACAAATGCATAGAACAGTATCAGGCAAACACTAATTGTTCATTAAATCCTAATCATTATTTTTGAATCAAAGGTTTTTTTTGTGTTCTATAATTTGTCTACTGCCAAGTTCCCTAAGATTTCCAATTTTGTATTTACTATATCCTGTAGGCCTTGCACTCTGCAGAGCATCAGGCATATATGTGTTGCTTAATAACTGTTTTATGATATGAATTGAATATCTTAGCTAATTGTTAAATTATGGACTTATAATAATGATTGTTATACACTGCATATTTTAGGGGACTTAAAATATTAACAAATATTCAACATAATTTTCACAATATGTCTATTGTGAAATAGAAATTGACTTATAATAATGACTGTTATACACTGCATATTTTAGGGGTTTTAAAATATTAACAAATATTCAAATAATATTCAACATAATTTTCACAGTATTTCTAAAATATTAGTATTTCTAAATTCTTTAAATGTAATATCAAATAGTAAGTATTAATTTCTCCAGAGCTCTGCTAGCCATCTGTGGCACACTTATAGGTGTAAGTGTCAGAGAATGAACTCCTGTTTTACAAAATCTGACCAAAGGAGAGAACCTCCCAAACACCAACGAAAGAAGAATTCTAGAACAAGATACTACATGTCTGACTGACCATACTCTCTTCTCAGTGTGCACCTTCCTTTAAGTTTCACTCATTTTGATTTTCTTCTTACCTGGCCATTGCATAGTTTCCCCTATATGATGTTTGCCCATGTTTATGCAAGAATGCTGTAAAAGTTCAGACTTATTCAAGATCACACAAGAGAACCCCATGAGAGCTTTCTGTAACAAAAGATGATGGTTCTGGGTGGTTAATTGTTACAATTTTTTTTTTAAAAAGAGGAGATACTATCAGGCCTGGGGGGGGAATTAGAATAATAGACTTTATACAAAATAGTAATCTTTCTTCCCTTTCTTGATTTTGTCCTCTTCTGATTCTTGGCTTCATTCTCCCATCTGTGTGTGCCAACTTTTCTTTACTTTAATCCACATGTCAGATAGTAATCATTCATAGTTTCTACTCACAACTCCTTCATTCACAATAGACTTGGGGGTTCTTGATTCAACTTTAAATTCCTCTAACAGTGTCAATTATTAATAAATAATAGTTAGGCTCTCAAAATGAGCCAATCAATTATGGCAAGGGAGGGAGTTATGCTAAAACAGTGTGGCTAGATTCACACACACACACACACACACACACACCACACACAGTATTGTTGGATTTTGATGGTAACAATGAAATGAAATGAAATGAAATGAAATGAAATGAAATGAAATGAAATGAAATGAAATGAAATGAAATGAAAGAATCTCAAGTATAGTGGGTTTTTTAGCGGTCACACTCGAAATCCATGTCAACTGGGAACCTTAGAACATGACCTTATTTGGAAATATGTTTTTTGCAGATATAATTATAGTAAAGATTAAGATAAGAAATCATACTGGATTAGGGTTAGACTAAAACCCAATGATAATGCCCTTCCTTATAAGAGACAGAAAAGACATACAGAAACACAGAGAAGGCGGCGATACAAAGATGGAGGCAGAGATTAGAGGGATGTGCCTACAAGCCAAGGAGCAGCAAGGATTCTGTGTCACCACCAGAAGCAAGGAGAGAGGCTGGGGAAGTTTCTCCCTCAGAGGCTGCAAAGCAAGTTTTTAATGGCAGAAGTGCAACCGTTTGACAGACAAACGGTCCCTTATGACAAAGGGGACTAATCCTGACTCCTTGATTTTAGACTTCTCACTTCCTGAGCTATGAGAGAACAGATTTCTGTTGTCTTTTAAAGCCACCAAGTTGGTAGTAATTTATTATTGCAGCCCTAAGAAACTAACAGGCCAAGAAAGGAGGAAAGGAGTGAAGGCAACCAATTGAAAAGCTCCTTCTATCCACTCAGAGATTCACCTTCCATATATCTTCCTGTTAAACAACACATTTTGTGCATTATTTTAACCAGATAAGTTACTCACCTCAAAAGTCCAACTTATATTAATTTATAATTTTAAAGAATCCTAAGCAAGTTAACACACAGTAATGCAATAATAGTCAACTATTATTGCTCACAAATGGCAAGAAAAGTAGAAGGTAGGTATTCTTTATTTCTATTCCTTCCCTGATTTAAATGCATGCCACTAAGTGGTAATGTTTCCTCACTTTAAGGGCAGAATTACTCAACAGTTCTCACTTAAGCATTCATCACCAGGCCTCAAGGTCCTTGCATCATTTGAGGTCGATTCAGTAAAAAGGTGACTAAAATGAACTGCTTGAGCTGGTCCTTAAATATT
Organism: Lynx rufus; assembly: GCF_022079265.1. NCBI lineage: Eukaryota > Metazoa > Chordata > Mammalia > Carnivora > Felidae > Lynx > Lynx rufus. The sequence goes on along the minus strand of NW_025814896.1, from coordinate 75,821,586 downwards.
CCTGTAGTCATTGAATACCTTTGCAAATAGCTTTATAACGGCAAAATTGCCACATTATGATTGAATTTGTACTGAACAAATGAGGACACATTATCATCTCAGCCAATATTTGAGTTAGCTCAGGGAAATTTCAGCCAACTTGTATTTTACATGAGCTTAGCTGCAATTTAGTGCTGGAAATAAGATAAATTTTATTGTTTTTGTATTTATATAAAATTATGTATATATACATATATATACACACACACATACACACACATGATTTGAAAATAATCTTCATTTTATATAACTAGAATAAAAACTAAAATGGACAGATGCCAGCATTTTTTTCTACAGTAGAAAATGCACTGACCTTTCATCCATGGTAATCAGGTCTCAAGTGTCCTGTGAGGAGAAAATAAAGCAGAAACATGTCATTTATCTGAAGGTCACTTATCCTGCAAACTCAGCAATTTGGAGCATCGATGAGAACTTGGCAATAATCAAGAAAGGCTTATAAAAACAGATGTTTATATATCTTTTGATTTGACTTGATTTAACAAAATACTTAATTTCACTATTCACCAAAGAAGCACTTGATATTTAATTCAATATTTTGTGCTGTTATAATCATAATTTTATAAAGTCCACCTAGCTTGCTATGAATAAATTAAAATTAATCATAACTAGGGCACACTTGAGTTAACCACAGTGATGACAGAAGGAAGTTACAACAACAACCTGAGAGCAATGGAGGAAACAGGTGAAACTTTAAAATACAACAACAACAACAAACAAGCTCTCTAAAATTATAGCAAAAAAAGACTTCCTCATCAATTTTGCAAACTTCGCAACTGCTCAAACCTCTCATGATGTCATTTGGAATACATATAAATGAAAGAACAAGTACTGCCAAACCAAAATTACCATAAGTAAAAAAAGAGAAAGAACATTTTCCATAGACTAGAAATGAAGCAATACATTTATGAAATATTCTGGGTTAGGTCAGGTAATCAAAGGGCTGATGGGGTAGGGCTGGTCAATGTTATAGAACCTATGATTTATTTTAAGGATGTTTATAAAGCAAGTATAAGGGAAAGCTATAACCTATAATAGAATTAATATATAATATAATATAATATAATATAATATAATATAATATAATATAATATAAGGAGAAGAATGAGTTTTTGTTGACTAGGAACTGAAGCGGGATCTCTAGAATTATATAATGTATCTGATGAAATAACGCCAGAAATTAACCACAAGAAATCAAAGTCTAATTGCATATGAATCATGTAAAGCCTATCTTGGGAGTCTTGTAACATAACAAGCCAAGGCTCAGCATCTTTAAGACAATTATGTATTCCTTGGATGTGTAATAAAGGAATGGCTGCCTTAAGATGCCTTTGCAGGGGCGCCTGGGTGGCTCAGTCGGTTAAGCATCCGACTTCGGCTCAGGTCATGATCTCACAGTTCGTGAGTTCAAGCCCCGCGTTGGGCTCTGTGCTGACAGCTCAGAGCCTGGAGCCTGCTTCACATTCTGTGTCTCCCTCTCTCTTTGCCCCTTTCCTGCTCATGCTGTGTCTCTCTCTGTCTCAAAAATAAATAAACATTAAAAAAAAATTAAAAAAAAAAGATGCTCTTGCAACCAAGAATTACAAAGTACTAGAGGAAAACTAAAATGATGAAAGAGTAACGCAAACTGAGCAAAATAACAGTTATAACTCAAGACCCAGAAAAAAGTAGAACTTGAAAAGTAGAACCTGAAAAGAACTTTGAAATGATCAACTTTATATCTTCTACAAAGAAACAAAGTGAAAACAACCAAAAATAAACAAACAAATAAATAGTTATGACACAGAAGCTGATGGCTATTAAACAAGAAATAATTTAATAGACTTACTACCTAGGTGTCTGGAGAGCCATGGGAAGTGAAATAGTGAACTTTAAAATCAGTAGAAACATCCTGGAATATAGACCAAAGAAATGAAAAAAATACAAAAAAAAACCCACAAAAAACAAAAAACAAAAAACAAAGTTAAAGTACATTGATATTAGTAGGGTAATAATATAAATAAAGTTGAAACAACAACAACAGTTGGGAGATGGAACATTACAGAGGAAAGTAGAAATATGCTATAATTTTTGACTCCTCCCAAAGAAAGGCCTACTTAAAACGCTTGTTAGGGAAAAAAAAAACAAAAAAACAAAAAAAACCCCACAAACGTGATGCCTTTATGAATAAAAATTTTTAAAATATCCCCAAAGAAGAAGATGAGAAGGAAGAAGAAAAGGAGAAGAGGAGAAGGAGGAGGAAAATGAGAAAGAAAAAGAAATATTAAGAATTAGACTGTAGGGGTGCTTGGGTGGCACAGTGAGGTAAGCATCTGTCTCTTGATTTTGACTCAGGTCATGATCTCATGGTTCCTGAGACCAAGCCCCAAATCAGGCTCCATGCTGACAGCACTCTTCTTCTTTCTCTGGCCCGTCCCCTGCTCACACACACTATCTCTCTCAAAAATAAATAAATACACTTAAAAAAAAAGAATTAGACTGTAAACTTATAAACCTATGGAGAAAAAAAGTGGAAAAAAGAACAAAAACATTCAGAGACATTTTTTAAAATAAATTTTTATTTTCTTATTTTTGAGAGAGAGAAAGAGAGGGAGAGAGAGAGAGAGAACAAGTGGGGAGGGGCAGGGAGAAAGGGGACAGAGGATCTGAAATGAGCTTCATGCGGACAGCATAGACCCTGATGTGGGGCTCAAACCCATGAACCATGAGATCATGACCTGAGGCGAAGGCAGCCACTTAACTGACTGAGCCATCCAGATGCCCCTCAAAGACATGATTTTTAAAAAAAGACCAAAAAACAAAACAAAGGAAAACAAAAAAAACACTTGATAAATATATAAAAAGAAAACAAAATCCCATACTAAGATGGCAGAAATAATTTAAAGTATGCTATTAATCCAAATATGTGTATTTGAATTGGAACTATTATTAGAAAGCATAAATTATAAATAGATTTTTTAAATGTAGCTGGTATCTTAGCTTGTAGCAAGCTATGTAGCTTGGACCAGGGCAAGCTTAAAAGATAAAAAAAAGTTGAAACAAAAGAATGTAAACATATAATGATTTAAAAATGCTTCAATATGTTAAACGATCAGGGTTCTTGATGCTTGGTGAAGAACCTCCAAGCCATAGATGGCCTAGGTTTTAAAGACAGAGAAGTAAACTTGTATCTTGCTTAAGACGCATTAGTTATTTTTGTTTTCTGCCACTTGATGCTAAATCTTCTTATAACCAGTACGTATTATGAGATATAAACGTGATTAATCTAGGAATAACATTTCAAAAGTGCCATGAAGATTAACCAAAATTCTCCCAGAATCTATTATCCATTTGGTTTTCTTGTATGTGTATGTGTGTGTGTGTATATGTAATTTGTAAAGGCAATATCAAAATCCATTAAGACTGAATACATCTATTATTATCATCAACTGCATACTTGGAGACATTTGATTATTAGTACGCTTGCCTTAGAAAAGATCATTTAACTTTTGGTATATAGAACAATGGCTCACCCAAAGATGTCCACCCCCTCAATCCCTGGAACCTGTGAAAATATTCTATGATGGAAGAGAATTAGGTTTGCAGATAGATTTAAGGGTGTAATCAGCTAATTTTAAGATAAAAATGTTATCCTAGACATTCTGGTTGTGACCAGGTAATCACAATGGTCCTTAAAAGTGGAAGAGGGAGGCAGAAAAGAAAACTGGTAAAAGAGATATGATGGCAGAAACAGGGAGGATTGCCTTTTAACATAAAGTCTATTTTTCCAGTTCTTTCCTCAGACCTTATAGTATCTCCCCTTTTTAAGTTGGTAATATATGATTATATTCTTTTTAAAAAAAATTTTAATGTTTATTCATTTTTGAGAGAAAGAGAGACTGAGCAAGAGCAGGGAGGGGCAGACCAAGAGGGAGACACAGAATCTGAAGCAAGGTCCAGGCTCTGAGCTGTCAGCACAGAGCCCAAAGTGGGGCTCGAACTAATGAGATCTTGACCTGAGCCAAATTTGATCACTTAACTGACTGAGACACCCATGCTTATATCTTACAACAGCTCAAGTAGAGCCCTGTTATATGATTGTGAATAATTCTGTACTTTTACACTATCTAAAGAAAAAAAATAAGAACATGAAAGTGTAAATCACTGAGAGAAAACATTTAGAAAAAATATGTCTGACAAACAACTTGAATCAAGAATATATAAAGTACTCTTACAGCTTAACAATTAAAAAAATACATAAAAATGGTCAAAGAATTAAATAGACAATTCAAAAGAAGATCTATGAATAGCCAAGAAGCACATAAAGATGCATGATATCTTTAGTTATCAGGGAAATGCAAATTAAACCACAGTGTGATACCATCACACACCAAAAAGAAAAGCTAAATTTAAAATGACTGTCAATTCCATATGCTGGCAGAAATGTGCAGTAATTAGAACTTTGATACAATGGCAGCAAGAATATAAAAATAATAAGACCCCTGGACAAGATGTTTGGCAGTTTCTTGTCATCTTAAACATATACTTAAAATATAATCCCCAAATTCCACTCTCAAGACTAATGAAAAGTCTCAACAAAAGCAAACAAATAAACTAACTTACATAGAAATGTCCAAAAGACATTATTCATACTAGCCCCAAACTGTATGTAACCTAAATATCCATCAACCAGAAAGTGGATATAAAAAATTGGGGTATATTCTTAAAACGGAGTACCACCAAAAAATAAAAAGAGAAGAGCTAGTGATATTTGCCACAACATAGACAAATATCAAATTTATGTTGGATAAAAGCAGATAGACACAAAAGAGTGCATATTGTATGATTCCATATTTTATGAAGTTCTGGAACAGGGAAATACAATCTACCGTGAAAGAAATTCAGAACAATGGCAGCCTCAGGGGTAGGGCACTGTTTTTTGTGGTAATAAAATGTCTTTCCATCTTCATAAGGGTGTGGGTTACATGGGTGTTACGTGTCAAAACTCCATGTATTTCACACGTAAAATTTGCAGATCACTATATATACGTATATACATTTCACTATATATTCATATATATATGTATACATACATGTATGTATGTATGTATGTATGTATGTATGTATATAATCTTTTTTTTTTATATATGTAACTTATTGACAAATTGGTTTCCATACAACACCCAGTGCTCATCCCAAAAGGTGCCCTCCTCAATACCCATCACCCACCCTCCCCTCCCTCCCACCCCCCATCAACCCTCAGTTTGTTCTCAGTTTTTAACAGTCTCTTATGCTTTGGCTCTCTCCCACTCTAACGTCCTTTTTTTTTTTTTTTTTCCTTCCCCTCCCCCATGGGTTCCTGTTAAGTTTCTCAGGATCCACATAAGAGTGAAACCATATGGTATGTGTCTTTCTCTGTATGGCTTATTTCACTTAGCATCACACTCTCCAGTTCCATCCACGTTGCTACAAAAGGCCATATTTCATTTTTTCTCATTGCCACATAGTATTCCATTGTGTATATAAACCACAATTTCTTTATCCATTCATCAGTTGATGGACATTTAGGCTCTTTCCATAATTTGGCTATTGTTGAGAGTGCTGCTATGAACATTGGGGTACAAGTGCCCCTATGCATCAGTACTCCTGTATCCCTTGGGTAAATTCCTAGCAGTGCTATTGCTGGGTCTTATCTCAAGAACAAAAATGACTAGAAGGAAGTAAACTCTGTTCTTATTTATACCTTCCAAAAGTTTCCTTCTCACAAAATGGGTATTTTAGTAATCATAAAAACTCTCCTACTTATGTAATAACCTTTGTAATACACCCAGGTAGGTGCGTGTGTGTGTGTGTGGGGGGTGGGTGTAGGTGTGGGTGTCGGTGTGTGGGGTGGGTGTGTGTTTTAAGAAACATGGTTGCTTAGAACATGTGTCCAACCAGGTAATAGTTGCTGTGTAACTGATGAATGTTTGAACACACAGGACTTATCATGTGATCAAAGCACTACTTGTCTTTTCACGTGATTCAGAGAGAAAATGTTGGGTGTTAGGTTGCTCTATAGCTGCTTCTCTTCAGTTAGAAAGAAGTCCCCTGTACCAGTATTTTTTAAATCTTCCTAGATGATTCTAATTGACAGCCAAGTTGGAAACCAGTGATTTTATTCACCACCTCTAAAATGAAGAAGATAAGCCCTTGAAGTGTATCATTTCAACAACATTAGACAGAAGGAGAGTAGCAACACAGTTAGTTTCAGAGAATTCCAAGGGAAATGAAGGAGGACTTGGTTGCCAAATCATAATGGACATCCTATGGCCATTTTTTTAAATTTTAGTTGCTTAGTATAGATTCACACACATTATATACTGGAGATGCAAGTCTCTCACTTAGAGTCTTACCCCAAATACCTGTGAGCAAGGTTAAGATAGAGTAATTTGGCCATGGAAAAAGTCATATTCTCTAAGAGAGCGATATCAGAAAATTAGCTGATATTTTGATCATGCTCTATTTCCTATGTAATTATCCCATTTAAAAATTTTTAATTCAGATGAATGTTTGGAATTGTATCATTTAAAAGGTCAAATATAAATAACGCATATAAGTTGGGTAGACCACCATGACCTCACTTTGTTCTCTGCTTCCATGAGTTTGACTATTTTAGACTTCTCATAAAACAGGAATGATGCAGTATTTGTCCTCTTGTGTCTGACTTATTTCACTTAGCATAATGTCTTCAGGTCCATCTGTGTTGTCACAAATGGCAAGATTTCCTTCTTTTTTAAAGTCTGAATAAAATTCCATTGTATGTGTATACCACATTTTCTTTATCCATTCATCTGTCAATGGACATTTAGTTTGTTTCCATATCTTGACTATTGAGAATAATGCTGCAATAAACATGGAAAGGCAGATATCTCTTTGAGATCTTGATTTCAATTCTTTTGCATATATACCCAAAAGTGAGATTGTGAGATCAGATGGTAGTTCTATTTTTCATTTTTTGAGGATTCTTCATACTGTTTTCCATAGTGGCTGCCCCAATTTATATTCTCACCAACAATGTCTAAAAGTTCCCTTAACTCACATCCTCACCAATACTTCTTATCTCTTGTCTTTTTGATAAAAAACATTCTAACAGGTAAGAGGTGATATCTTATTGTAGTTTTAATTTGCATTTCCCAATGACTAGTGGTGTTGAGCACCTTTTCATGTACCACGTGATCATTTTTATGTCTTTGGAGAAATGTCTATTTGGGTCCTTTGCCCATCTTTAAATGGATTAATTCTTTTGCTTTGTTATTGAGTTGTAAGAGTGCTTTATATGTTTTGGATATTAACCGACTATCAGATATATGATTTTCAAATGTTTTCTCCCATTTCATAGGTTACATTTTCGTTTTGCTTATTGTTTTCTTTGCTGTGTAGAGGCTTTTTAGTTGTTGGTCAAAGGGTAGAAACCTTCAGTTATGTAAAATGATTAAGTTTTGGAGATCTATGGTGCAATATAGTGCCTAACGTTAACAATGCTATATTGTATAATTAAAATTTTTCTAAGAAGGTAGATTTTATGTCATTTCCCTTACCATACAACAAAAATAATTTTTAATTAGAAAAAAATTAAGGGGGAGAGGAGGAACCTTTGAGAGGTGATGGATATGTTCATGGCCTTGATTGTGGTGATGGTTTCATGAGTGTATATTTATCTCCAAATTCTTTGAGTTGTAAACACTAACCATGTACAGTTTTGTATGGTAATCATACTTCAATATATATTTTTTTAATTGAGTTAGAAAGAACAAAATAAATTATTTGCAAAATAGGTTAGGAATATTACAGAAATGAAATTCTTTTTTTTTTTACATATAATCACTATAATTCTGGTTGCTATGAAATTGAGAAGTTCAGAGCTAGCTAGGGACAAATAATGGGAAATCATAATTTAAGATTTAGCACATTCAGAAAGCAATGAGTCTTCCAAAGCAGTATTTTTCAATGACTCTATATATGACATTTAGCTAAAATTATAATTTTGGGTAGGGGGAATCAGTTCACACAATTATCCATAATAACTGTTGAGGTTTTTATTGTTTGTTTTTGTTTTTTATTTTCATTTTTTACTTTGGCCATTTTAGGAATAGTGGATCCTAAGTCAGTGCCCAAATTTTGAGGAAAAAGGATTTTTCAAAGTATATCCCTAGATATTTATTCATTACAAAGGGAAGAACAGTATCCCTACAGTGAAGAAACCTGGCAGACACCATCTTAATTAAATGCTTATGATTAACATCACTAGTAATAGCCTATAGCAACATTATATACCCCTAACGTTATTTACTGAGAAAGATTTCACATCATTTCTGTGGTATTCTTGCCAAAAAAATGTATAACCTCAATCCAACCATGAGAAAACATCAGACAATGCCAAATTTAGTAATAATCCCAAATTATCCCAAAAAATAATTAAGTAGTACTCATAAAAGTGTCATGAAAAACAAGGGAAGACTCAAGAACCATTACAGATTGGGGGATACTAAAAGGATACCACAACTAAATGCAATGCAGGAATTTGGATTAGATCCTAGCACAGAAAAATGACATTATGGGCTAAAACAACTAGTGAACCACTAATAAGGTCTGTAGTTTAGTTAGTAACATTGTATCAATGTTATTTTCCTCAATGTAACATTTGTACTTGGCTATGTAAGCTATTAATATTTGGAAAAGCTGGATAGAGTATACATGAATGTTATGTACATTTTTTTGCAAATTTTCTGTAAATCTAAAATTATTTCAAAATAATTTTAAAAAAGAGAGATAGTGGCAAACCAGGAGACTGACTCTTAACTATACAGAATAAACCAAGAATTACTGGAGGGGAGGTAGGTGGGGGAGATGGGTTAATGGGTGATGGGTATTAAGGAGGGCACTTGCTGTGATGAGCACTGGGTGTTGTATGTTGGTGATGAACCATTTAATTCTACACCTGAAATGAATATTACAGTGTATGTTAACTAACTGGAATTTAAATACAAATTTGGAGAAAGGAAAAAAATAAATAAAACTCACCACAGAACCAACAATCTCTCCTCTGCATCCTCAAAGCATTTATACTACATCTTTTCTACCCAGCTCATATTTCAACTTATCATTTTCCTATTTCCCACTTTAAAGCTATGTAGCATAGTAGAATAGAAGAATTTCAGTATTATTTTTCTTGGAAGCAGAAAGCCTTTACCTGTTGCTCTATAGCTGATTCTACTTTAGAGGGGCAAGCTCCTACTCAGGCTAACAAACATCTAAGAGTGGCACCTCCAAAACTTGCACATTTGCATAGTTCTCTAATTCCCCACCCCTTACCCTCCACCCACGTAACCTCCTATCTACCTCCACATAAAAAAAGGAAGTGGCTGTGGAGTTGGTAGAATTTGTTATTCTCTGCAGAACAAAACCATCTTATGTTACTAGTCTAAAGCTCTTAAAATGAAGCCTAAGTCTGGCTAGAAAGCTCCTGAAGTCAGATGTGTCCAACAGTTCAACAAATGACCAAGTAGACCCCGCATAAGATCATTCATGGTCCTTGAAAATGCATCCTATCTCTGCCAATACCTCTAAAGCAAAACCTACCCTACTTGAAGTTTTCCATAATTTCCCGAAGACCTACTCACAATGTGCTGAAAATTATCACAACCTTCTCTAAGTTTTGCAAATAAGATTTGTCCCTGCCACAGCAGGTTTCAAATATTGCTTTGAAATATCATCATTTATGAAATTATCTCCTCCGGATATCTAGAACACAAGTTTCTTGAGAACAGCCCCATGTCTTAATAATTTCTGTTTACTCATAATAACTAGTGCCATACCAGAGACCACATAAGTATTTGAAGAATCTTTACTTTGTTTTTCAGTTTAAGTTTTAATAAATTAGAATCCAAGTATTAGCTTAAAAATTTCATTCTAATTATAGGGCACCAAAGATAATTTTGCATCTGTTTTGAAAATATCTTTGAGATTTTTCTCAGTTTTAAGGGTTATGAAAAGTAGTCCCCCACAGGTTGAATGAGAACAGAAACTCTCTTCTGACATAGTTCATTGAACAAAACTAGAACACAGGTCAATTAATTCATTCTGTTCCATGAAGATAAAATGTAAGGTCAAATATTTTCCCAATTAGAACAACCAAAAGAAAACTGTGGATGACACATCATACCCAAATAATGGCCCACCTCTCTTCAGTATAGATTTGGTCCTCAGATTTGTTAATTCTGAAGGCCTTTGTGGTGATTTATAGGGCAGATTACATTTCCGTGAAAGGAAAATGATGTTTATAAATCCTGAAACCAAAGAAGGGTAGTCAGTAATATCACCTTTGGGGTTATTACATGGGAGGGAGGGAGACAGGAGGAAGGGGCAAGTACCAAAGCCAAGAGTGACTTTTCTGACAGACAGTCTTACCATCAAAAGTCTTGCAATAAACAAGTGTTTTCTTATCAGTAACACATTGCATTAAAGATTAAACATGCACAGAATTTTTCTAGATTTCTATGGTGCTTTATATACATTATCCAAATACTAATGGTGCTAATGGCCAATTAGCCAGAAGAAAAAAGAATTCCAATACTAAAATGAGTAGTAAATAACACAGTTAAGACATCTTGAGATAAACTACTGAAGCTCTCTTGAGTACAGAAGCAATTTAAGAAAAAGCAAATTTGTTTTTAAAAATTAATTAAAAACTCAGTGAAATGCTCTGAAACTTTTGGCAACTTTGCAAAACAAATATTTACACAGCCCCAAGCCTTGATGCTATGAAAATGATGTTCAAGAGAAAATGATATGCAGTGTTTAGAAGGGAATTTCTCTGGTATAGGCATTCTAATTGTTGTATTGTTAAATGATTTTTAAACTCTTAAATAATTGTCATGTCCTTGGTGCTAGAAAGTTCCTAAAACTTTTTTGATACCTTTTATTTTCTTTTTAATTTACACATGGAATAAACCAAGTTTTACTAAGCTGGATTTGGAAGATTTCCAATTCTAAGCAGAGGGGATAGTCCAATTTTTACTTACAAGCTGTGCTTCTTACATTTATTCTAATAAATTGATTTTAATTTTGCAACATTTTAAATGCAACCTTTAGTAGGTAGGCTTAAAACAAAAATTAAATTAATTTAACAAAAGATTTATTTTACTTTTTCAAAAGTTGCTATTTTTTCATTATTATACATAAAAACTTTACAACAATGAACTTTAAAATATCTCTAATTAACTACATCATTGTCAATGTCATTGTCAGGTGCAAAACTAAACCTTTAAATCCAAGGGGAGGCTGGGAAGAAAAAGTAGATAAAATAGAGGCAAGCAGGATCAGTTCGGTAAATACATTCTTTCTTGATCTTTATTTTACACTATTAAAACCACAGGTTTTGAGGGAAAGAGTGTGGTAGGTAATAGGTCAAAATGAAAATGTACTGACTATTAATGCAAGAAGTTATAAGCTAAAGTTGTGTATCTTTTTATTTCTTTATGGCTATCTTTCCAAATTTGAAAAATATAGATTAAATGACTTCTCATATCCTTTCTAAACATTTTTATATAGCTTTTGTTCTTTGTTGGCTTTGTTTTCTCTATCCTTACTATTACTTGTATTTTAATATTTGAAAAGTATTTAATGATTGAAAAGTATTGAAATTAATTTTAAAGTTAGTATTTTCTGGATAGTGACTTGAAGTGTTCAGAGGAAAGAATGTTTAAAAATTATCAACTACTGAACATATGGGAAGATGTTGCTTTTCCCTGAATGTCATGCCTCAAAGATAGTAACCAACCAGTTTCTCATTGAAAACTTAGGGGAGCAAGTATAACGAGCCTGCCACAGAAAGCTGTTTATTCTGTGATTTCAGATGGATTGTGGTACCTGAAATTATCGCCATTACTTATGCTTACAGTATAGGAAGCTGAGGGTTACTTTAAAAATACTGTCAAAATAAAAAGTGTGCCAGATAGCATTAAACAGGTAAAGAAGACTTTATTCAGGTTACTGCAATAGGGGAGAGAGACTGAACTTAACTTCACTGAAACAAAAGGCAGAAAGGTTTTTAAGTGCTGGGTGAGCTAGTGGAAAGGTACTTGGAGGACCTTAGTGGGAGGGTTAATCAATGGCATGTGTCCAGCAAACTGAGTTATCATTGAGTTTGCAAATGTTTTTCTAATTATGTCATGTTTAATAATTGGTAGCCATGGAAGTTAGGCTCCCATATTTCCATCAAGACTGAGAAATAGGGGCACTATCTTCCCTGATGATTATATTTCAAAGGGATGGCTCCCAGTCTCCTGATAAAGACATTTTCTGGTTTATAAATCTGTTCAGAGGCTGAGAGAATATTTACATACATTTCAAAGTGGCAGAGAAAAAACTTATAATTCTAAGTTTTCTGAAGTAAATGCTCTATGGAAAGGGAAGTCAAGGGCCAATAATCAGGAAAATGCCCATATAAAGTTTAGCCAAGCTGAAGGAAATTGTAACACCATCTTAGTCAACACAAATAAAACCTCTGTGAGGGGATAAAATGAAGCATTATTACCTAGGAGGGTGCAAGCAGAAGATGATCTTTACTGCCAGCAACCATAAATCTCTCTCACCCAAATTTCTGCTCACTAGAGGAAGTTCACTGGATCTCAGGGCAAGACTAAAAAGAGTGTATGGGGTTACCTGCAGGCTGAGATGGACCTTTTGGCCTAGACTGGACTACTGAGCAGAGGCTGGCCTTATTGCCTTTCCTAACATGAGAACAAAGGCAGATTAGTAATAGAGCAAAGTGAAACACGGATTCAGGCACCAACTGGACTAAAGCAAAACTACTATAATTACCTTCCTGGCTGAAGAAAGCCTGGCAAAGTAGACTCTTTGTAGAGGCTCCCACCATACCTTGTGTCACTGGCCTTTTCTATGAGCCTTAAAGGAGGTCCAGAGTGAACACTGGATGGCATACAATTTCTCTGAATAATCCTGACTAATATAAGCAGTATCTGAAACAGCCTGAATGTTAAAGGCCCTGTTATTTGAAGTTGAGATAGGACATGACTGATTTTCATAAAATAACTGAAGAAGATTCTGTTGACATTAGAATAAAAATTTTGATTAGGGATCATTATGAATTGCTACAGAGTTGGTGAACAGAGAAAAGACATGTAGCTTCCTTTACTTTAGAAAGACCATTCCTCTATGGCATTATTTCATATTGTGCATTTTGCAGATGAATAATAAATGATTATGAATAACAAACATTTCATTGAGGTACCCCTATTGGTAGCCAAGTCCATTTCTCAACCCCAATATAATAGAGATTGGGGCCAGGTAATTCTTTGTTGTGGGTTCCTCTCCTGCACATTATAGGATGTTTATAATTCTAGTGGCTCTCCCCACTAGATGCTAGTAGCATTCCCCAAATTGTGATAATCAAACTGTCTTCAGATGTTGTCAAATCACCTTTGGCTGATAGCAATTGGCCTAGACAAAGCTGTAATCTTAGTTTTCTCAGGCTACTATAAAAAAATATCATAGGGTGAGTGGCTTAAACAACAGAAATTATATTCTCATAGTTCTGGAAGCTTGAAGTCTGAGACCAAGGTGCCAGTGTAGTCAGTTTCTGGTTGTTCTCAAGAGACACAGGAAAGAGAGAAGAAAAGAGAAGGAAAAGAGAAGGAAAGAGAGAGAGAAAGGTAAAGGTAGGGAGGGAGAGAGATGGGAGAGGGGGAACAGGGAAGAAGGAAAGAGAAAGGAAAAGAGAATTATTTGGTGTCTCTTCTAATAAGGGCAATAATCCCCATGAAATTCATCTTAATAGCATCATCTTAACCTACTTATCTCCCAAAGTCCCATCTCCAAATACAGTCACATTGAGTGTTATCTCCCCAAAGTTCTATCTCCAAATACAGTCACATTGAGTGTTAGAGCTTCAACATATACATTTTGGTCCATAACAGCTCCCCTTTGAAAACTTGAAAGCATTTGGAATCCCATATTTCATGCCAAGTTTTTATTCAAATTCTTATTATGTCAATATATTTTTTTCTAATATAAAAATAATGAGACTTCTTTGATAAAATATTCAGGAAAATGTAAAATTAAAAAAAGAAAAGAACTATCAGATTTATCCTGGGGCTCCCTTCACATAATTCCAAGAAGATGAGTCCCCAGTTCAAGAATTACAGGTATAAGTTGACTGAACTACAGATCTTACTGTGCACTTTTTTTTTTTTACTATTATCACCTCCAGAATTAGTACTTTATAGAAATGCGTTTTCAAAAAAAAAAAAAATAGACTAGATGTTTTCTAAAATTTCTTCCATTTCTGAAAAACCTGTGACTTTCTAAAAAAATAAAAATGGTTGCAGAGACTTGGACTGATTGATTATTTAAAAAGGCCTTTATGGGTATATACTAGATGGTTTAAAGTACGCAAGAGGTTATTAAGTGAATGAGAGTTTATTTTTTTCTGTACTTCTAGAGAGCAAAATTAGGACTAACGGTTCAGGTTACAGAGGGGCTAGGGATACAGATTTAAACTCAATATAAAAACTTTCCTACCCACAAAGCTGCTAAAGTGGAATGGGATGTTTGATGAGACAGTAAGTTCCAAGACATTTAAAGTACTTGAGCTGATAAAGCATTTTAATATGTGATGTAAAGGGATATATGCATGAGAAAAAGATTAGATTACTTCTGAGGTCTCTCATTCAGCCTTAAAACGGTATGTTTCTAAATAGAGCCTTCTAAAAAATAATAATATGAAAATAAAATACTGGTTTGTTTTTTTTTCCTTTCTAAATTGCTGTACAAAAACAAACAAAAAGGAAATAGTAAGTGCCAAATATGGTGATTGTTTTCAACTAAACCAATCCCTTGGCAAAAGGAAGATTCTCTCTGTGGTGTACCAGAAGAGTCACATGTTGGAATCTTAGGTGACTTTAGTCTGAAAGTCACAGTGGGGGGCTTTTGTACGCCCTGCCCCCAGCACTGAACACGTGCTTGTTTTATGCCTATGGAGAAGAGAGCTGGAGTCAGAGTTATAGCACATAAGGTGACTCCAGAAACATCAAGTGGGACCTTACTATTTAAAAAAACAATCAGGGAAGTTTTATCAGCTTCATCTGATCTCTAGATAAGCAGCTCACATGCAAACTCCTTCACTTTTTTAGCCCTTCACCAATTCCACTGCACCATTTCTAAATGTCTACAAACTCAGAAGTAACCTCTAGTGAAGTTTTTGAATGTGAGTGTTTTAGGACTAATTAATGATACCCAAGAATTCCTTGGGTGTTCTCACCTCAAGATCCATATGATAACAGTTTGAAAAATCTGGAAAGTTATCAATATCAAATGCAAGTGAAACACCTTCTCTCTTTCTTAAAAGATACAGTCCTGTAACTGAAATGAAGTAGGGCTTTAGTTGAATTGGAGAGTCAAAGGCAAAGTCAGAATGTCTAGAAAAAAGACTCGCTCAGGGTAGTATCTTACTACAGGGCAGATTTATCTTAGTGTTTTCTATTCACCCTCCCATTTTCATTCAACAAATATCTACCAACTGTAGACTATATATAAAGCACTGTCCTCCCAGTATTCAGAACCTAATTCACCTGCCTCTCTCCTCTCCAAGGACGAGAACCTTATGATTGCCCTGAAACCCTGATGTTTAGGAAATTAGTCACATAAAAATAATTAAGATGGCTACTTGAAGGTTTGGAGGATTTTTTAAAAGATAACTTCCAAAAGAAACCAAAGGACCGAATATCCAAGAGCAAAATTTTAGTTTGTACCACTGGGAGACTTAGGTAGAGAGGGTATTAAAGTGTTCTTTCAGTGTCCTGCAAATGATACAACACACACTGCGGCTTAATCTATGTAAGCAGGGTTAGTACAATTCTTTCCAAAACTATTTCAAGGAAAAATATTTCAATCAAGTGTTAATTGAAAGAATGAATAAATGAATTTAAAAAACAAACCAAAACATAACAGCCACTTCAACATAACTTTGTTGTTGTTGTTTTAAGGCATCATTAAAACAAAACTGCCTCTGTCATCTCCTCAATCATGCCCAAAGCATTATGGGAGTGACTGCCTGGATGCTCTCCCAAGTTTTCTCTAAATTGAAGTTCAAGATTACTAGAGCTCCCCAAATATGGGGCATTTGTATGCAGGTAAAACTAAGAATCCTACAAGGAAATCCATAGAGAGGAAGAGTAACTTACTTTCAAGGGAATTCAGAATGCAATATTGTATTTTCTGGAGTACTTGCAGAGCAGATGGTGAAGGATAAATTTAAGTCTATAGAAAAAGCAAGTGTATCTATCAAGGGAAAGCAGCTACCAGCATGCAAAATATGTTGCCCTTTTATTTTTAGTGTGAACTATAATGTAGTTCCCTGAAATAGCAGTGCTGCTATCATAAATATCCTTGTAATTATGGGGTTTTCTCAGTGTGCAACCAGAAAAATTCTGCATGGATAGCTAGAAATAATCAAGGAATGCTTGCTGCGTTGAAGGTCCTTTGCCATTAAAAAGAAGAAAAGGAAGAAAAAGACAGAGAAGGAAATAAAGAAAAAAAGAAAAAGAAAAAAACAAAACTAAACTCAAAGGGTACTAAGACCATGTATCACGGAAGAGGTGGTTTATATTCACATAAAATTTGAAAAAAATGAATGCATGAAGGTTGCAAGGCCTAAAAGGATGACAGACACATTAGCTAAAAGATTCCACTTTGAAATAGTAAAAGGCAGGCAGACATTTCCTTTATGCATCACTGACTGGGGATGAGAAGCATTTTCAGGCCCTTCAGTAATAATTTTTAGTATATAATTTCACTGAATCTCTCATTATTTTAAATGTCCTTGGTGGTTGTTACATGAAAACTTACTGAGAACTGAAGTGTAAATTATTACCATACTGAAATGAACTATGTCACTCATATTCACTTTTATTAGTAGTATAGGTTGCAAGGATGATACCTACTTTAATATAGAATATAAATTCCATTTAAGTAGCATTTATTAGATTTTTAAGCAATCAATAACTTGAAATATATATCCTTATATAAATAATTTAAGTAATAGATTTACTAAATTCTATGTAGTTCCTACAAGTAGAAGATACAATCTTGACCTCAAACAGAATACAGTCTGGACTAAATTAGCTTTAACAAATTCTGGCATACCAAGAATATTGACATTCACAGTGGCAGAACAGTGCAGAGAACATTTTTTCTATGTGTTATTTTCCAATAGTGCAATCCATAGAGAGCTAGAATTCTTGGTATTCTAATCCTGAAAAGAAGCTTTTTCCAATTTACTAGGTAAAGAAATATGTGCCTTAAATACGTGCCTTAAAACCTATGTAGAAAAATTACTTAAAAATAAAGAATCATCATGAGTTATTCCATCAGAGCATTCATAATGTTCTTGTGCTTTTTACTGTTTAATATCTGCTATATGGTATATTAAAAAAGAATGTCCTTTACCATATTAAATACAAGTCTTTAATATTAAACTGAAATGTCACAAATGACTCAACATTCAGTGCTTTATTCTGAAATAATTCCACACATTTTTTTTAAATTCAGAGAATGTCTATTTTTACTATAATCTTGGACATTCTATTTATTCATTCATTCATTCATTCATTCATTCATTTTTAATGTTTACTCTTGAGAGAGAGAGACAGAGTGCAAGCAGAGAAGGGGCAGAGAGAGAGGGAGACACAGAATCCAAAGCAGGGTCCAGGCTCTGAGCTGTCAGCATAGAGCCCAACTCTGGGCTCAAACTCACAAACCATAAAATCATGACCTGAGCCAAAGTCAGAAGCTTAACTGACTGAGCCACATTTTAAATAAGCATCAAAATAAAAGAAGATTATCAGTGATTTTCTCTGAGAGACAGGGGATGGGTGGCTACTGAGAAAACAAACACATAAATAAAGCTAAGGAGGAAATAAAAAGAGGGTACCTAATCCATAACTTTTAATCTAATAAATCATCTTTAAAAAACTCAGTGTTCATTATGTTTCCTTGGCATCCCTCAGAAACTCACATCAACATATTACAACCCATACAGACACTTTCATTGTAGGGAAGGGGGAAGCTCTGCCTGAACTTTCTTTTTCTCCAAATGGCTGATTTATAAATAGCCATGCCCTCAACAAATATTTGTTTTGTTCCACATGACGCCAATCAAATTCCCAACAATGGGAAAAAAAAGAGGTGACCAAGAGAGAAAAGTTCCTGGTGCTTATGGGGCTTGGATTCTATTGGGAAATTCAAGCAAGAACAACTACATAAAGAACTTAATGTAATGTTAGATACTGATACAAGAAAACAGGGTAATAGGTAGGGGGCGGGATGAAGCAGAAGTGGAGGAAGTTAAACCCATGGCTAGGAAAGTTCTTCTAAGAAGATAACATTTAAGCACAGATCTGAATGAAGAGAAGCAAATATCTAGATAAAGAGCTTATCACGTAGAGGAAGTATCAAAAGAAAAGGCCTGAAGGTAAAGAGATCTTGTTTTCTAAACAGCTGAAAGGCTGGTGAGACTGGAGCTCTTTAAGCAATGAAGGTGAAGGTGTTTATCAGACAGGCTGGAAGGGCCAGAGCTTTCAGGGCTTGGTAGGGCATGCTGTGGCATGAGGTTTTACTTTAAGTTCCACAGACATTTATTACAGGGATTTATTTCAATACTGTGAAGAGAAGGATATTTAAGGGTATTTAATATGGCAGGTCAAATGGGCTTCTGTACCCTCTTTAATTATCGTGGGGAGTAAGGCTCTATGTTTATGATGGAATCACCTTTTTGTTCTATTTCCATAGAAACTGTTCTTGCTATACAGGTCATAGGAATTATTTTTCATCTAGTATTTGTCTACTTTTTATTATGCAAATAGTCACATTCTCCTGTGCTTTTATTCTTTATATACTTTTGCCAACATCAATTAAATACCTTTTCTTTTTCCTCTAGGACTTAATTGAGGCTTCTCCACCTGGTGTTAGCAATATAGTTAATAGTATTCTCTCTTTTGAATTATTAAAGCCTCTAAAAATCATAACTAGTTTAAAAATAACATTTAGATGACATTACTCAATACTAGTCTCACCCCATATGCTACACTCCCCTCCTCCTTAAAAACCCAAATGTCTAGAAAAATGTTCAGTCCATAACAACAAACGTTCAACACGATCTTTTCCACATTAAAAAGAGAGGTTTTTTTCCCCTTTTTCACAAAATGGAAACAGATCAGTCTGACATTATTCATTTGAGACATAGTGATCTTCTAGGCAGTGTTGAAAATTGGCTTTATTATTTTTCCACACTCTATTTTTGGAGGCTTTAAAAATAGGTTTCATAACCTCATGCTTATTCTTCACGCCTCAAAAATAGCCAAAGGCACCTTAGTTTTCAAACAGACAATTATCAGGTACTATGACAGAGGAATGATT
This sequence comes from Lynx rufus, assembly GCF_022079265.1. Classification (NCBI taxonomy): domain Eukaryota; kingdom Metazoa; phylum Chordata; class Mammalia; order Carnivora; family Felidae; genus Lynx; species Lynx rufus. The sequence continues at coordinate 75,802,074 of NW_025814896.1, read as the reverse complement.
AAGCCATTTTCCCTACCTCTAATGTCTCATATCTAACAATACAGTCTGAAATTCTGAAAATTAATCCAAGGATTACAATACAGTATGATATCTATTCAGACATGGCACTCAATGATCACATATCAGAATTATATTTGAATCGAATTCTAATGCTAGGATGAACAACCTATGACCCATTAGTACCTTTTTGTGTAAATAAAGCTTTATTGGAACAGAGCTGTGCCCATTTATTTGTGTGTTGTGTGTAGCTTGCTTACTGCTACAAAGGTAGAACAGTTGGGACAGAAACTCTAGGGACCTAAAATAACCACTATCTGGCCTTTTAAGAAAAGGTTCACCCAAGGATGAGTAGGACTTGGATTAATAAGGGAAGAGAAATAGAGATAAAGAACCAAGAGGGAACTCACATTTGAAAAATCTCAAAGAGATAGCTGGAACTTTTATGGACTATACATTATTCCATAAAATAGGAGTCAGGGTGAGGGTGAGCAGGTATTGTGAAACAATGAAATTGGAGAAATGAGCAAGCCACAAAAGATAAAAATATATTCTGTGCACCATGCAAAGATTCTAAAAGTGAAAGGTGTTTAAGTTCCCTTGCAGTCTTAGGTATGCTAATTTGATACTTCACAAATATTTAAATAAACTTTGACTTTATTATATAACCCTGACTAGTTATAATTTCTACTGTCCCACAATAAGTATTATCCACTTTGATGATGTGGTTGCATCTACTTATATGTAATTAGAGAAAACATTATTAATGCATTTCTACTTCTCTTTCTCAGAAAAAAAAATATGTTTGGGAGTCTTATATCAAAAATATAATTTAATTGGAAATAGTTTTGTAGATAAGGAATGGCACATCCTGAAAATTAAGTTCAACCAAAAAAAAAAAAAAACTGCTATATTTCACCTTAATAAATGGGTAAAGAAATAAGAATTAAAGATGAAAAATTCACAGCAAATAACATGTTTAGAGTGCAATATAAGTTATAGCTCTTTATAAGATGTTTAACATAGTATATAACAGAGTTGCCTACATTACATAACAAAACTTTAATACAAATACTATATATTTTATTTTTGATACATGTGATATTTCAGGCTGCAGCAGGACAAAGTAAAAACAAGGGCCATCAGTGATCATAATCACTGCCACACCACCTGAGCTCTCATTGGTATGCAGTCTATGGAGATCGTTTGCCCTCCTTCTCTCAAAGAAGTAGTTGTTCCACTGCTATTTACTTCTCAATATAATTTTTATTCTTGAGCTGTCATGTCTAGGTCAAGCACTCTCTGTGATTGAGTTCCAGTTACTTCTCCTTCCACAGCCCAGGTGTAACTAATTTTTGTTCCATGTGATTTGTTCTCTGTCTCAAGGCTCTGAAACTCAAGTGCCTCCAGAGATCAGGCAAGGTGTACAAATGAATGAAGTAGGCTAGGCAACAGTGGAAATGGTGAGGACAAAGGAAAACTGGAGAGTTCAGAGGTTGCCCAAAGGCATTTGGTCTCAATTTAAAAAAAGTAGGGGCGCCTACTTGAGTGGCTCAGTTGGTTGAGCATCTGACTTTGGCTCAGGTCGTTATTTCATGCTCCATGAGTTTGGGTCCGTGAGTTTGAGCCCCGTGTCGGGCTCTAAGCGGACAGCTCAGAGCCTGGAGCCTGCTTTGGATTCTGTGTCTCCCTCTCTCTCTGCCCCTCCCCCACTCACACTCTGTCTCTCTATCTCTCTCAAAAATAAATGAACTTAAAAAAAAAAAAAAGTTGAAAAACAAGTAGCGCGCTGGCCAAACAAAAGCACTCCTCTGGCCTGAACTCAACCAGCTGAGGACTAGCTGGTTACTTCTGCACCTTAACCATTGAAGAAAGTTCCTTAAACGTGCTAAAATAGTTTTGAAACAAACATTACACAGGGGATAATTTAGAGCTGTTTTCATTCCAATAAAAGAAATATAGGGATAAAGTCAATATTCACTTCTTATCTCCCTCCCTCTCGAAGTGGTGGGATATCAAAAAGAGGTCACAGCTTCTCCTCTTTCTGCTTCTAGTGACTTTGTCTTGCACAAATTTGGCATACAGCCCCTTCTTCTCATGCTCACTCCCACTCATATCTTTCCTCTTTCTTTCTTCGTTTACTCAGGTACCTTTCTCCAGATTCCACAAAACACTTGTGTCTTTCCTGTAGGAACTCAGATATATTTTATTTTTTTAGTGTTTATTTATTTTTGAGAGAGAGAGAGAGAGAGAGAGAGCAAGCCAGGGATGGGCAGAGACAGAGTGGGACAGAAGATCTGAAGCAGGCTTGGCAGGAAAAAGTAGGCTCTGAGGCAGAGCCTGATGCAGGGCTTGAACTACAAACTGAACTGCAAGACCATGACCTGAGCTGAAGTCAGAGACTTAACCAACTGAGCCACCCAGGCGCCCCGAACTCAGATACATTTTAAAAATGAAAACACCTAGATGGTTATCTAATTTATATTGCTAGAAATAACAATTCTGATAGTGGCTGTTAGAAATTAATTAACCTTTGGGGCGCCTGGGTGGCTCAGTCGGTTAAGTGTCTGACTTTGGCTCAGGTCACGATCTCACTGTTCATGGGTTCGAGCCCCTCCTCGGGCTCTGTGCTGATAGCTGGGAGCCTGGAGACTGCTTTGGATTCTATGTCTCCCTCTCTCTCTGCCCCTCCACCACTCATGCTCTGTCTCTGTCTCTCTCTCTCTCTCTCTCTCTCTCTCTCTCAAAAATAAACATTAAGAATTTTTTAAAAAGAAACTAATTATCCTTCTATTCAAAAGTGAGAAGAAAAAGGAATTCTATCTCGAACTTTTTTTAAAGAAATATATGCATGAATGTAACTGAAACATTTGCAGGTGTTGAAAGGTAAAGCATGATGAACATGGTACATGGAATGTAACTTTTAAAAAAATTCTACAAGTCATTTTGCTTTAACTTTTTTTTTTTTAATTAAGGGAAATTCTGATTATATACTTGAATGTGGGTATTTTTTTAAGTGCTAAATTCCTAAAAGGAAGTTAATGATATAATTTAGTTTTTTCTCCTCCTCTTGTTTTATTATTGTAAACCATTTCAAACTACAGAATATCAACAAAATAAATAGGTGCTCATTTTCATTCCTCAGAATTCACATATAGTTTTCACAAGAGACATCTAAACCCTCTTCAACCAAAACACAACAAAGGAAGATAATGTCTATTTATAAGAGTCATGTTTAGGAATATAACATACCAATGGCCCAGAAGAGGGAGTATCAATTTCTGCATGTCCTTATGTTTCTTTTAGTATCTATTTTCTTCCAAGATACCTACAGTTTTAACCCATATTGAATCTATAATGTCAAGTTATATTATTTTCCTTCAATCAACCTTCAGTATTCCTATTTCATTTTTTTATCTAAAATCTTTAATAAATGTAGGACTTCAGAAGGCAGCACATTTTTTTCTACCATATGTATACACAATTTTTGTTCTGATCAGTATAATTTGCCTCATAGAACTTCCAATTGTTAGTCTTAGTTCTGCCCTCTGGCTACTAAATTCAATTACCTTATTGAAGAGAGTTACAATTTCTACCTCCACCTTCCAAGGCTTCTCTTGACTCTACTTTCATAGAAATCCTTCTAATGCCCAACAGATGACATGGTATTCCACAGTACTTAGACTCTTCAGGAACTTGGTCATCTCTGATCATCTTCCACAAAGTATGTTACTACGAACAAAACACAGTATTTCAGTAGTGTTCTACCTACCTCGAAGTACAATTGGACTATTATCCTTTTACTCTAGAAATAGTGCTTCTACTTTGATATCATGAAAAGATTCAGAAGTCATCTTCAGAAGTCAATAGGATACACTACTCTCTCATGATATATCCAAATTTTACTGGATGGGAAACTACAATCATGGTGAACATCCCTGATACAGACAATTTTCTCAGATGGGGTACTTACATTCATATATAATATTAAGAAGGCTCACACAGTTTTAAATATACATAAAACAGTATTAATTAGTACAATTATATAATTACTAATAAAACAATGACTATTTCAGTATGGGCCTTGCTTGTAATTTGAGGGGTTAAGTGTCATATAGAATCTAGTGTGTTAAATCTCTAGTCTTCCATTAGTTGAATCAAAACTGAGAAGCTACAAGAAGTATAAATTCTACATTAAGCTTTGGACCTAATATTTGCTTTTATCAACTTACTTTTGAGATAATTTTCTCTTCACATTTGAAAATGTGGATTTTCATCTTACTATATGAATTCCAGTAAGATATATTATAGATGCATATCATTTTTTTAGAGCAAAGCATGTTGATACAGTGTTTCTAATGTTACAATCAAGGATCTAGGGATTTCTAACACATTTGTTCTCAAACTATATATATATATATATATTTTTTTTTTTTTTCTAAAAAATCATGTCTAGAAGTGTAAACAAATAAAACTGACAGAAGCAAACCTGATCTGGTAAAATGGCATGATGATTACCATCCCTCTCTTTTACCATGGGTGCTCATCATTGAGGGACCTGTATAGAATCCCTTTGGCTCTTCAAGGCACAATTTTAAAACCACTGGATTAAGGCAATTGAGAGAGAAAACTGAGGCAGCATCAACCTTTTGGAGACTCAAAAATGAGAATGAGAGTCAAAGAGTGAAAAATTTAATGACCCGTAAGAGACTTTTACCTATATGCTTCTTAAACCATGACATACACTCCCACCTTATATACACACAAACTTTTCTGTGTCTTCTCTTAACACACTTCCCAGGAATTTTTCAAATTATACTTCAAACATAGGGTTTTTTTTTCTGTTGTAGGTAAATGATTTTGTGTATGTTTTAGCAATTCTGATTTTCACTTAGCTTCAATAGAAAATATTCCATTCAGCTTCACTAAAAGTTTCCAAAATATATTTCCTTCTCACATTTCATCTGTGGTTTCTATTGAGGGAAGAGTTGATCCAAACTGGGAGATTTCCAACTAGACCATTACTTAAATAGCATCAACATGGAGCTATATCTTCCTTTCCCTTTCATTCTCCAGCATGAGATATCTTGATAGTCTTTTGAGATTTGCACTTGCAAATCCACTGAAGGAGGCCACTCAGTAAAGCCTGAAAACTCTGGTGACCCTCACCTTTTTTCCTTACTGACAAATAAGGATTTAAGTGATACTCTTGATGGTCAGATAGCTGGTAAGTCAGAATCCATTGGAAAAAGTTCAGTGGTCATGGTGTTGTATTCTATTTCAAAAGATAACTAGAACTCACAAGGCTGGATTGGAGTCAATCACATGGAAAAGCTCTGTTTTCCCATCTTCCCTACAGACATTCCACTACTCCAGTAGCTCTGCTACTGAGGGGACTGGAAAGGGAGGAGGCTGGAACTGAAAGGTCCCCATGAAAATATGGAAATGACTAGTAGAGTTATCAAATATTTGTCTGGATTCCTTCAGCCTACTGAGATCACCCTGCTCCATAATATTTAAACTAAAATTCCTTACTAACTACACACACTCTACATACTCAGATATATCTATCTATCTAGCTAGCTAGCTAGCTAGCTATATATAAACAAACCAAAATATGTGGAGACTCTCTGGTTGATTTTGTCCTAATGAATTGTGTGTGTGTGTGTGTGTGTGTGTGGTCTGACCTCTTTGTTCTTCACCCTGAATGAACCTATTTATAGACTATTACTTTCTCTTGACCTTGTATCTCCCCCAAACACCAGTTATTCTGTGAAGAGTAAAGGCAAGTGGAATTGGTAGAGAAGGCAAGGAGGGGGAAGGAGTGGCAGTGAGTAGAGAGCTATAGCCAGGAAACAAGTTGAAATTATGTCAAGGGAGTATATTCACATACTCACCATCAGAAACTTCTCACTTTGCCTCTTGCCTCATTTTTGAGTCTCCCAAAGCATTGTTGCTTCATGGTTTCCCCTCTCCTAATGCCTTATGTGGTTCCCCACCAACCAGTTTCCAGTTTTCTTTATCATGATAGTGTCTCATACATCTTTCTCTTCATCTATCCGTGAATTCTTAAATGTTCTCTTACTTCATTACACAGAACAATAAATTATTTTGGTCCTATTCCTGACCCTTTACAGGCAAGACCTGAAGGACATATTTCATCAAGAAACTGTCTCATTGTACGGTTTTATTTAGCAGCATGTGGTAATCTACTTAAGGATTTTTGTCCACAGGTTTTAGATTAATAAGTATTTTTTCCTAGATATACTCCAAACCTCAGTTTATATGCATATATTCAGTTCTGTGCAATTTTATCACATGTGTAGATTTGGGTGAACACCACCACAGTCAAGATACAAATAGTTCTAATATACAGGTTCCTCTCTGCTACCATTTTATAGTCAGAACTCCCAAATTGGCAACCACTCATCTGTTCTCTGTGTCTGTAACTATTTTTATTTCACTAATGCTATATATGTGTTTTCATACAGTATATAACCTTTTGAGATTGGCGTTTTTCACTTAGCATAATTCGTGGAAATATATCCAAATTGTCAAATTTATCAAAAATTAGTTCTTTTTCATTGAAGAGTAGTATTTTCATGATATGGATGTGCTACAACTTGTTTAACCATTTTCCTGTTGAACATTTGGGTATCTTCTAATTATTTGCTATTATGAATGAAAATGGGATTTATAAAAATGAAAAATATAATAATCAAAATAAAAACTCAACTGTGGACTTCATAGTAGATTAGAGATAGCAGAAGATAGAATTAGTGAACTGGAAAACTGATAAATAAAATTTAATCAATTTGAATAAAATATGAAAAAAGGAAAAAAAAAAGAACAGAGTCTCAAGGACCTGTGGGATAACAGAAGAGCTAATATTAATATTTTGATTTCTTTTTAACATTAGGATGCATGAAGAGATTCTACTTTCACCACTCTTATTCAACATAGTACTGGGAATTCTAGCCACTGCAATAAGGCAAAAAGAAACAAAATTTACAGTGGCCACCTTATAGAAGCAGCCTAAGTGTCCACCAACAGATAAATGGATAAAGAAGATAGGGTGTATATATACAACGGAATATTATTTGGCCATAAAAAAGGATGAAATCTTGCCATTTGCAACAACATGAATGGAGTTAGAGAGTATAATGCTAAGTGAAATAAGTCAGTAAGAGAAAGACAAATACTATATGATTTCATTCATATGTAGAATTTAAGAAACAAAACAAATATGCAAAGGAAAAAAAAAGAGAAAGAGACAAACCAAAAAATAGACTCTTAACTATAAAGAACAAACTGATGGCTAACAGAGAGGAGTTGGGTGGGGCAAAATAGGTGATGGGGATTAAGAGTATATTTATCATGATGAGCACTGAGTAACGTATAGAATTGTTGAATCACTATATTGTATACCTGTAACTAATATAACACTGTACCTTAACTCTACCGGAATTAAAATTACATGCACACACACACACACACACACACACACACACACACCTGGTTGTACACAGGGGGACACTGGGGGCTGGAAGTAGGCAACTAGGATAAGTGATGAGAGGAAGGCAGAGAACAAAAAGAGAGGATGAGAGGACAATAAAACCTCAGTACTCAAAATTAAACAGACACCAAGATTCCACAATAATTTACAAAGTAAGTGAATAAATAAATAAATTCCAAAAGACAAGAAAGCCAACAAAATCAACAATCTGAATTTAAATTTACTCCAAATTAAAATCGTTTTGGGAGACAGTATGTTTACATTGAAGAAATAATCTTGAATTAAAACAAGAAAAGGTAATAAAAATAAGATAATCATCAGACACAGTTGGAGAATCAATAAATAGGAAGATAATATTTAGTAAATCATTCAGAATGAAGACAATAAATAAGGGCAGGAATATGGAAGAGTAGTTGTGAGACATGCTAATGAGAGTGACAGGTGGTCAAAATAAATGCACAGAAAAAAAAAGAAAAGAGAACAGTATTTGAGCAATAGTGTGAGTCTCAAGTTAACATAAATACTAAAATCAGTGACAATTCAAGAAAGTAAATTGCATAAAAACTTCATTTATAAGAATGAATATAAGCATTTTAAGTAAACGACTAGTAAACTGAATTTGGCAATATAAAAAAAAAATCACGCTGCAAATGCAAGGAGTACTCAACATCAGAAAATTCATTATTATAATTGACAATTATTATTGGGTAATTCACAGAAATGGAAACCTGAATGAAAAATAAACATCTGAAATGGTGCTCAAGTTCATGAGTAATCAGGGCAATGCAAATTTAAAGAAATAGTAACATTTTAAGCCATTAGATTGTCCAAAATTAAATTACATTTAAGTGTTGAAACAATGGAGAGAAATGGGGACTCATAGAGTTTTAGTGGGAAATGAAAACCTTAGAATGTTGAAAGGTAAACAGAAGTTAGGGAAAGAAAACATATTGCCTGATGCAATCAATTTACTCAAAGTTTGTGAACTTCAAACATAGTATAATATATTGCATGTAGATGCCTTATATTGTACTAGTATGAAAACTTACATGGGAAGCAAAAAACTGGAATTACAGATGGGGTTTAAACTGTATTTATAATGATTTATTTATTTAAAAATGATGAAAAGCACATGTGGCAAATATTAAGATTTGATAATGCTCAGTGCTCCTTACATTGTCTCCTGTATTTCTCAGTATGGTTGAAGTTTTTCATTTTTTTTAAGGTTAGGCATGTAAGTTGAGACAAAAATCAGATTTTAATGAAAAATGAATAACATAAAATGTAAAAATAAATAAAGATAGGAGTATCAGTTATTGCCAATTTAGAGTAGCCCCATTCCTCACTTCCACCCTTTAACAGCGAAATTTCTTTCTTCTCTTCTTTTTTTTTTTAATTTTAATTTTAATTCAGGGGCACTTAGGTGGCTCAGTCATTTGAGCATCCAGTTTCGGCTCAGGTCATGATCTCCCAGTTACTGAGTTCGAGCCCCACATCAAGCTCACTGCTGTCAGTGCAGAGCTCACTTTGTATCCTCTGTCCCCTCTTGTGCTATCCACCTGTGCTATCTCAAAAATAAACAGACATTTAAAAAACATTTTAATTCCAGGGGTGCCTGAATGACTCAGTCGGTTAAGCATCTGACTTTGGTGAAGGTCATGATCTCATGGTTTGTGAGCTCAAGCCCCAAGTCAGGCCACATCCTGAAAGCTCAGAGCCTGGAGCCTGCTTTGGATTCAGTGTCTTCCTCTCTCTCTGCCCCTCCCCTGTTCATGCTCTGTTTCTCTCTCTCTCAAAAATAAATAAACATTAAATTTTTTAATACCAATATAACATACTGTGTTATATTCATTTCAGATGCACAATATAGCTGATTGAAAAATTCTATACATTACTTAGTGCTCATCTTAAGTGTACTGTTTAATCCTGATCACCTATTTTACCCATCACTCAACCCAACTCCCCTTTGGTAGCAATCAGTTTGTTCTCTGTTTCTGTTTGTCTCTCTCACTCTCTCTTTCCTTTGTTTGTTTGTTTTGTATCTTAAATTATACATATGAGTGAAATCAGTGGTATTTATCTTTCTCTGACTGACTTATTTCACTTATGCTCTCTAACTCCATCCACGTTGTTACAAATGGCAAGATTGCATCCCTTTTTATGGTTGAATAATATTCCACTGTGTATACATACCACTTCTTCTTTAGTCATTCATTATTCAATGAACACAGGATACTTCCATAATTTATTATTGTAAAAAAATGTTGCAATAAACATAGGATGCATATATCTTTTTGAATTAGTGTTCTCTTATTTGGTGGGTAAATACCTCACAGTGGAATTACTGGATCATATAATAATTCTATTTTTTGTTCTTTGAGGAAACTCCATACTGTGTTCCAGAGTGGCTGCACCAGTTTGTATTTCCACAACAGAGTTCCTTTTTTCTACAAATCCTTGCCAACACTGTTGTCTCTCATGTTTTTGATTTTAGTCATTCAGACAGGAGTGAGGAGGTATCTCATTGCGGTTTTGTTTTGTATTTCCCTGATGATTAGTGATGTTGAGCATCTTTTCATGTGTCTATTGTCCATATGTATGTCTAATTTGGGAAAATGTATGTTCATGTCTCCTGCCCATTTGTTAATTGGGTTATTTGTTTTTGGTGTTGAATTGTGTAAGTTCTTTATATATTTTGGATACTAACTCTTTACCTAACATGTCATTTGCAAATAACTTCTCCCATTCAGTAGGTTATCTTTTAAGTTTTGTAGCTTGTTTTTTGCTGTCCAAAAGTATTTTATTTTTATGTGGTCCCAATAGTTTATTTTTACTTTTGTTTCTCTTGTCTCAGGAGGCATATATAGAAAGATGTTCCTATGGCTGATGTCAGATGAATTACTGCCTGCGCTCTCTGCTAGGATTTTTATGGTCTCAGGTCTTATATTTAGGTCCTTAATCCATTTTGCACTTATTTTTGTATATAGTGTAAGAAAGTGGTCCAGTTTTATTCTTTTGCAGGTAGCTGTTCAGTTTTTCCAATACCATTTGTTGAAGAGACTGCCTTGTTCCCATTGCATATTCTTGCCTATGTCGAAGATTAACTGACCATATATTCATGGATTTATTTCTGGGTCCTCTATTCTATTCCATTGATCTATGTGTCTATTTTGTTGCCAGTACCACACTGTTTTGATCACTACAACTTTATAGTATATTTTGAAATCTGGGATTATAATGCTTCCAGTTTGGTTCTTCTTTTTCAAGAGTGCTTTGGCTATTCAGGGTCTTTTGTGGCTCCATTCAAATTTTAGGATTATTTGTTCTAGTTCTGTGAAAAATGCTGTTGGCATTTTGATAGGGATCACATCTAATCTGTAGGTTGTTCTGGGTGTTACAGACATTTTAACAATATTTCTTCTTCCAGTCCATGAGCATGAAATATCTTTCCATTTGTTTGTGTCATCTTCAGTTTTTTCATCAATGTTTTATAGTTTTCGGAGTACAGGTCTTTCACCTCGTGGGTTAAGTTTATTACTAGGCTTTTGTTTTGGTTTTGGTGCAATTGAAAATGGGATTGTTTGAATTTCTCTTTCTGTTACTTCATTTTTAGTGTATAGAAATGTGATAGATTTCTGTACATTGATTTTGTTTCTGCAACCTTACTGAATTTATTTATTAGTTCTAGTTTTTGGTGGAGTCTTTAGAGTTTTCTACTTATAGTATTATATGATCTGTGAATAATGAAAATTTTACTTCTTCCTTACCAATTTGGATGCTTTTTATTTCTTTTTCTTATTTGCTTGCTGTGAGTAGGACTCCCAATACTATATCGAATAAAAGTGGTGAGAGTGGACATCCTTGCCTTGTTCCTTATCCTAGCTCTTAGTTTTTCACCATTGAATATATTAGCTGTGGGTTTTTCATATATGGACTTTAATATGTTAAACTATGTTCCCTCTAAACCTACCTTATTGAGAGTTTTTATCATGAATGGATTTTATAGTGTGCCAAATGCTTTTTCTGCATCTATTGAAATGATCATATGTTTTCACCCTTTCTCTTATTGATATATGATGTATCACATAGACTTATTTGTGATTATTGAACCACCTTTGCATCCCAGGAATAAATCCTACTTGATTGTGGTGAATAATTTTTTTAATGTATTGTTGGATTAAATTTGGAAATATTTTGTTGAGGAGTGTTACATCTATGTTCATCAGAGATACTGGCCTCTTTTGTTTTATAATGTCTTTATCTGGTTTTGGTATGAGGGTAAAACAGGCATCAGAATTAATTTGGAAGCTTTTCTTTTTTTTGGAATAGTTTGAGAAGAACAGGAATTCACTTTTTAAATCTTTGATAGAATTCATCTGTGAAGGCATTTGGTCCTGGATTTCTGTTTGTTGGGAGTTTTTTTAACTACTGATTGTATTTCATTGCTGATAATCTGTCTGTTCAAATTTCTATTTCTTCCTGATTCAGATTTGGAAGGCTATATGTTTCCAGGAATTTATCCATTTCTTCTAGGTTTTCCAATTTTGGGGCATATAATTTTTCATAATATTCCCTTTCTCTTATAATCCTTTGTATTTCTGTGGTGTTGGTTGTTATTTCTTCCCTCTAATTTCTGATTTTGTTTGAGTGCTCTCTCGCTCTCTCTCTCTTTCTGTCTCTATCTTTAGATATGTCTGGCTAAATGTTCAACAATTTTGATCTTTTCAAAGAACCAGCTCCCAGTTTCATTGATCTGTTCTATTGTTTGTTGTTGCTGTTGTTGTTTCTATTTCATTTATTTCTGCTTTAATCTTTATTATTTTCTTTCTTCTACTGTTTTGGGGTATCATTTGTTCTTTTTCTACCTGCTTTAGATGTAAGGTTAGGTTATTTATTTGAGATTTTTCTTGCTTTTGAGGTAGGTCCGTATTGCTATAAACTTCCCTCTGAACAGATTTTGCTTCATCCTTAGGTTACTGGACCATTGTGTTTTCAATTTCATTTGTCTCCATGTATTTTTTAAAATTTCCCCTTTGATTTTTTTGGTTGACTCATTCATCTTTTTGTAGCATGTTATTTAACCTCCATGTATTTGTGTTCTTTCCAGATTTTTTCTTGTGGCTGATTTCTAGTTTCATAGTATTGTCATCAGAAAAGATGTACGGTATGACTTAAAATATTTCAAATCTGTTGAGACTTGTGACCTAATGTGTGGATCTATTCTGGATAATATTCCATCTACACTTGAAAAGAATCTGTATTCTCGTTTTAGGATGGGATGTCCCGAATAAATCGGTTAGATCCATCTGGTCCAATGTGTCATTCATAGCCACTGTTTGCTTGTTGATTTTCTGATTTGATGATCTACTCATTGATGTAAGTGGAGTGTTAAAGTCCCCTGCAATCAGTGTTTTATTATCAATTACTTCCTTTATTCAAAGTAATTATTGACAGGGATGTACTTGTTGCCATTTTGTTCTTGTTTTATGGTTGTTTTTGTAGTTCTTCTCTGTTCCCTTCTTCTCTTGCTCTCTCCTATCATGGTTTGCTAGCTTTCTTTAGTGAGATACTTGGATTCCTTTCTCTTTATTTACTTATTTATTTTTTGGCATATCTATGACAAGTTTGTACTTGTGATCACCATTAGTTTGGATATCACATCTACTTCATATATAAGTCTATATAAGTTGATGGTCACTTAAGTTTGAACTTATTCTGAAAACACAAAATTTTTACTCCTCCCTCACCCATGTTTTAGGTTTATGGTATCACACTTAACATCCTTTTATTTTGTAAATCTCTTGATTGACTTTTACAGATATACTTAATTTTATTTTGTGTTTCCTACTTTTCTTACTCCTACTTACATTCTTTTCTTCCACTCAAAGAGTCCCCGTTAACATTTCTTGTAGAGCTATTAGTGGTGATGAATTCCTTTAACTTTTGTTTGGGAAAATTTTTCTCTCTCCTATTCTGAATGATAGCTTTACCAGATAGAATACTCTCAGGTGAACATATTTTTTTTCTTTCAGAACTTTGAACATAACATTGCATTCTCTTCTGGCCTGCAAAATTTCTGCTGAAAAATCAGGAGATAGCCTTATGAGGTTTCTCTTGTATATAACTGTTTTCTTTTCTCCTGCTGCTTTTAAAATTCTCTTTTTATCACTACCTTTTACCATTTTAATCACTAAATGTATTGGTGTGGACCTCCTTGGATTGATTTTGTTCAGGGCTTTCTGTGCATCCTGGATCTGGATTTCTGTTTCCTTCCCTAGATTCAGGAAGTTTTTAGCTGTTATTTCTTCAAATACATTTTCTGCCTCCCCCCCCCCCCATATTTTATCTCTCTTTTCCTTCTGGGATCCCTATAATACAAACTTGATGGTGCTGCTGAGTTCCCTAAGTCTATTTTCATTTTGTATTATTTTCTCAGTCTTCTTCAGCTTGATTGCTTTCCATTATTCTGTCCTCCATATTGCTAATCTGTTCTTCTGCTTCCTCTAGTTTACTATTTATTCCATCTAGTGTATTTTTATTATTTTTATGTTCATTTATTTTTGAGAGAGAGAGAGAGACAGACCAAGAGTGAGGAGGGGTAGAGAGAGAGGGAAACACAGAAACCGAAGCAAGCTCCAGGCTCTGTGCTATCAGCACAGAGACCTACACAGGGTTCGAACTCACAAACAACAAGATCATGACCTGAGCTGAAGTCGGACACTTAACTGACTGAGCTACCCATGAGCCCCTCCATCTAGTGTATTTTTAATTTCAGTTATTAAGTTCTATATCTTGTTGGTTCTGTTTCATGTTGTCTATCTCTTTGTTAAGGGTCTCACTGAGATCCTCCACTCTTTTCTCAAATCCAGTGAGTTTGTTTATAACCATTATCTTATATTCCCTAGCAGGCATATTATCTCTGTTTTGTTTAGCTCTCTTACAGTGATTTTGTCCTCTTTTTCATTTGGGACATATTCCTCTGCCTCCTCATTTTTCTAACTCTCTGTGTCTGTTTATATGTGTTAGGAAAGTCAGCTAGATCTCCTGCCCTTGAAATTAGTGACCTTATGAAGAAGCAGTCCTGTAGTGGTCAGCAGTTCAGTGTCCCCCATTACCAGAACCTAGCACATCAGGGGTGTCTCCTATGTTTGTTGCATGTGCCCTATTTGCAGCTAAGCTGCTTTTGTCATCAGTCTAGTCCTTCATCTGTTTTGGCTCTCTTTGCCTGTTGTGGGCAGGCTTTGGTCTTTGTGTTGTTAGTGGGCCAGTCTGTGGCCACCTTGGGTTTAGGTTGAGTTAGACCAGGCACTTTCCATAGATGCAGTATCACTCAACTGCAGGGCACTTTCCTTTTGTTATTCCCTGAGAAGCTTCTGTTGGCAGGTGGAGCCTGCAGTCAGAGCAGATGTCTGCCCCAGCCTGCTGCTGGGGCAGCTAGATTGGTATATGTGGTTATCTTCCCTTCTCACAAGGGTAGGAATCACTGGAGTGGTGCTGGATCCTATTGGGACTGCTTGCACACTGCCAGACCTGTGGAAGCACTTTGGATGGGCTCTAACCAAGGGTGAATTGGAGGGGGCAGGTCTGCTGGAGAATGCAGGAAGGGGTCTACAGTGTTAGCAAAGTTGGTGCAGTTCTGCTATGGGAGCTGCTTTAGAAAACTGCCATAGGGCTGGAGGGGGTGAATCCACAGAATAGCATGGGAGCAGGGTGTGCAGTGCCAGGAAGATCTGTGCAGCTTCACTGTGGGAGAGGACCTGCAGTTACTCAATCATCTCTGAGGCTAGCCAGGTTGGTGGAGGAAAAAGAGTGTAGGGGTGGGGTGTGGGGTGTATGCAATTAGGTGAAGAGTGTTGGCACTGTGCTGGTTCCCACAGGTGTCTGGGTATCTAGGATGGGGGTTAGGGGCATAGGGAAATGGTGCCTGCCAGCTCTTTTATTCATGGAGAAGTCTCACAACAATCCCTGCCTCTCCAGCACATGCTGTGAGATTAGTAAAAAAATCTCTCTCTGGTATACCCCATCAATTTTTCAAACAGCTGTTTTTATGTTGTATCTCTGCAGGGCTATTGCTTGTGCTGTCTCTTTAAAGGCAGGGACTCAGTTTCCTTTCACCCTCCTGGCTTTCCTAGAGCAGAGTCCACTGATGTTAAAGTTCTAGATGTGAAGACCCACTGATTTTAAGAACTCACAAAATTAGCTCCCCTCTGGTTTTCAAAACCAAATATTATGGGGATTTGCCTTCCCCATATGGGTTGCTGGTACCCGGGGGGTCTGGTGTGAGGGCCTTTTTCTCTCCCCTCTCCTGTCCACTGTATATGTCCCTCCCACAAACTGTTCCACAGGTCCATGGGTTCCTTTTAGCTCCAGACCACATTTCTGTCCTTCCTACCCTTTTCAATGTGGCCTCTTCTCTATATTTAGCTGTGGAGAGTCTGTTCTGCCAGTCTTCAGATCACTTTCTGGGTTATTTACACTGATGTGGGTGTTATTTAGTTGTATCTGTGGGATGAGGTAAGCTGAGAATCCTCCTACTCTGCCATCTTCCCTGGAAGTCTAAGACCAATTCTTATTACGATATTCTAAAGCCTCTCCCTTGTTGTTTCATGGGAGAAGTCATAGTTCAATTTGCTGAGTCAAAGAGCGGTTTGATTTTGTTCCTGATCACCAGAAGTGTGCCTTTACCCTTCTCTTCCCTAGACTCGCTGCTTACTATGAAACTGCAGATTCAGGGTATTAGATGAAAAATAACACTTTATCATTTTTATGTTTTATACATTTGAGGAATTGGATGCAAGCTCTGGATGCAGGCAAGAAGGTTGGCCCTGTGTCAGACTTTACAGGGAGAACTTTCAGTCCCATTACCAGCTAGCTTCTGCCCAGGGGAGTATAGATTCAGCATCATCCACTGCTTTGTCTCTCTTTTTATTTCTGAACTGTGGATAAGTTTATCCTTGTTTTGAGCTCAGCTATGTCTTTTAATTTTCCCAAAAATTCTAATCAAGATTGCTTTGTGTTTTCATAAGAGAGCATCAAACATGAACTTACTGTGCCATCCCAAATACCCATCCATTAACAATGCCCTATATTTATTCTTCATAACTGAATAATGGCATATGGTATTTAAAATTAAACCAACACAGGAGCAATCAAAGGCTTTCCACCATTCAGGTTCTGTAATGCTTTTAAAGACACCTGCAGCATGTTTGTCACAGGAAGTTTGATAACTGTATGTTGCATTTTTTTTAAAAAAAATCACTTTTAAATCACATTTTGTGTGTCATATACAGACACATATAAGTTCTGAAAATTCTGCTTCTATGTGGGACATGTAAATAAGAATCATAAGTTTTGATCAGAAATGATGTGGTGCTTTCTTTTAAAGCCATCATTAAAAAGTTGTCAATGTTTTCCTCTGAGAATTGTGCCTTTAATCTATTGCTCCATGAGACTTGCTTTCAAGCTCATCTTTTAAGATAAAATTCAAACACCAATGCTCAAGTCACCAAAAGTTTTGAATGTTTAAATTAATGTTTTCCTACTTTCTATAGTAAGTTATGTTAATTTCTAGAGGTTTTGCTTTAAACAAAGCCTAACAATCTTTCTTACACTAATTAAAAAGGGGGAGAATCCTACAATATAGCTACTTGAGCTTTTCTGAAGGAACAGCTGGATGATGGAGAGGGCTATAACAGTTTACATATAAATGTTACCCAAGGATGAAAACCAGTGGTACACATATAAGAAGCCCAAAGTGAGTGTCTGATATGCTGAGAGACAAAAGATCATGGAGAGATCATGAGTGTGTAGCTCACACCTTATGACCCCTGGAACCTGGGTCACTGGTGATGCCATTACTTAGGGATTCAGTATTTTGAAGGGCACAGATTGACCCTTCTTCCTTAGAGGAGTGACTGTAATCAGAGGATGAGGAATGCTATCAGTTCCGTATCTGTGCTGAGGAGAGGATTTCTACCCTCCCCTTTGGTGGCTGAACTATGCAGTATCTGGATGAAGACTGAACTGTTTCCATGACATGGATGCCATGCGTGTACTTAGCAAAAATAATTTTGGCAGACAACTTGGGTCATATCCAGGTTGGGGTATAGTAGATAATAAAATTTTGTAGGAATCCATAAAGTAAAACATATCCTTAATCCTTTCTTTTAAGAGGACTACCTAGTGGTTTAAAGTAGACTGATGGCAAGAACTATGATTTATATTTTAAGAGAAGAAGCAAGGTTGACACCAGAAATCAAATAACTGGTCTCAGAGATTATATACCCGAAGTAGAAAAGACCCCTGGTTAAATATTCAATAACAAAAGTATGACTTTGGACAATAAAGAACAAGAACATCATATGAGCAGTCTAAGGATTTTAAGTTATGTTTTCAGTGAGAAATGCTTTAATGGTTTGAGATTTCTATCCAATTGTATACACACTGTCTCTGCTAGTGAAATCAATGGTAACTCACTTTCATTTATTCTGTAGGTGTCCAATGAGATAAAACATGATAAATGGAATGGGGTGGTTACATATTGAAAAAAAAAATAATGCACACTAATATTTTAAAAAATGCTATGTAAGAAAGGTAAGTTTTGTAGCTCATATAATCATTTTTTTAAAAATGAAACTAAGTAGAATTTTATTCTTGTTCCAAAGCAAAATGCAATTTGTATATGCATTGTATTATTTCTCATAAAATAGCTCTATTGTATAGCACTTTATCTATTTTAACACTTTTATAGAAAATAAATTAGTAAATGAGTTACCCTGTATATCAGCACTCACAAACTCACAAACACATACACACTTAACATCAACATACTCTATACACAACTCACTTCATGTTGAAAACAAATTGCCTGACACAAAATAGACATTCAACAATTCTGATTGATGGAGTGAATTAAAACTTATTTCTGAAGGAGTACAGGAAAAGGAAGTGTGAAAATGAAGTCATTAAATAAGAGTTTCATTTAGCTCAGGAAGAAAGAGCTTCCATAGTTATAGCATCACAGCTGTCTGCCTGCCAACTTTGCTTCTCAATCCCAAATCTGGAAAAAAGGATGTTAATATTTGTTGTTATTTATCTTCCCCTAGAGTAACTCAAAACGTTTCATGTGTTGAATAAAAGGTCTGTACAATGTGCTAGAAAGAAGTACTTTTGAACACAGAAGCCATGTTGCTGAGTGCACATAAGTACAGCGAGGTGAACTGGACTGCTGGAGGCTGCAAAAGGAGTGCTGTCCACCGTCGGGAACAGGGATCAAAATTCATGACACTTGGCCTTTTATTCTAATCATTCTAATAACTGGCACAAAGGCTTTTTGAAGAGTTTATCTCCTCATTTTCTTGGCTGGGGTTCATTCCATGGTGGGGGAGGGGAGTCTTTTTATTACAAGAACTGTGAGGTTGAAAATAAAGCTTATGTTCCTCTCTTCTAGAAATGCTCCAGCAGGCGAATGCAAGTAATTTCCGGTGCTGAACTCTATAATGTTATCTGATGGATTTCTCCACATAATGCTTACTCCCTTCCCTGCACTATTACATTTTCTCCTTCTCTACCTCCTATCACTTGACAATTTTTTTTCTTACAAAGATTATTTGTACAGGACTTGAGTCAGTCTGGATCTCTAGTGAGACTTCCAGGACAAGTAATCAATAAATATGCAATATTTAAGAAATATAGAAGCAACAATTACACTCTATTGTCCTAGTCTTCTAATTTTAGTACACTTTTGGAAATAAAAAATGTATCAACAAAAATACATCAGATTTTCAATATACTTTTGTGTCAGAGTATTATATGTATTCATAAAAAAATAACCCAAAACCCATGATAAAATGTTCATTATGTTGTTTTGTGGATAATGGAAAAGTAGTATATTCCAAAATATAGCAATTGCAAGGAATAAAAGCTTGATAAAAAACACGGTTCACTTATTTTAGTCTTAGTTTTTAATTAAAAGATACAAACCAGAGCACGTAACACTTGTGTTTTCACTGCTACAATAATGTACACTTGCTCTTGGAATAAAACACAAACTCAACATAGTTACAGAACCCTACAGATTCTGGTTTGTTTTTCCAAATTCACCTTTCATAACTCTCTTAACTCTCCCTTGTTCCTTTATGATACAGCCATACTGACTTTCTGCATTGCTGAACAATGTCCGATTCTTTTCTGCCAGGAATAGGCATTAAGAACTTTGCACATTCTGCTTTCTCTGCCTAGAATGTTCTGGCCCTAGGTAGCTGGAAATTTTTTCTTCCAGTTCTCAAATAAATGCAACTCTTTAGATAGGTATTCCAAGCCATGCTGTGCCCATACCCAGCTATCTATTCTTTCATATTGCATTGTTGTATTTTATTCACAGATTTTACTTCTGTCTGAAATCATCATCGCTCTTTTTTTATTTAATTGATTTAACCATTTATTGATGGCCCTTGTCACTAGAAATGAAAATTTCATAAGAGCAGGGGATATTTTTGTCTTATTCACCACTCTATTTTCAGATTCTAGAATAATAAATGACTTAAAGGTGGTACATGTTCAATAATTAAACAAATCCTTCAACAGGAGCCTCATGCTAAGGATTTGATAAAAAGAAAAATGCAAAATATCTCGGCTTTTTACCAGACCACACTCTGATTTTTTTTTCCTCGAAGAAGCTAAGCTATCAGTAGAAGATTAAATGTTTAAGTATTTATTGCCACTATTTCACACCCCTAGAAAACGGTTAGTAAAACACAAAGACAGGTTAGAAAAATAAAGCTTTCTCGCCTTCAAACTGATAAAGAAGCAGGTCAACATTTTGCTCTCTCTAAATGCATCCATTCCTACATCTTAACAGAACAGTCACTTGCAGAGGATATGGAAGCTAGAAAAGAGTGGGTGTGAAAGACTGAAAGAGAAACATCCAGAAAGAGTGATGCAGAGCCCTACAGTGATCATATTTTAAGGAATTTCAATGTCTGATCCTGAGTCAAGTTTAAAGAATAAAATCTACAATAAAATGGCACAAAAGAAATGGACAGTAAAAATGGCCAGCCAAGAAGAATTTGTCTTTAGGAACACTTCTTTCTTGAATTGTTTCTAACTATCATGTATAGGTCCTCAACACCAACCCCTCTGTTCTATGCTTTCCCCTACAGGACAGGAAATGGACCCCATTTTCCAGGCTCCTTTGCCTGACAGGTTCTAATCAAGAAATTGAAAAGTGCAAGAGGAAAAGAAGTCATAATTCTCTTCTAACAGGTAGATGTAGGGGTACATAGAGGCTGACAGAGTTTCAATGGTTTCCCTGTGAGCTCCTGCAAATGCTATATTCTGCTGAAACAGGAAGCTGAAATCTCTAGCACCAAGTTTGTTTGCATTTCTTATGTTTCTGAAAGCCAGCTCTCTCTTATCTAAGTTTATAAGTGGAAATGCTTACAGGAAAGAAAACAAGGCAGAGGCTGGAAAGGCCAAGAAAGCCACTAGGCTACAATGCGAGTATGACCCAGAGTTAATGAGAGAGAAGGAAAGGTAGGTAGACATGTCCCAGACTGGCAGTCCAGGGAAGACTAAATGCAGCCATGGGAGAGTACTCCAGTCAAAGTTAGCTACTCAGAGGAATCTCAAGTTACCTAGAAATAAGCCTTCCATAGCATTCCTGTGATAGATTTCAGAGGAAACAGCTCAGACCTCTAGGAAACTATGCTCCCAGCAACCGGAAATCTGTCAGGTGCGCTCTCATGGATTTCACAAATAGTCACCTTTTCCCTATAGTCTCATTTCCTTCATGTCACAAAGGGAAATAAAAATGCCTGCCTTACCTCACATTGAACCTATGAAGATCCTATGACATGTAAATTTATGTCAAAATATTAAAAATAGAAAATTTGGCATAGCCAATATAAGGAAGATAAAGGAAAGAATTAATGGGAAAAGAAAGTAGATTACTTTCATGTATGATCTAACATGCTGTGGTAAAATAATTCTCTACGGAAAAAGGAGGTAGAATGAAATCATAAGTACTCCAGACAGTGCTCAGGATTATCAGTACTAAGGAATGCTCACAAGGGTGCACAACAAACAAATAAACAAGAACAAATAAGAACAGTACCCATAGATCTACTCCATAGTCTCAATACCAAATCTTACTTGGCTAACTCAGCATCTCAAACCAAGAAAAGAAAACCTGAAGTAAAAGATTACTTCTCAGAATATATATACCTTTTGTAACCATCAATACCCCTCTAACTGATTTGATAGTTAATCTAATTGATAACTATATTATTCTGCTGATTGTTAAAACATAAGACCCTTTGTTACTTAACTGGTAACACAGAATATCCCCAGTAGAGGTATTTCTTTTAGAATATAATCCCAAACTCTTTGCTGCTCCCCTTTTTAAGATTAGAAAGAAATTATGCTGATAAAAATTTCCCTTAAGAATTGATAGTCTAGTGGCACCTGGGTGGCTCAGTTGGTTAAGCACTTGTCCAATTCTTTCTTAATTTTGGCTCAGGTCATGATCTCATGGTTGGTGAGTTTGAGCCTTGCATCCGGCTCAGCTTGCTGGCAGTATGGAGCCTGCTTGGGATTCTCTCTCTCCCTCTCTGTGCCCCTCCTCTGCTCGCATGCACACACACACACACACACACTCTCTCTCTCTCTCTCTCCCACTCTCTCTCAAAAATAAATAAATAAATATTTGAAAAAAATTGATTATCCATTCTTCACTCTATCAGTGGATTAAAAGAAATGATCGATGAGCTACCCCCCGGCTCTTATCACAATGTCCCACCAGAGAACTCTCTTCTTCTAATCATGCCACGACTGGTGAGTGTTACAAAAACCAATCCAGTAAATCCGGTCACTGACTTTGCTCTAAGGACTTAAAATGCTTTCACTGGTTTAAATAATAACCTCTTGATAAGAAACTTCAGAAAATATTTCTCTGATCTTAACATAGGCAGTCCTCACTTTGCCTTACCATAGGAGTGTAAAAATGACTATTAAAGCTAACACTATGTAAAACCCTCTTAATAATCAATAAAAAGATGTTTTATTGTTCTGCAACCTTTGAAAACTTTTGTCAGAACATTACAATTCTCTTACTCTTAGGGATAAGTTGTATAGGGAATTTAAAAATAGTAAAACCAGTATTTATTAAGTATACTATACACCGGTAGAAGCACTGAGAATTGAAGTGTTTTATTTCTTTATGGAACCTATCAAGAACAGCTGGAATAGGGCTTGCCTTCTTCTTCCCTTATCACTTAGGGTAGGGAGCAGACACCTTCTCTATGCCCTGGCAAACTGTCATACCCCTTTCTAAGTTTGCATGAGCTTCCAACATTTTATCCTCCTCATGCTTTCAGTGTTACAACATAATTTAAGAAAGTTCCATTAATGTAAAGTTTTGACAGCATCACTTCCTCTGCAGCCTTTTTATCGCAACTGTTCCCATTTAAGTCTGTGGGTCCGCCTTCATTTAGTTCCTCGGACTACATATACGGATCTCTCAATCAACATTTCCTGAGTCAGCGATTTTTTGTTTTTGTTTTTTTAATGACTCCATATACCTGTAATTAAAGTTTCACTTCCACAGTCATCATTTTTTATTTACTGCAGTTTCATCTTTGTTGGCCTAGTCCGTTTTGATTATCAATAGATAATTGGTAATTGTTAAGTGTCACATGGTTTGTCACTAGGAGACCAGAAGGCACCATAGCTACATGCTTTACTGCCTGTGTACATCGACCGAATAACAGATATCCAGTAACCAATCAGCAAAAGACCATGAAGGAAGTGCCATGATTGCTCACTAATCATGATGTGCATAAATATTTGTGAAATACGTAACTAGCCATGAAATTTGTACTTTATGCAGCAACTCACAGTTAATATAACCTGGTAACTAAACTTTGGATCATATTGTTGGAGGGCTAGTATTTTTTAACTAAATGGAAATAACAGAAGCTGAAACCCATGCATATCAGAACCATGCAAAATGAAGACTGTATTAGGAATAGTGGTGTTTTCCTGGAGTAATGAAGTTATTTTATTGCATCGACCAGTTCTGTCCCAAAGAAATATAATAAAAGCCACAACTGCAAGCCATACATGTAATTTTAAATATTTTTAGTAGGCAGTCTAACAAAGGTGGAAAGGAACAGGTGAAATTAGTTTTAATAATATATTTTGTTTAACCCTATATATCCAAAATATTTCATTAAATATGTAAGCACCATAAAAATTGAGAAACTTTTTTATTCCAAGTCTTTGAAATTCAAAGTGTATGTTACATTTATTTATTTATTTATTTATTTATTTATTTATTTAGAGGGAGAGAGCACACATGAGCAGGGGAGAGGAACAGAGAGAATCTTAAGCAGGCTCCGTGCTCAGCGCAGAACCCAAAGTGGGGCTCAATTCCATAACCCTGGGATCATGACCTGAGCCCAAATCAAGAGTAAGATGCTTAACTAACTGAGCCACCCAGGTGCCCCCAGAATGTATGTTAATTTGAACTAACCACATTTCAAATGTCTGTCATGTGGCCAGTGGCTATGCTATTGGACAACATGGATATAAATGCTAAATATTTAATAAAGAATTATTTTCCCTTCCTTGTGTTTTTCAAAAATGTATGATCAAACATGTGGGCTGCTCCTTGTAAGTTTATTTGAGTTGATGGCATGGATGGTAGGAACTAATCACACTGGTTCCAGGGCACTTGGTTAAGTCTAGTTTATTCTTCATTTGTTTTCTATTTAAATGCACTTTATGTTCCTACATATTACACATATTTATATGTTGTTCATATTCTTTTTATAATAAAGTGGGCACAAGTAAGAAAGTATACAAACAAAAAAACTATTTAAAATAAATATAATTTTGACACCACTCAAATAATTTGAAACCTCAGAATATTCCCTTCTGTTAGATAGATATATGTACCAAAACAACAATTAAAATACCTCATCATAAAAAGCTGCATCTTACCCAGTGTACCAATTAAAAATAAAAAGGAGAAAGAAAATATATAATATGGGAGCAAGATAATTACTCAATTTCTACTCCCCTACTTCTGCAGTGCAAAATCTGACAAATGGGATCTAATAATTAATGCTTCTGAGGAATTACTCACATAAACAGAGAGGAAATTCTTTTTTCCAGTCCTTAGATATACAGAGAGCCTAGAAGAGCAGAGATTACATTATTCTAACAAATCTCTGGGTTTCAGAAAGAAGCCTGAGAGAAGGATTGCTTGAAGATAAAATATTTTAATCCCACTAATCCTGAACTTTCTTTTCCCCCTGATAAAATGTGCTGATATGTTCCCGCCTGGTGCATCATTTTATGTTCACTGTAAGTTTTTTGATATCATACATGGTTCTAATATTTTTTTCATTTAAATAAAAGGCTGCCTTTTAAAAAATAATCAACTAACAACAAGGTACACATTTTTTTGAAATTCTGAAATGCTTCACATGGATGTCCCTTATTCATATTTTGAGGATATGTAGGCCTCAAGTTAGTCGTGCAAGTCTGTAAACACTGTCTACAAAAGGTTATTGGAATCGTCGCACAAGAAGCAAAAATGTTTTGGCTGCCCAGTGTCAAATACCATAAGACCAATTAAATTATTTCATTAAAGATACATATGTCAGCTTCTCGGCTTGTAGATCAGAACTTTTGTTTGCAAAATGTTTGATATTAAAATGAGACAAAATTAGTCTAATGGGAGAATTATTGACTCATATAACTAACCAAGAATAAGGACTTCTGGGACAATTATTCTTCGAAACCCAAAAGCTATCGGACTTTGTGAGCTATCTGCTCTATACTGTTTACTCTCTTAACACCAATGTTTGTTTACATATTGGAGTCACAGCTGTCACCAACTCTTAGTTTTACATTTTGCAATCTTCAATACTAGAAAGCAGTGTTCCCTTTCTCTTAATATCAACTAAAAATACACTTCATAAAAAAAATTCTGACTCTGTGGCTTTGGGCTAACTGCCTGAAAAATCAGGAGGAAAGGTTGCAATTATTACCCCATTTGGGTGAGGAGTTAAATAGCAGAGTATGATGAAGAGATGGGGTCACTGAACATGATGATACCTCCTACACGGAGGTGTTTCACTGAGATGGAAACAGATCTCCAAAAGCAGGTGGGAGAGGAAGGCAAGGGTGCTACCTCTGGAAGAAAGATAGAGTTGTGCAAATGTTTTTCACTATAATATTAAAATGGAAGATTTTTTTTCACATTTTTATCTAGTTGTTTCTGTGCTATATAGAGACAGCTATAGCCCAACTAAATGACTTATGAATGGGTAAATAGCACATCCCTTAGATATTAGGTCCAGCAACAATAGGAAACTGGAGAAGATATAACACAACTGGATGTGCTAGAAATTCATAAAGAGAAATGGGTCTAGTAATAATGAAAGAACATAGAACATGACCAGGTATGTTACAAATTTCATTCAAGTACCAATAACAAAGATCCCTAAAACAATGGCTTAAATAAGGTAGTTTTTTCACATTAAAAACAGGTAGGCATAGACAAAATAGGATCAGAAAGGCAACCCCGTCTTTCTCAGGGAAACAAGTTCCCTTAATCTTTCTGGCTCCACCATTCTAGATTTACTAAAGTCCCACACAACAACTTCTGCTTAAGTTTTTGCTAGAATTTGGTCACATCATTACACCGCACTACAAAGGAACATGGGAAATGATTTTTTTTTTTAAGTGGACACTTTAGTTATATGGTGCTATGCTAAAACCAACAGTCAAACGGTTACTAAGAAAGAATAGTTGATGGAAATTGGGCAATCTCTGACTCAATGAGCATGCTAAGTTTCAAAGCACTTGAAATATGCAATAGACTTAGAGTATATGAAAAATATAGTTATAAAGCTAGTTTCCCTTTTTAAAGAACATCAAATATATCTATCTATTTCTATATGTGTATGTATATAGACAGATACAGATACAGATACAGATATGTAGTAGGCCCTTGGAGTTAGAAACAGAGATTTTTCTAACACTGATACTCATTTGCTAAGTTATGAGTACATGTGAAACAGTTGGAATAATCTATTTTGTCTTTCTATTTTAGAAAGAAAATTAGTAACCACCTCTCCATCTCATTAAGCTATTAGAAATATGGACAGCATCTTGAATAACATTTAAAACAAGTTCCTAAATAATTTTGATGATATAATTTTGAAGTTAAAGGAAAAAAGCTAAGCAGTGAATTAGCCTTTCAGTGTCTCATCCTTTTCCATATAGTAAAATAAATTAATGACAATATCATCTGAACAGGGATAATCTAAAACTACCAAATGCTCTATGATTATTCTAGATCAGAAGTATTTGTAATGCTTCATTCAAATTCACTCTTATAGCTCTTCAATGTATTTAGAGATTTTCCTGGATATGGTGATATTATATTTACTATTCAATTTAGTTAATGAAAATAAATAACACAGTTACTTTAAAGTAATTACAAACCCAGTGCTAAAATAAATAAATTGAGTTACCAAGCAGAAGCTTATTTCTTTATCATGTCCTAAAGGGCAAATTAATTAGATTTTATTCTTAATGTTTAAAGTATTCTTAGAACAAATTATTGATGTTTTTATAAATTTTGCTATAGGATATCTTGAAATGCATTATGTTCCTCAGCCAAGTTGACAGGTTCATTAAAGGAAAATAAAAAATTAATTTAATATAAATTTCAGTTTGGTTAATTCCACTTGCTAATATATTGTAAGTTGTACTACTTTCACCCCCATGGAAACCCATCAGGCAGCTTAATCAAGCTATATTAATTGAATATAACAATATCTCTTTGTGTTATTAGAGGAATTCTGTGATTTTACCCTCCATAAAATTTTATATTCTCTTACCTCGTTAGGGTTTTTGTTCTTTCTCCATTCTAACATAGAAGCAAATTTCCCTCCAGTCGGCTTTCTTCTCTTAGAAATTATACTTAAAGTTATGATCAATTCATTTCCACTGACCATATATTCACATGTTGCATGAATGCAGCATTATTCATTTAAAAATACCCCTATTGTTTGGACATTTAAATTATTTCTGATATTTCACTATTAAAAATAATGTGAATTGAATGTTGGTTACACACAGATTATTTTCTTATGATAGATTTGCCAAAATACCACTAATAAATCAAAGAACAGGGGGCATCTTTAAGGCTTTTAATCCCTATTCACAAAAATTTTCAATCAGTACTAAATGAAAATATCTAATCCACTGGCCCAAAGAATGTCAATTCAAAAATATCTTTCACCTTCAATGCAATATACTGTGTTATAAGTTAAGGATATATTTTACTGTAGGCTCTTGACTACAAAGGAGAGGAGAGATACAATAGCTGAGAGAGACATGAGCTTTTGTTAGTATTTTGGTTTTCAGTTTTTAGGTTGTGAGAGACCAACACTTTAAATATGTTAATTGGAATAAAATTTAATGGAGAGGTAGAAGATAAGCAGTGATATGCTGACAAATGTCTAACATCCACCTCTGAAAGTTTTTTTTAAGCCTACACTTGTAGCATTTGGTGATTTACATGGGATAAATATTCCCAGCATGGCCAATTTCCACCTACCAAATTGACATCAGCTAACTTTCAAAATTCCTTAAAATTAATTCATCAGTTCTTGCAAGCCACTACGAGCTGGCTTCAGCTAACCACAGATAATGAACACCACAGAGTCAGAGCTGCTAAGATGATATAAGAAGGGATGCAGATGTAGAAGATTTAGCTTTGGATGAGAAATGAGAAACCTCTTTGATTTCATTAGTGGGAAGAAGTACATGATGAGCACAAATGTGAAATCTGGTTTATGGATTCAGTGTCCAAAAGTCAAGAACTTACTGTCTGGCAATCTCTCTTTTCTTTGTGAAGTAAAAAAGAAGAAATCTGACTAAATCAAAGTGGAAGAAGAGAGATATTACGAAAAATGTGAAAGATGCAAACTGACAAGGGAAACACAGAAAGATAGCAGAGTGGTACTGGGAACCCAGCTGAAGTTAATGACCAGGTATTAACAGCAATGGAAACAGATAGGTGCTGTTCTCAGCAGAGTGAGAAGTCCACATTTGGAAAGGAGAAAGCAATGACCTGGTTTCATCCACAGTTGGACATTTGCCAAAGAAATGCAATACAGCAAGGAAATACAGACAGGGAATTTAGGATATTGGGAAAACATGGTTAAAATGATGCAATATGGAAATTAATCTGGGCAATGACAGCAGTAAATATAACAGGAGATAGGAATAAAATAGAGGGATCAGTAAGCAGAAAGTCCCAAAGAGATTTTTCTCACTGAGATGTTGGTGGAAATAATAATCATAGACATCAGCAAATGACAGAGTAGGAAGCTCTAAACACAGAAGAAGAAGAAAAAAAAAAAAGAAACTATCTGAAACAATTTGCCAAAACTGGAAACAATTAAGTTTATAGTAATCAGATACTAAATGAGGAAAAATCTAACTTAAAAAGTGGTAGGACAAGGGATACAGGAGTACTGATGCATAGGGGTACTTGTACCCCAATGTTTATAGCAGCACTCTCAACAATAGCCGAATTGTGGAAAAAGCCTAAATGTCCATTAACTGATGAATGGATAAAGAAATTGTGGTTTGTATACACAATGGAGTACTATGTGGCAATGAGGAAGAATATGGCCCTTTGTAGCAACGTGGATGGAACTGGAGAGTGTGATGCTAAGTGAAATAAGCCATACAGAGAAAGACAGATACCATATGTTTTCACTCTTATGTGGATCCTGAGAAACTTAACAGAAACCCATGGGGGAGGGGAAGGAAAAAACCAAAAAGAGGTTAGAGTGGGAGAGAGCCAAAGCATAAGAGACTGAGAACAAACTGAAGGTTGATGGGGGGTGGGAGGGAGGGTAGGGTAGGTGATGTGCATTGAAGAGGGCATATTTTGGGATGAGCACTGGGTGTTGTACGGAAACCAATTTGACAATAAATTTCATATATTTAAAAAAAAAAGTGGTAGGTGAAAGAGCAGACCTAGGCCAGCCGACTAGTGACTATGTCCCCCGACATGGCCGCAGAAAGAAGTTCCCGCTCAAACCTCAGACCACGCCTCCTCCCCTTGAGTAATTTATGTTTTCTAAGAAAGCAGGCTACCGATTGATGCATTCTTCTGAAGTCTAAGGTGGGAGGAAGGGGAGTGTGAGAGGCGTGGAAAGTGTGAGTAGAAGAGGGAGGGCTTCTCTCAGGTAGGGGCCAGAGGCAGGAGCCCTCAACCCTGTCCAGGCTTAGAATGACCTGGGAGCATTTTACCCCTCCCCAAACCAATTAAATCAGAGCCTCTGGGGATGGTGTTTGGTGCTAGGTATTTATATAGCACAGCAAAGCTGACAGCCAGTGGTTAATAGGTGACCAGTGAGAAACGTTCTGTATACACTGAGGCCAAACATGTTAGAACTCCTCAGACACAGTGGTTCTTAAACTTCAGGTGCATCAGAATCTCCTGGAAGACTTGTTCAAACACAGATTGCTGAGCCCCACCCCCAGAGTTTCTGATTCAGTGGGTCTGTGACCACCAGGCCCAACAATTGCATTTTTAGTATATGTGCTGCCGAATCGAGCACTACATTTACATTTTTAACAAGTTCCAGGTGACGCTGATAATTGCTGATCTGGGACCACACCTTGGCAGCCATTGTTCTATCCTTCCCCAGCCAATCGGCTGAGGCCACGACCCTTGCCCAGCCAATCAGCTAAGGCCATGAAAGCCCGCTCTCTCTCCCGTATCTCACCTCTGCGTTGGTGCAGGTAGGGGACTGAGCTAGAGCTAGCTCGAATAGAGGCTCTTTGCTTTTGCATCAGACTCAGCTCCCTGGTGGTCTTTGGGGATCATGAATTCTGGCCATAACAGTAGGAAATCTTTGAGATATTTTGTCTGTGCTTTCCCAAGCCCTCCCCAGGTTTGTGGCAGTCTTGAAAATGGCAGCCCATATTTCCAGTCTCAGATTCCAGTCCTTGGATCTGGAGGAAGCATAGTAAATCTTATTTGCAGATTATTGTGTTTCTTTTAATCTGACTGGGGACCTGAAAGACTGATGCAAGTTGCTGGTCTCTGTTTTGTCTATCTCAGAACCCGCTCTGGGCTGGTGTGTTGTGGGTATCGCTTGAAAACTTTGCAAGGCATCAAAAAAATCTACATTTGCTTGGGCAAAAGATTATACTTGAGACATACAAGGGGTCTCCTAAGGCCTAGGAGGAAGAACCTATGAGAGAGTTCCTTTGGCAAATTAGCGAGTACATTCAAAGCACCTGAGTGTCCTGGGAAATGAAGAGAGCAACAGTGCATAAGCAGGATGGGGCACATGTTTAGAAAGGAAATGAAAAGGCTCTAAGCTTTCACCACAAGCTAATCTATAGTCTCAGTGCAAGGCTGGGAAGAATTGTAAATGGTCTGGCTAAGTGTTAAGAGTGTCTTAGCCCAGAGCCAATTCACAAAGCATAAAAGAAATGGCTTAGTTGTTGCTGTTCTTGTTAAGACTTCTGGTATTCAAGGAAATCTCAGTCAAAACACTGGCAAACCCAAGCTAAACATTCAGCAATCATGAACAGCAAGCCCTGAGGAAAGAAGGGGAGAATCTGATTTCCAAAGTTTGACATGCCATAATATTTGAAGGCCTGATGTTCAACAAAAAATTACAAAGCATACAAAACAAAGTATGGTCAATTCAAAGGAAAAGAATACACTGACAGAAACCATCCTTATGGAAGCAGCCTTTACAAAGAATTTTTTTCATTAATTTTTTTAATGTTTATTTATTTTTGAGAAAGAGAGCACAAGTGGGGGAGGGCAGAGAGACAAAGGGAGACACAGAATCTGAAGCAGGCTCCAGGCTCTGAGCTCTCAGCACAGAGCCTGACGTGCCGCTGGAACTCACAAGCTATGAGATCATGACCTGAGCTGAAGTCGGACACTTAACCCACTGAGCCACCCAGGCTCTCCACAAATACTTTAAGTTTATTCATTTATTATTTCTGAGAGAGAGAAAGAGCATAAGCAGGGGAGAGGCAGCGAGAGAGGGAGACACAGAATCTGAAGCAGGCTCCAGGCTCTGAGCTGTCAGCACAGATCCCAATGTGGGGCTCGAACTCATGAGCGGTGAAATCATGACCTGAGCCAAAGTCAGATGGTTAACCAAGTGAGCCACCCAGATGCCCCATTACTTTACAAAGACTTTAAATCAACTGTCCTAAATATGCAATATGCCAAAGAGATGAAAGCAACCAATGACCAAGAACTAAAATAAACCAGGGAACCAATATTTGAGCAAAATGAGACTATTAATAAACAGAATTGAAAAAAAAAAAAAACCGGAAAAATCCTCCAGTTGAATAGTGCAATAATTGAAATGAGGAGGGGTTCAATAGCATATCTGAGCAGGCAATTGAATAACTGTATGGCAATAAGTTAGATAACCTAGATGGATTTAAAAAAATCTTCAAAACATACAGGCTATCTGCTGACTCAAGAAGAAATAGACCTCAACAGACCTCCCCCACTCTCAACAGACCTATGACAAGTAAACAGCTTGAATAAGTAATCAAAAACTCCCAACAAAGAAAACCCCAGGACTATGTAGCCTAACTGGTGAATTCTACCATATGTTTAAAGAGTAATTAACACCAATGCTTCTCAAACTCTTTCAAAAAAGAAGAGGAGGGAACACCCTAAATCACTCTATTAGGCCAGCATTGCCCTGATACCAATTCCAGTCAAAGACTTCATAGCAACAGAAAACTACAGACCAATATCCTTTATGAATATAGATGCAAAATTCCTCAATGAAATACTAGCAAGCCAAATCCAACATCAGGGCTACTGTATGCAGTTCTTATCCCCAAATAATGAAACTGAACATTTTCTATAAGCCGGAACCACTATGTTCATACTGCTTCATTCCCAACTTTTTCAATACGGATGAGTGAAAACAAATCACAAACTTTTTGGATACAATATAGAAATCAAAAAAACTGTAGTTCTTCTATTGTGAAGAGACTGATTTAAGTTGACGTCCTTTGTCTTAGCATTTTTTCCTCCTTTTTACAATTGTGTTTGTATTTAGTGACCCAGTCTTTCCAATCTGACTCCTTTGTACTCTTTTTTTTAAGTAATTTTTGTGCTTATTTATTTTTTGAGAGACAGAGCATGAGAGAGAGGGACAGAGAGAGGAAGACACAGAATCCGAAGCAGGCTCCAGGCTCCGAGTTGTCAACACAGAGCCTGACAACTGGACTTGAACCCACAAACTGTGAGATCATGTCCTGAGCTGAAGTCAGATGCTTAACTGAGCCACCCAGGCACCCCTCCCTTGTACTCTTTAAATAAACTTTTGTTTTTGTTTGTGTGTGTGTGTGTGTGTGTGTGTGTGCACGTGCGCACGCGTGGTTTGTCAAAAGGTATAGTAATTAGTTTCAAGGAAGCATATCTTTTATATATACGTGTGTATATATACATACACACACACACTACCTTAATTCTGGAGTCTCATTTGATTTTCTCAGAATCTATAGAAACCAAATAGCTATATAATATAATTTGCATTCTACAGATGGAAAAGAAGTTGAAGAATTGTAGAGGGCCTGAGGCATCTTAGTGCTGGATAAATAAATCCTGCTCCTAGTTTGGTGATTAAACTTCACTGAGATTGTATGTCAAGTTGATGGGTGCCTGCACCTATATCTGTGCTACATATACATGGTTTATTTGTTACAACTTTATACTTCAAGGTTCTGGGTCATACCTTATCCAAATGAAGGCTGAAATTTTTACCACCTGTTTAGCATAATTCAGTATTTCCTTTTCCTTTTTTTTTTTTTTTTGAGAGAGTGTGAGAGCATGAGTGGGGGAGGGGCAGGTGAGAGAGAGAGGAGGAGGGGGGAGGAGAAGGGGGGAGAGAGAGAGAGAGAATGAGAGAGAGAAAGAAAGAGAGAGAGAGAGAAAGAGAGAGAGAGAGAGAAAGAGAGAGAGAGAGAGAAAGAGAGAGAGAGAGAGAGAGAGAGAGAGAGAGAGAGAATCTTAAGCAGGCTCCACACCCAGCAGGGGAGCCCAACTCAGGACTTGATCTCACAACCATGAGATCATGATCTGAGCTGAAATTCAGAATTGGACACTTAACTGCCTGAGCCACCCAGGTGCCCCTCATTCAGTATTTTCACCCACTATCTAAAAGAATATGACCACAACACA
This sequence comes from Lynx rufus, assembly GCF_022079265.1. Taxonomy (NCBI): domain Eukaryota; kingdom Metazoa; phylum Chordata; class Mammalia; order Carnivora; family Felidae; genus Lynx; species Lynx rufus. The sequence continues at coordinate 75,768,283 of NW_025814896.1, read as the reverse complement.
CATTTGGTCAGGATTTACCTGTGTCTATATGCTTTAAATGTGGCCAGCAAGAATGCACTTCACATAAGTAAATAAGCTCTATTGGAAATAGATGCCTTATTATAGTGTTTATGAACATCCTTCAGAAGTATTATCTTTACTCTGCCTCCCACTCTCCTGAATGATTCTTTCAAATGTTTACACTGAAGAGGAAGAAACTATCATCCTTTCTCAAGAAAATGCTCACCTCTTGTGTGGCAATTCAAGTAAAAATAAGTTGCTCTACGAAAGCTCCCAGGGCTCATTTCATAGCTGGTATCTATCAGTGAAACAGCAGAGCATGGTAGCTACAAGCTGGACATAAATCAGCACAACCTGTATTCACATTCCCGTTCTACTTACCAGTCTCTTCAGTATAAACAAATTCCTTAAAATCATCTGTAAAATTATAATAATATTACCTTTCTCATAACATTATATTGAAGATTCAGTGAGTTAACAACAGCAAATTACATAGGTATGGGCCATAAATATAATTGCTAACTTAACTGCAATTAGTTATGCAACTGTCTCTTTCTCTTAATTGCATCAGTTTGAGGCCGAAGATTCCACCTCAGAGTTGGGCACATATTGTCATGCTCACCTGGTGCTTTTATGGAAATTAACTGAATGATATATCCCAGAATCATATATGTTTCAACACAGGCAGCACCTGGTTCACAAAGGATGACTTAATAGTTTAAGCTTGGTCTTAAATTTGGAAAACAATATCTGGTTTTATGTTTAGACATTTTTTAAATCCATCCATCTCTGATGGGTGGAAATATGTTATTCTGTAATTTCATAATGTCAATTATGGGAGGATGTTAAATTCAATGTGGCATTGAAATAGTGATAAAAATACATACATACCATGTTTGAAGAAAGATCAGACACCGTGGGAGCATGATTTTTTAAAAAGAAATCATAAATCATAGGAATTTTATTTCTTAATCTGCTTCATATTGATATTATGTATACACATATATTGCATAAAGCACCATTAGTCTATATATCTTACCCTTATGATTACAGAGACAAGAAATAATTCAATTATTACTTTGGGAAATGACACACATTTTCTAAGTATGCCTGCCATATACAAAAAAAAGGACATATACTATATGTTAGATTTAGACAAACTATAGCGCAAAATATACACATACTGATCTGTGTAATAACTTACCCCACCATGTAAGTAGATTATAGCTTGATATGAATAAAGAATTAAGGTTACTATCTAGATAATTCAGGTCAATATAGTACTTTGGCCTCAAGTACCAAATACTATCTAGATAATTCAGGTCAATATAGTACTTTGGCCTCAAGTATCCAAATAAAAATGCTCTAAATATTTATAATCACATGAATAATTTTATAAGCTCTCCACTGTTCTCAGGATAAGTTGTTTTTTTTTTTTTAATAAATCACTGGGGAGAATCATGTTTTAGTGAGTATTTTCTTAAAGATCTATTGGGAAAATCATTTTAAAACCTAAATAAGTAGTTAAAATAATTGAAGGCTATTATTTCCAAAGTGTTGAAAAGGAAATATACCTTCAATAACTAAATCCCATATCTCAACATCTAAAATAGTGAAACTCTAAGAACAAAAATGCTTCCTTACCTGATGACTAATGCATACAAAATGTACATTTTTCTTCAACTGGGAAGTAAGTGATGAAATCAATTGTTCAGTAGTTGACATGGAGTTAAGATTTGCTGAGACAGAAATACCTTTGATCAATGAATAATGATATTTCCCAGCTATCTGAGGAGAACTGACTGTCTCAACTGTACATGAATTTAAAAGATCACTAGATTTATAATCACTAGATTTACGAAGACAAAAAAACCCACAACACTTTACATTATCAAAGATACCATCTGAGTCGTCAGTAATACCCAAGATTTACTTAGCATCTGATCTTTCTAGAGTACCAAACTAACAGAATAATAGTGCTGCTAATCTTTAGATTATCTCTAAATTTATCTTTTATTTCTCCTACCAAGGAGCATGGCACAATCAACTTATATTCTATGCACTGTACAACTCTTTTGTGGAAACAAAATGATTAGTAGGTAACCATTAGTAAGTTAATTTTATTTGCATGACTGAAAATAAGTACTTAATAATGTTCTTGGGGTCTTCAGTGCAAATAACTAGCTTACCATATATCAAGAACTCATGGATCATTTTAAGAGTCTGGGAATATGCTGCTTTAGGAAACAATAATGTCTACATCTGATTTCTGTCTCATCAAAATGTACTTACTGGAAGAATAATTTTCCCTGCATTAGCAAAATATGTGGAATGTACTAAAGCAGTCTGAAGAAGGATGTTTCTTGTTTGAAAATAATCTGTGGCAGGAAGAATGTTTTATTACCTCCAAAATTTTAAAAAGATAACTTATAGAACTTTTACATGAGCATGTTTTACTTGTAACAAAATCAATTACCAATGTTTCCAACTTTTCAATAAAATCTGTGAAGATTAAAAAATATCATTGGTTGATATATATATATATATGTGTGTATATATATATATATTTAAATTGATTATAAGTTATATTTAATATTGTTTAGACTTGTAGATCCTGATATTTCACTGTTAAATAATAACCTCTGACCAGACACTTCTTGGGTAAATAAGTGCTTTTCTATTTTCCTGAAATGTTGGGCCAAGATAGCCATACAATTTAAATTCAAAGAAAGCCCTTTGCCAGATTTTTTAAATTAATTTAAAATTTTTTATTTAGGTGAAGTCCTTTATATAGAACACTCCTTCATTTTTTTTAAGGTTTATTTATTTATTTATTTATTTAGAGGGGGAGGTAGGGCCAGAGAGAGAGGGACATCTCACGGTTTGTTAGATCAGGTCCAAAACTGAAATCAAAGAGTCGGGCACTAAACCAAATGAACCACCTAGGCACCCCATTTCTTCACTTTTAAAGATAGGTTTTAAAATATAAATGTCAGTGGTAAAACCAATATATTGTCTGAAATTTAACTAAGGAGTGTATGGCTAGTAGTGTGTCCTTACATCAAAGTTGGTTTGGCTAGAAAAGGCCTCCTCCTAGATAGTAGGGTCTAAATTGTTGGAAGAGTTAAAGAAGGGAATTACACACAAAAAGAAAAGACACAAAGCCAATTCTGACATTTTGATTTTGTGGAGAACTAGGTCTTAAGTGACATAACTGAGGAAGCCATAGACTGTGTAAACAATAATGGGCCAATGTCAGTAGAGATATAAAATGCAAATAACAATATCTTTAGAGGGCAAAAAATACTTTATCTGATTTCAACTTTATTTTACTAGAATTATTTCTGCCTCTCAAGTGGGATGTATCTGGGAAAAAATAAGTCATTGTCCTACTTATTATATGCAACTCCTTGTGTATTCCAATTCATAATATGTTTGGCAAACAATGCTGTCAAGGCTTTGAACATTTCATGTTCTGTTCCCTTAACAGACACTCAATAAATATACTTTAAATTGAATTGAATTGTTCAGGTTAATGAAGTTCTCTTATTTTTTTTACAGTTCTTTTAAAGATTATTTATAAAAATCTTCTGAGACAAACATTGATCACTAGTCTCTTCAAAGTTGATTCAGGAAAGTTTTTCACATTTGTAATTAAAACTTAGGTGGCACTGAGAGTAAATGAATTCACAAATGTCACTGCAAATAGCAGTTTTATCTCTGGCTGCTTACTGCCTTGCCTCCAAATATCTAGTCACTCGAGGATATTCTTCCCAATTTACCATATTTCTTATTATATTTATTTATATTACACAATATATTTTAAGTATAATATGTGTTGTCATATAATACTTAATTCTATATCTCCATAGATGAATTTGATGAGCTCCTTTTTACACTGGATCCCCATTAAAACCAAGGATCTATGAGGTGCTGAGTCTACTGGTTCTCCAAAAGTTAAAGAGGAGATTCTCAACAGGGGAGTCATAGCAGAGAGAAAGAAGAAAACTGGAAATACATTCGTTGGAATTACAGTCAAGGAAGACAATAACACCTTGACTGTGTGACAATTTGTGCTGTTTATGGTGCTTCTGATGTATGCAAAAGTAAACCGTATTATTGCTTTCCAATTTTTTTTTCATGTCATGGCACACAAAAAGTGATAATATTCTTATGGTACACTGTTGCAAATTAAAGGGAATTTGGGTGCTTCTAAATGGACCTCACTGGAAAAAAATAGTATTTTCTTACACACACACACACACACACACACACACACACACACGTATGAAGGGAGATTAAATTTGGCAATTTGGCTGCGGCTGCCATCTGTACCTGTCAGGAGCTCTACTCTGCTTCATTGCCACCTTCCCTGTGAGCCTTACCTTAGCCTAAACACAGTGCTTCTTGGAATCCCTGACTGCTCTCCAGCATCTCATCAGACCCATTGTAGACACTGGGCAGCTAAGCCCTATCTATGCAGCTGCATATATAGCAGGTATTCAGATGGGAGAATCTCTCTGTGGCCATGCTAATTATAAAGGAGGGTAGCAGATCCATTTATATTGCTTGCATCTGTTGACCAACGAATTTGTTTTTAGACTTTTTTCATCATGCTGTCTTTGGAAGACACTTTAATGATGTTATTTATAGGTGGAGATATAAGGCTGGGAACCTTGTCTCTAAGAGGAATGAAGGGATCTCAAGGTCTTGCAGCATTCCCTTCATGGCACTACCATAAGAAAGCTCTGAATTATTTACTGGGAGAAATTAGATAACATCCTAGATAAACTATCTTTTTGGAGTCCATGGATTATAACAATGAGAAAGGTATTGGAGATAATTAAAATATGTGATACCTGTAAGCTGTCATCAAACCCCTATACCTTGGTTAAAATATAACTGTTAGAGTAGGACAACAAGGTTAACAAATTATAGCTAGAATCAAATATACCCTCATCCATCCAGATGTTCAAAAAACAATTTACTTATGGAAACACAACACAGCAAAACAAGCCAAATGAAACACACTAATATTCAATGTCAAATTTACTAAATGACAAAGTATATATCCTATACTCTGATTTAGTGTGGTATCACTTTAACTTGCTTTAGCTTTTGCTGCACATTGCAATCATTTGGGTAGACTTTTTAAAAGACTAATTCCAGGGACTCATCCCAGAAACTGCAACTTAATTGGTCCGGTGTGGGACTTGAAAATAGGTATTATTTTAAAGCTTGACAGGTGATGCTAACAGGTAACCATTATTTGGGAGCCACTGCTTTAAACTTTTGTTTTCTCCTTCTCCCTCTACCAGGAAGTAAGTGGATATTCTTAAGTCTCCTTTCCTGCAATATCCATCTGCTCTGTCTCCAAGATCCCTTCCTCCCTATATTCTAATGACAAGCTTCTTAACTGTATATTAGGTGGATTTTCTTTTTCTCAATATCCTAGGTACTAGCAGACACATAGTGCCTCGAGACCAAGTAGCTTATCAGGGTACTGCAGTGTGCTAAATCCTACCAAATGAAGCTCCCTGTCCACTCCACATATCTTGTCCTAGATAATTTTTCAAGTTTGAATCCTTGACATATCTAACAAAATAAAGTTGCATTGAAGAGTTTTTATTCTTGCTCTTACCTTAACTTGACCTAGAGCTAAACTGGTTGCTCAGCTCCTGAGGCACTGGTAACAACAGTTAAGACTCCACTGATTCTATACTAATTTAGGTGCTTTTTTTCTTTTCCTTCAAACATACACACATATATCTTTGATGATATAGGTGGAGCTTTTTCATACACAACTGCTAAATGGTTCTGTAATAAACAGAACAGATCTAAACTAGAAACACTGTTGCCACACTTTCAAGAAATAAATTGCAGGAACCAACTATGTAATGTCTGGACTGCACAGACATTTCACAATTCAAGTCCTACATGGAAAGACAGAAGAAAGGAAGGAAAGAAGAAAGGAAGAAAGGCATGAAGGAAAGAAGGGAGAAAGGGAGGAAGCAGAGGAGAAAGGGAGGAGGGAAGGTACAGAAGAAGGGAGGAAGGAAAAAAGGGGAAAGTAAAGAAAAAAAGAAAGATTTTATAGATTTAAATGATCAAAAAGGATACTGTACATGTACTTGTTAAACCAAGTCCTGTGAAACATTAAGACTACAGTTCTTGGTAATTCGAGTCAAATAAATATTGTGCATAACAATAAAAAAGCAACTGCATTTTTCTTTATTATGATAAATCTCACCAGCAGTTTTATATAGCCATAGAAACCATACTTAAGCTTGTAAAATTATTTTCACATAATTTTTTTACAGTTTATAAAAACACTTTTTACTAGTTATAAGGGGGGGAATCAATCTGTCATTTAGAGTAGAAGAAATAATAGCAAATAGAGTTCTCTGTACATACATGTATGTGCTACATATTATAGCTGTGAAATGGATTCCAATAATGAAATAATGCAAAAAGATGGGGACACTAATGGTCTACTTATAATGTTAATGTGATATTACTTTTCTCAATCAGAACAATAGTTTCTGAGAAAAGCAACTAATTAAAAAAATAAATTATTGTCCTTGAAATAACTATGCCTTCAGAAGAAAATTTTATGACACTATTTTTTTGTGTTATATTATTTGGGAGAAATGACAACATACAAAAGACAAAATAGATGTTAAAAGATTCACCTGTTATTTGTTCTACTTTATAGAATGTAAAATAATCTTTACTTTAAAAATCAAACTAGTGAATAGCTATTTTTCATGAGGTAAACAGCATGAGTTCCAAACTTACATGTGGAGAAGGCTTCTTTACTATACTTTTGCATATATGTTTATTTTTATTGCCAATACATTTTGAACCTTTGATTTATTGAAAATGTTACCTTTGTGGCAATAATTCTTACGATCTATCCTATAAATTAAGTTGAAAAGTAGAAGAAGAAATGTGATAACAACAAATTATTTCTGCTATCCAAAAGTAGAGGGTTCCTATGAAAGCATTTGTAAGCTGAAATGAAGTAAAGCAAAGAAACAATTACCATTAATTTATATGGAAAATTTTCTGAGCATTCCCAGACCCCCAAAACAACCTCTTAGGTTCTTCTGATACGTCTTGCTAATGGATGCACAAAATAAATCGAGATAAAGCACAGATGCTTACAGACATAGTTCAAAGCTATGGCAGTTTGATGCTGAAATGCTGAGTCTAGTTCCTGGGGAAGGAGCATGGAGGTACCATTCTCTCTGCTCCAGGCATGCACCGCCTCAACAATGGCCTGCTGCAAAACAAACACTGAATGCTATTTTTGCTTTTTGCCTTTTTTCATAAAAGCAAAATTCGTCTTCACATTTCTTTCAGGTAGTGAAAACAGGTACTAATCTAGGTCCTTTGTAAAAGCAAAGGGGTGGAACATGAACACTGGAAATGCAGGGGATATACCTGTACTATCATTGTTGTCTGGCAAGTATTACCCTTCCTAACTGTAGAATTTAAATAGCCCAGATGTTTGCTTTGAATAAAATGTCTGAATTATTTGAATGCAGTAATATATCTGCAATAAACTGATAATTACATATAATTACTTTTCATTGGATGGAAAATAAACTCTTCAATAACCATTCCACCATGGCCTAAGTCTTTCTGTAGCTGTTCAGAATTGTACTGCCATATTTTAAGGAAGAAAAGACAAAATGCCACTTTGAAAAGTAATTGTTTGAAATGCACTGTGGGAAAAAGAAATCATGGTCAGTGTGCTTTGTCCCAGTGCTCTGTGTGTGCAGGTACTACTTTCAAGCTGTCATTGTTAACTTGTGTTGTTCACTTTTATATATTATGAAGACATTCCTTTCTTTATCTGATACTGGCATCCTGCCTGAGAAATGTTGCAGTATTAAACTAAGTTTGATCTGAAGAGGCAGCTAATTAAAGGTCACTGGAAATACCCTAGGTTCCCTGAGGCTGTCCATATCTATTTGGACTAAGAAGACAGGGAATCTGTCTCTACCATGGTGAGGTATGTACTAACTGCTTTGAGAACACTGAGCAGCAGTTTCAGAAAGACTAGAGAATTGTTATGTTGTCCAACCTATGAAATCTTCTTGAACTTCGATTTCCTTCTTGTCATGATTAGCAATTTTGAGTACATTATCTTCAAGGTCTTTTGCATCTGTGATACTCTTTTTTGATGAAAGAAAAAATGGCTTCAACGCTAACAAACTTCAAATGGTATTGTTCTAGGTTTACATGCTTTCTGGAAGTCAGAGGCACACTGACAGGACTCTTTTATCATAATGTTGAATTTCAAAGAGAATCATATAATCATATCTACTGCCAACATTTGAGGTCATTTAAATGTGTTAATTATAGAAATTCAGAAAAGCAAATGTCTGAGTAAAAAAAGTCCTAGAGAGAAAGCAGAAGTTAATTATTACCTGGTCTGAAAGACTAAAATACTCTGCTGACTCTTCCTTGAAAAGAACAAAGTAGAAACCAGAATAGAGTTCCAGGATTTACCAATTACAAAGAATAAAGACATTTATCTTAAAGAGCTGATAGAGAATAATTTGTAGATAGAAAAAATAGCCACAGCAAGAATTCCATAGATGACCAGACAGCAAGAATTTTGAAAGGGAAGATGCCTTGAATGGTAATAAAAAAGGTAAGAGAGTAAATTGAAGACTCTAATAGCATTTCATGAAACTAGTTTCTTTAGGCCCACTAGTATTTGTTGAACAAATATAATAAGGAGAGGAATGAGAAAGCCTAGAATAGTAGAAAAAGGGGAAGAATTCAGGTATAACCTGATTGGAGGCTGTTGGCATGAGGAAAGTAAAGATAGGCTAACTGATCCTATAGGATTGGTTAGAGGTACATACTTAGCTTTCTCTAGTTAGTGGTAAGTTGAAAGCTGATATAAAAATTAGTGAAGGTGTCAGTTGTTAATCAGGCCCTGCATCTTGAGGTCAATCATTATAGGAGCTATTGTTTGGCGTTCTGGATTGTTGCTAGAGATAGTGGTCTGACTTCCTGCAAGTCTGACTTAAAGATAGTCAGCTGGCTTTCTGGGGTGGTTACTGTATATAGGTTGGTTTCCTGGGTTGCTTGCTGCATATTGTAAGCCACAGTTCTGTTTCTATATATGTTTGGCCATCGTCCATTTGTATATTCAGTCTCTCAACATTTTCACACAAATTACCTTGTTACCTGTCTATGATTACAAATTTACTAGACAATTTCTTAACACTAAACTAGGTATAAATGAAGCAATTGCCTGCTTACTATTTCTAAAAATCAAAATACTAAAATAAAAATAAATCATTTATTTTCCAATTTTATTTTCTTGAAAATTTGAACAGATTTCACTATAGATTTTGTTAACTCTGATAATTTAAAATATTTTGTTAGTGGCACCTGGGTGGCTCATTTGGTTGAGTGTCCAACTTCAGCTCAGGTCATGGTCTCACATTCCATGAGTTCCAGCCCCCTGTTGGCTCTGTACTGGCAGCACAGAGTCTGGAGCCTGTTTCAGATTCTGTGTCTCCCTCTCTCTTTGCTCCTACCCTGCTCACACTCTCTCTGTTTCCCAAAGGTAAATAAACATTAAAAAATATTTGAAAACAAAATATTTTGTTAGATTTGTTCGTGTGTGTGGAATTTTTCCTTCTGAGGATAATAGTATTGCTATTCTTTCAGAATTCATAAGACACTCCAGATGCAACATTATTTGGCAGAGTAGTATAATTAAAACATATAGATTTGAATTGTTTTCAAAAATTACATGTATGCCTGAATTCATGACATGTTGCTTTCTTTATTATTATTGTCCATGTGGGTACTAGAGATGTTTAATGGAGTAGGGTAGCTACCATTATAGTACAATTCTGCTTGCTTATCTTATTATTATTTTTTGAACTGCATTTATTACATTGAATATTTTCTTTTCATCACACACCTCAACAAGATTTCCCTGGAGATATTTTCACATAATGTATTTAATTAGGTGTCCCAGTTAATAGTGAGAACAGATTGGTGAAGAAGTTTTAAATACATTTTACATATATAAAAATTAGAATAATATTTCATTTTTAGGGTAAATAAATCTATTTGATCAAATGGTGAAGACCTACCACTGATAATTTTATAGCCATCTACACATTTTAAGAAACCACAGACAACCTTTTAAGAGATTAAATTCTAAGGTGGCACACTTTGAAAAAACATGTGTATGACATATTATGTTGTAATGCTTATTAAAAATTACCATATCTGTAGCTGCAAATTCTGTCCTTTATTGTTTGTAGAAAAGATAACCGACAGTATACACCTACAAAGTAGGACAGTGGGAAATTTGTCTAATCAAAGTTGTAATTAACTTCTTTGTAGGTTTTGAAACTTTTAAATATTTCTTTTTAAAAACATTTTTCTTTATTTATTTGTTTTTCCCTTGCTTCTTTAGTCTTTATTCTATCTGTGCATTAAAGGATCTAGAAAAGGAAGAACAAAGCCCCACATTAGAAGGAAATAAATAACAAAGATCAGAGCAGAAACACAGAAAATCGAGACTATAAAGACAATAAAATAGATCAATGAAACTATTTGCTGCTTGTTTTAAAGATAATCAAAATAGAAGAACTTTTTTTATATTCACCAAGAAAAAAGAGGACTCAAATAACTAAAATTGGAAATGAAAGTCGAAACATTAGAACCGGTACCACAGAAATAAAAACGATCATAAGCGACTATAATGATCAGTCATACACCCCAAAATTGGACCACCTTGATGAAATGGATTAATTCCTAGAAACATACAAACTACCAAAACTCCATCATAAAAAAATAGAAAATCTGAAGAACGAATTATTAGTAGGGGAATTGAATCATTAATTAAAACTTCCCAACAAAGAAAAGTCCATGACCAGATGGCTTCAAAGGCAACTTCTACTAAACATTTAAAGAAAAAGTAATATTAGTACTTTCCTAACTCTTCCAAAAAAAAAAGTAAAAGATACACTTCCATACTCACTGTACAAGGCCAGCATTACCCTGATACCAAAACCAGGCAAGGATGCTACAAGAAAAGAAAATTACAGGCCAACATCCCTGATGAATATAGATATAAAAATTTTCAAGAAGATATTAGCAAACTGGATTCACAGTACATTAAAAGAATCACACACCACAATCACATGGAATCTACTATAAGGATGAAAGGATGGTTCAACATCTGCAAATCAATTAATGCAATATACTACATTAACAAAATGAAGGATAAAAATCATATGATCCTAATAGATGCAGAAGAAGCATTTGAAAAAATTCAATATCCATTAATGATAAAAACTCTCAAAAAAGTGCATATAGAGGGAATGTACCTTAACATAATAAAGGCCCTACAGGACAAGCTCACAGCTAACTAGATGTTAAATGGTGAAAGGTTTCCTCTAAGATCAGGAACAAGAAACATATGCACATTCTCCTCACTTTTATTCCACCAGAGAAATTAGGTAAGAAAAAGGAATAAAAGACAACCAAAAAAGAAAAGAAAAAGTAAAACTGTCTCTCTTTATAAAATGACATGATATTATATATATATAAACTTTAAAACTCCATGAAAAACCATTAGAAATAATAAACAAATTTGGTAAAATTTCAAAATATAAAACCAATATACAAAATTCAGTTGCATTTCTATACAATAACAGGAGGTATCATAAAAAGAAATTAAGAAAATAATCCCATTTAAATTAGCATCAAAAATAATAAAATACTTAGGAATAAATTTAACCAAGAAGGTGAAAGATCTGTACATGGAACACGAACTACAAAGCATTGATGGAAGAATTAAAGACACAAACAGATGGAAAGTATTCTGTGCTCCTGGATTGGAAAAATTAATATTATTAAAACATCCATACTACCCAAAGCAATCTACAGATTCAGTACAATCCCTATCAAAATCCTCACGCCATTTTTCACAGAAATAGAAAAAACAATTCCTAAAATTTGTATGGAACTACAAAAAGCCTAGAATAACCAAAGCAATCTTGAGGAAGAAGCACAAACTCACACGCATCACATTTCATGATTTCATACTGTATTACAAAGCTGTAATAATCAAAACAGTATTATATTGTCATAAAAACTGACACACAGATCAATGGAAGAAAATACAGAGCCTAGAAAGAAACTTTTGCATATAGATTCAATTAATTTATGATAAAGGAGTCAAGAATATACAATGGGGAAAGGACAGTCTCTTTAATAATTATATTGGGAAAACTGGACAGCCATGTGCAAAAGAATGCAACTGGATCCCTACCTTATGCCACACACAAAAATCAACTTAAAATGAATTAAAGACTTAAACAGAAGACCTAAAACATAAAATTCCTAGAAGAAAACATAAGAGTAAGCTCTTTGACATTGGTCCAGTCAATGATTTTTTTTGGATTTGAGACCACAAGCAAAGATAACAAAAGCAATAATCAATAAGTGGAACTACTCAAACTAAAAAAGCTTCTGAACAGCAAAGGAAACCTACAGAATGGGAGAAATAGTTGCAAATCATATAGCTGATAAGAGATTAATAGCCAAAATATATAAGGAACTCATTCAACTCAATAGCAAAATAACAATCTGATCAAAAAAATGGACAGAGAAATTGAACTGACATTTTTCTACATAAAACATACAAATAGCCAACAAGTACATGAAAAGGTGCTCAATATCACTAACCATCAGGAAAATGCAAATCAAACCACAATGATATATCACTTCACATCTGTGCAAATGGCTATCTATCATCAAAAAAGACAACAGATAACAAGTGGCGGCAAGGATATGTAGAAAAGGGACTCCTTGTGCATTATTGGTGGGAATGTAAAATGGTGCAACCTTGCTGTGGAAGGTAATATGGAGGTTTCACGAAAATTAGAAATAGAACTACCATATAATCCCACTTCTTCTGGGTGTACATACAAAGGCAATGACAACAGAATATTGAAGACATATCTGCACTCTCATGTTCATTGCAGCTTCATTCACAATAATGAAGCTATATAAACAACTGAAACATCCATCAACCAGTAAACGGATAAGGAAGATGTGGTATACTTACAGAATGGAATATTATTCCACCATGAGAAAGAAGGAAATCCTGCCATTTGTGACAACATGGATGAAGCTTGGGGGCATTATGCTAAGTGAGATAAGTCAGAGATAGAAAGAGATAAATGCTGTGTCTGAATACTCTTCCCAGACCACTCATCCTTCTTAAATGAGTCTTGACTTGGTCTGTGAAACGTCCTGACAAAAGACCAGGATGTGACTGTAAACAGGATTGTAAGGTCGTTCCACTTCTGCTGAATATAATTTAAAAAAATAGAAAACTTACAGTAGTCAAATATATTATAATTTACAGAGCATGGAAATAGGCTATAAAGTATTCAAAGTAGCCCAAGGTGACTTTCCAAAAGAGACAATCATCTTGTTCAATCCATAAAATCTGTTTGTTTTTTCCATTATACCTACGCAATTGTTTCCTAACTCCCTGTAAAGATTTAAGAGAAGTATTGGAAAAATCTGGTATCTTTTATAGTCAAATTTGGAGATCTTTTCAAAAAAGGTGGAGGAGGGATTATTATCCATGAAAAGACATCCTTTATAACCAAATGATTCCTATTCCTAGGACTCAATATTCTACTTGTAATTTGTATCTTAATCTCTTTACCTGAATCATAAATGTCTCTAAACTTTCAAGACAATTAACCATATTGTTTTACCATATTGTTAAAAGGTAAAGAAGTAAAATAGAGTCCCTGACACTGAAATGTAGTATTAGAAAATCTCTTGATATATTATTTTCACTTAATATCAAAGTGTCCCAAAATAGTTAAGCACATTTTCATTGAGTAATTCTATGTGATCAAAATAAGGCCAAAAAGCAAACTGAGTGTCCTGTGAATGAACGCCAGTGCAAACAAATTTGTATCTTTAGAATTTATATTATTTTGAGGGGAAATTTTTCCATGCTAGAATTGAAAAGGAAAAAATAGTCATGGAAACCTACTTTTATAATCCTCTTTTTCATCAAGATCAGCCAAAATATTATTTTCTACCCATCTCATTGTAATGCTTTCCCCTAGGCTTTAATCCTTCACACCACTGCCCACCTCCCATGACTCTTGAATATGTAACCACACTAAGTCCTCCCCTGCTGACCATCCCGTAAGAGACTTTCCATGCATAATTATTAGCCTCAAAATATTGAATTATTCTTTAGAAAACCCAATATATCAGAGACATACTTTTTTCTGGGAATTCTTAATATACTTTGAAGAAGTTCCTTTTTTAATCACATGAGTGAAATTTTAGAAAAAAAATGTGGAAGAATAAATTATACACATTTTTTCAGTTTGCTAAAATATGTTCCTGACTATGACATAATTGGAGTTTTCGCTACAAAGTTTATTCCTCTACAACACAGTAAGCAGTTTTAAGTTCCCTTAATACCTGCTGAGAAGCAGTATTTCTCTGAGATTTCTCAGGCAACTCTGGCATACTTCAGGGGTAAAAAAGTCCTTTCAAGTTTTTCTAGGTAGAGGTTTAAAACTTTCCCTTAACTAGAACCTAAACTAAGTACTATGAAATAAGAAAAAGGCAAAAAGGGCATGGAAAACTTCTGCTCTGGAATTCTTTTAAAGGTTTCAATATCTGTTTTTCTCTCCTTTCCACAAACTGCTCTGGGGAAACCAGGGTGCTAAGTTCCTTCACTGTGGTAAAAAGGAGGTGTCACAAAATGTTGTCAATGACAATAAACTGACTCAGGGACAGTGTAAGGCAAAGTTGTCTTTCGATAATTCCTGTTTCATATCCACATGTACAGATATCTGATATTCTTCTGCTATTTCTGGGACTTCCATAAATTACTGCAGACCAATCTATTCATATATCAGGATTTTACCACATTTCATGATCCTATTATGTGTCTAGTAAAATGTAATTTGAAATTTACTTCCTTTTTGACAAATCCATACAAGCACTGTTCTTGCTTTTAGTTGTTTTAAATTATATTTTTAGGGACACCTGGGTGGCTCAGTCCATTGGGTGTCCAACTTCGCCTCAGGTCATGATCTCACAGTTAATGACTTCAAGCCTCATATCAGGCTCTGTGCTAACAGCTCAGAGCCTGGAGCCTGCTTTGGATTCTGTGTCTCCCTCTCTCTCTGCCTCTCCCCCACTCATGCTCTGTCTCTCACAAATAAATAAATGTAAAAAAAATTTAATAAATTATATTTTTATAACTAATTAGAAATCTAGGAATTTAGAAAATTTTAAATTTCAAGATAAATTTTACATCTCAAAATTTAGCCAAGATTCCAGTGTATAAACTCCTAAGGTTATTTATAGTCAAATGAAGAATAATAAAAATGCTAATTGGGAAAAATGTCATCCATCATTGAATAGTAAGCTGTTCTTTTTTTATTTTATTCTAATTTTAAGGTACTTAATCAAATATATAATATTTTAACTTTTATTAAAATTCTAACTGGTCATTGCCGATATTATCAATGTCTGTTATTTTGCATCAGCTAACTTATTAAGTTATCCTCAAAACCATCTTATTTTTTCAGTTGATCTTGGAGATTTTTTAGATAGATGATCACATAATGTGTTTGCCTATAGATTACTGATTCTCTTACCTAGTGATTTGCTTTCTTTGTTCCTGATGTTAATGTGAATGCCTCTAACATGTACTATTTAATATTATAGCTGCTATTATTCTAGATAAATATGATTAATCATCTGAATAAACTTATTTTTCTGAGAATAAACATTGAGTTTTATAAAATGCCTTTTAAATATCTAAAGAGATGAAAAAGCTTTATTTTGTGATTTTATATATTAAGACCACTTGATATAGATGTAATTACTATACTGCACCATTTTTATGTTTTAATATAATGTATAATTTGGGTAACATTTTATTTAGGGTTTTACATCTCTCTTTGTGAGAGCAATCTCCACTGTTGTTTTGTGTTTATTCTTGTTATTAAATCTTTTGGTTTTCACCATGAATACTATAAAACAATCTTTAAAACAATTGGGGAGTTTTCCATCATTTTATATTGGTAACAGAGTATATAAAATGTAAATCACTTGATCCTTAAAAATAGAAATATACTATGTGTGTTTGGATGTGGAGGGCAATATCATGCTCCAATCAAAAGACACAGTCAGAATGGATAAGAAAACAAGACCCATCTATATGTTGCTTACTCAATTTAGACCTAAAGACTCAATCAAAAGAAACCTGGAGTAGCCATACTTATATCACACAAACTAGATTTTAAAATAAAGACTGTAATAAGAAATGAAGAAGAGCATTATGTCATAATTAAAGGCTCTATCCACCAGGAAGATCTAACAATTGTAATATTTTATGCCTCCAATGTGAGAACACCCATATATACAAATTTTCTTTTTAATTTTTTTGTATTTTTTTTTTTTTGAGAGAGAAAGAGACTGCAAGTAGGGGAGAGGCAGACAGAGGGAGACACAGAATATGAAGCAGGCTCCAGGCTCTGAGCTGTCAGCTCAGAGCCTGATGTAGGGCTCAAACTCACGAACTGTGAGATCATGACCTGAGCTGAAGTAAGACGCTTAACCAACTGAGCCACCCAGGTGCCCCAATAAATCAATTAATCACAAACATAAAGAAACTCATTGATAATAACACCATAATACCATAATACTAGGGGACTTCAACACCCCACTTACAACAATGGACAGATCACGTAAGCAGAAAACGAACAAGGAAATAATGGCTTTGAATGACACACTGGACTGGATGGACTTAATAGATATATTCAGAAAATTTCATCCTAAAGCAGGAGAATACACATTCTTCTCAACTGCACATGGAACATTCTCCAGAATAGATCACATACTGGGTCATAAATGAGCCCTCAACAAGTACAAAAAGACTGAGACCATACCTTGCATATTTTCAGACCACAACACTATGAAACTTGAAATCAACCACAAGAAAAAATTTGGAAAGACCATGAATACTTGGAGATTATGAACACCCTACTAAAGAACGAATGGGTTAACCAAGAAATTAAAGAGGAAATTAAAAAGTACATGGAAGCCAATGAAAATGAAAACATGACAGTCCAAAACCTCTCAGATGCAGCAAAAGCCATCATAAGAGGGAAGTATATAGCGATCCAGGCCTTCCTAAAGAAGGAAGAAAGGTCTCAGATACACAACCTAACCCTACACCTAAACTAGCTAGAAAAAGAACTTGAAATGAAGCCCAAAACCAGCAGAAGGAGGGAAATAAAAAAAGACTAGAGGAGAAATCAATGATATGGAATAAAAAAAAAACAGTAGAACAGATCAATGAAATCAGGAACTGGTTCTTTAAAAGAATTAACAAAATTGATAAACCACTAGCCAGTTTGATCAAAAAGAAAAAGGAAAGAACCCAAATCAAGAAAATCACGAATGAAAGAGGAGAGATAACAACCAACACCACAAAAATACAAGCAATAATGAGAATATTATGAGGAATTACATGCCAAAAAATTGGGCATGGAAGAAATGGACAAATTCCTAGAAACATATAAACTACCAATATTGAAACAGGAAGAAATAGAAAAGTTGAGCAGATGTATAACCAGGAAAGAAACTGAATCAGTAAACAAAAATCTCCCAACAAACAAGGGCATGATGGCTTTCCGTGGGAATTCTACCAAACATTTAAAGAAGAGTTAATAACTATTCTTTTGAAGCTGTTCCAAAAAATAGAAATGGAAGGAAAACTTCCTAACTCATTCTATGAGGTCAACATTACCTTGGTTCCAAAACCAGACAAAGACCCCACTAAAAAGGAGAACTACAGACGAATTTCCATGATGAACACGGATGTAAAAATTCTCAAAACGATACTAGCAAAAAGGATACAACAGTACATTAAGAAAATTACTCATTACAATCAAATGCGATTTATTCCTGGGATGCAGGGCTGGTTCAATATGTGCAAATCAATCAATGTGATACATCACATTAATGGAAGAAAGGATAAGAACTGCATAATCCTCGCAATAGTTGCAAAAAAGCATTTGACAAAATACAGCATTCTTTCTTGACACAAACCCTCAAGAAAGTAGGAGAGAAGGAACACAGCTCAAGATAATAAAGGCCATACACGGAAGACCCACAGCTAATATCATCCTCAATGGGGAAGAACCAAGAGCTTTCCCCTTAAGGTCAGGAATGTGACAGAGATGTCCACTCTCACTACTGTTAATTATCATAGTGTTGGAAGTCCTAGCCTCAGCAATCAGACAACACAAAGAAGTAAAACACATCCAAATTGACAAGGAGGAAGTCAAACTTTCACTGTTCACAGATGACATGATACTATATGTGGAAAATTTTAAAGGTCCCACCAAAAAACTGCTAGAACTTATATATGAATTCAGCAAAGTTGCAGAATATAAAATCAATGTACATAAATCAGCTGCATTTCTATACACCAATAATGAAGCAGCAGAAAGAGAAACCAAGGAATTGATCCCATTTACAATTGCACCCAAATCATAAAATACCTAGGAATAAACCTGAAAAAAGAGGTGAAAAATTTATACACTGGAAACTATAGAAAGCTTATGAAAGAAACTGAAGAAGACACAAAGAAATGGAAAATTATTCCATTCTCATAGATTAGAAGAACAAATATTGTTAAAATGTCAATACTACCCAAAGCAATCTAAATATTCAATGCAATCTCTATCCAAATAACACCAGCATTCTTCACAGAGCCAGAACAAACAATCCTAAAATTTGTATGGAACTAGAAAAGACCCCAAATAGTCAAAGCAATCCTGAAAAAGAAAGCCAAAGCTGAAGGCATCACAATTCCAGACTTTAAGCTGTATTACAAAGCTGTAATCATCAAGACAGTATGGTACTGGCACAAAAACAGACACACAGATCAATGGAACAGAAGAGAGAACCCAAAAATGGACCCACAAATGTATGGCCAACTAATCTTTGACAAAGCAGGAAAGAATATCCAATGGAAAAAAGACCGTCTTTTCAGCAAAACTGGACAGCAACATGCAGAAGAATGAATCTGGACTTTTTCTTTTTTCTTTTCTTTTCTCTTTTCTTTTCTTTTCTTTTCTTTTCTTTTCTTTTCTTTTCTTTTCTTTTCTTTTCTTCTCTCTCTCTCCCTCCCTCCCTCCCTCCCTCCCTCTCTTTCTTTCTTCTAATTTACATCCAAGTTAGTTAGCATATAGTGCAGTAATGATTTTAGGAGTAGAATCCAGTGATTCTATGTATAACGCCCTATGTATAATACCCAGTGCTCATCCCAACAAATGTCTTCCTTAATAACCCTTGCCTAGTTAGGCATTCCCCTACCCACAACCCCTCTAGCAACCCTCAGTTTGTTGTCTGTATTTAAGAGTCTTTTATATTTTGTCACCCTCCCTGTTTTTATATTATTTTTGCTTCCCTTTCCCTATGTGCATCTGTTTTGTATCTTAAATTCCACATATGAGTGAAGTCATATGATACTTGTCTTTCTCTGACTAATTTCAGTTAGCATAATACCCTCTAGTTCTATCCATGTTGTTGCAAATGGCAAGATTTCATTCTTTTGATTGCCGAGTAATATTCCATCGTGTGTGTGTGTGTGTGTGTGTGTGTGTGTGTGTGTGTGTGTGTACATTCATGTCTTCTGCCCTTTTCTTCACTGGATTATTTGTTTTTTGGGTGTTGTGTTTGATAAGTTCTTTATAGATTTTTGGATATTAACCCTTTATCTGCTATGTCATTTGCAAATATCTTCTTATGAATCCATCAAAATCCAAGGGGAGAAAGCAGGCAACAACCTCTTTGAACTTGGCCACAACAACTTCTTAAAAGACATATCTCTGGATGCAAGAGAAACAAAAGCAAAAATGAACTATTGGGATCTCATCAAGAGAAAAATCTTCTGCACAGTGAAGGAAACAATCAACAAAACTAAAAGGTAACCAACAGAATGGGAGAAGATATTTGTCAATGACATATCAGATAAAGGGTTAATGTCTAAAATCTGTAAAGAACTTATCAAACTCAATACCAACATCAACAAAAACAGAAAGAAAACAAAAACAAAAACCAACAAATAATCTAATTAATAAATGGGCGTAAGACATGAATAGACATTTTTCCAAAGAAGACATCCAGATGGCTAACAGACACATGTAAAAATGCTCAACACCATAAGGGAAATACAAATCAAAATCACAATGAGATATCAGCTCACACCTATCAGAATGGCTAAAATTAACAACTCAGGCAACAACAGATGTTGGCGACGATGCAGATTTGCACTGCTGGTAGGAATGCAAATTGGTGCAGTCACTCTGGAGAACAGTATGGAGGTTCCTCAAAAAATTATAAACAGAACTACCCTATGACCCAGCAATTGCACTACTAGGTATTTATCCAAAGGGTACAGGTGCACTGTTGCGAATGGGCACATGTACCCCAATGTTTATAGCAGTGCTATTGACAATAGCCAAAGTATGGAAAAAGCCCAAATGTCCATCAACTGATGAATGAACAAAGAAGATGTGAGAAATATATATATATATATGTGTGTATATATATATATATTTTATGTATATAATTATACATAATTGTATATAATATATAATTATATATATGATATAAATAATCCAATATTATATATATCATATATATAATAATCCAATATTATATATTATATATAGATATATATAATATATATATAATAATCCAATATTATATATATCATATATATAATATATAATATATATAATGGAATATTACTTCACAATCAAAAGAATAAAATCTTGCCATTTGCAACAACATAGATGGAACTAGAGTGTATATTACTAAGCAAAATAAGTCAGAGAATGACAAATACCACATGACTTCACTCACATGTGGAGTTTAAGATACAAAATAGATGAACATAAGGGAATGGAACCAAAAATAATATAAAAACAGAAAGGGAGACAAACCGTAAGAGACTCTTAAATACAGAGAACAAACTGAGGGTTGCTGGAGGGGTGTTGGGTAGGGGGATGGGCAAAATGGGCAAAGGGCATTAAGGAGGACAGTTGGGGTGAGCACTGGGTGTTATATGTAAGTGATGAATCACTAAACTCTATTCCTGAATTCATTATTACACTATATGTTAAGTGACTTGTATGTAAATTTAAAAAAAATAACAAATAATTTTTAAAAAAGATAGTATTGACTGCTCAAATAGGTGGACTAAGATTGAGGATAGAAACTAGTATATAGTGTAAATCCAAGGTGCTCTGAAGAGGAAAAGCCAGAAAAGACAATTCCAAGATGAATCCACAGAGAGAACAATTTCAAACACCAAGCTTAAAGGTCAAATAAAGGATTATAACTCAATTTATAGAATCAAAAGTTTAGCATCATACCAACATCAGATTAGAAATGATCAAGTAACTGTACTCAAAACTATCTTAGAAAAGCCTCCACATGATTATAGGATCTCAACTATCCAGGCCACTCACAATAATCTTCCCTTCCTAATCTGGTGTTTCTCTTTTTTTGGTCTCTCTCTCTCTCTCTCTCTCTCTCTCTCTCTCTCTCTCGTCCTTTGCCATGTCCCTCTCTTGTCTCATTCTCCTCCCAATGATAGATTAGATAGATAGATAGATAGATAGATAGGAAGGAAGGAAAAGAGAGAGAGAGAGAGAGAGAGAGAAAGCAAGCAAGCCAGAGAAGAGAAAAATAACAGAACAGAAAAGGTTATTAGGGTTCTCCAGAGAAAGGAAACAATAGGATGC
Organism: Lynx rufus; assembly: GCF_022079265.1. Lineage (NCBI taxonomy): Eukaryota > Metazoa > Chordata > Mammalia > Carnivora > Felidae > Lynx > Lynx rufus. Next base: position 75,746,405 of record NW_025814896.1, on the reverse strand, counting down.
ATCATAAGCTTTAGCTCGACCTCTACATCTACATACTTTAGCATGAATTGTATACCACCTTTCTCCTGCTTAACTGTTATTCGCCCCTAATAATCCTGTACTCAAACCATAAAAAAATCAGAACATGCCATGTTCTCTCATGCTTCTATACCCCAGGTACAATTTGTCCTCCCATATTTCCTCTAATTAAGAAATATCAGGTCTACCAAATCTTATTGTTGATCAATGCTTCCTTTGTGAAACCTTCCTGGAATTTCCCAGGAAGATGTAGGTATTCCTTACCCTAGTTGTCCATTTGATTTTGCATATATTTCCAACTATCATATGATTTTGTATTTTTTGATGATTTATTACCCAAGGACAGGGTTAACTATACACACACACACACACACACACACACACACACACACACACACAAAGGACAGGGTTAACTATAGGCTTTAACTAGGTCTCACAGGTAGGGTCAGAGTTGCAGCCCTGGTATCCAGTACAGTGTTTGCTCGACCATGTGCCATATTTGTTTATTAAAGAATAAATGATAGAAAATGAAAGACTAGTACTTTCTGTTTATAACAAACTTGCATTACAAACAAACAACATAGAATCAAATGTTTGCCTATAAAATTATTCAAACCACAAGTTTGGTTCATGTGTGAAATTAAAATTTCTACTACTTGGTATTATATAGTTAACAACTGTAATTGCCTAACATTTTTACAATTAATGTTTCCAAACCACAATATGTATGGTAATGAATAATAATACCTTTTAAATTTGTTTACTACTCTAATGTTTCTGCTTGTTATGCATATTAAATATAAGCTTTGGTCCTTGTTCACTTAATTACCATACAAATAACAATGATACTTAAACGGAATGATTTTTCTTTACTAACCATTGCTAGGAACTGCTACATTAAAATATAAGAATCTATAGTATCTAACTTTCATAGCAGCAATGACAAATAATATTACTGATTTTTATCAGTGCTTTAAATTTCTACCTAAGCTAATTATAAAAATAACTTTATTGATATCTACAACCTGAGAAAAGCAACAAACATTACTCCACTTTCCTTTCTATACACTAAGATTAGAATATCATTATTACATTATTACTGAAAGGTCAAAAACAGAATGCCTGTGTACATAGAAGGCATATCTCACTTGAAATGGGACCACAAAATTATCTCTTGCTTTATTAAATGTTATAATATAGGTTTAGCTCTTGTAACATTAAAACTATGTAATTAGAACACAGATGTTCTGAGGCGCCTGGGTGGCTCAGTCGGTTAAGCATCTGACTTCAGCTCAGGTCATGGCCTCACTGTTTGTGGGTTTGAGCCTTGCATCGAGCTCTGTGCTGACAGCTCAGAGCCTGGAGCCTGCTTCAGATTCTGTGTCTCCCTCTCTCTCTGCCCCTCCCCTACTCACGTTCTCTCTCTCTCTTTCTTGAAAATAAAAAATAAACATCTTAAAAAATTAAGAAAAAAAAAGAACAGAGATACTCACGTTGAAAAGACTAACAAGTAATTGAGTGTTTTATATAAGTCAGTGCTTTTCCTGGGTGCTATTTTTATTCAAAACCTTTCAAAACAAATTTTGAGAAAAGAATAACTTTCTATTAGAGATAAATAAACTGGGGTACAGTGACACTAAACTTGCTAAAAAGCATATGGATGCCCATTTCTTCACTGGATTGTTTGTTTTTTGGGTGTTGAGTCTGGTGGGTTCTTTATGGATTGTGGATACCAGCCCTTTGTCAGCTATGTCATTTGCAAATATGTTCTCCCTAAATGTGAGACAGAAAACCATCAAAATCCTAGAGGGTTACAGGCAGTAATCTCTTTGCCGTTGGCTGTAGAAACTTCTTACTAAATATCTCTCCTGAGGCAAGGGCAACAAAAGCAAACATGAACTGTTGGGATTTCATCAAAATAAGAAGCTTCTGCACAGCGAAGGAAACAATCAACAAGACTAAAAGACAACCTTTGGAATTTGTTTTCTAATTTTTCTGACCACTCCTTTACCATGAATTGAGGATATTTGTGATGAGGGCTTGGTCTGATAATGTTGATGTATATATATTGTTTTCTTTTAGCAAGCTATGTTGTCACCTCATAATAAGCAAAAGGCTTTGCCCTCTAATTCATTAACAAAATATTTCACTCCAATGTGCCTTAAAGGTAAGACATTTAAAGTATATTTTTATCTTCTTGTTTTGATATAATTAGTATGTACTTGTAATAAAAGTTAAAATGTTGTGGTACAGCAATAAAAAAGCATATGGAATAAAAAATTCAAGTCCTTATTAAAAACAAAATGTAAGTTCTTTCCTTCTTACCATTAGGCAAGAATTAGTAAATGGCTACAAATTCTGGCAGTATATTTTAAATTATGATTGGGACACATCATAGGTATTCAAATGCCACCATCACAGAAAACAAACAATGGTTTCACATGTAAGGTCCACAGTCTAATCTCATTCAAGTCAATGCCTGAAACTTGCCACTCACCACTCTTGTTGAGCCCTAAATTAGAAAGGTAAGACAAGACATATTTTCCATTCCAATGAAGGTCACATAGTAGGGATCGATTATTATGCTTCCAGGGCCACTGGCATTCCCTCTAATTGACCAACATTCAGAAGCCATACTTTTAAAAATGACCTAAAACACTTATTTTCAAAGCCATCTCACAATCTTGTTTTCAACATACACATTCTCTTAAATATACACATTTAAGTTGTGAGATAAAGATGGATCTTACCAGACATGTTTATTTTTATAGTTTATGATGCACCTTTTAACAGAATATCTGAATGCCTGATGTTCATACACCACGGTGAAAGTGTAGTCTACGGGCAAGAAAAGCAAGGGGGTTACCTGCTATATCACCATATGCTGCAGAAAAGAGGACAATATTGCCCAGGCCAAACCCCACATCCCTGAGCTAAGATTTTGGGACTAAAATGCACTAAATGTTCATTGTCCTTTCAAAGGCTATCAAAAATTCTTTCAATTAATCCTAGTTTCCTTATTTTCAGTTAATCTACAGAATATCACCTTATCTTTGCATTCTCCTTTCCTCACTTTCTTGCTTTGTCCCTCATTTTCCTTTCTCCTCTTTCTCAAAACTTTCACTGTAAGGGCACATGGGTAGCTCAGTTGGTTAAGTGTCCGACTCTTGATTTCTGCTCAGATCATGATCTCACGGTTCATGAGTTCAAGCCCCGCATCAGCACAGAGCCTGCTTGGGATTCTCTGTCTTCCTCTCTCTCTGCTCCTCCCCCACTTGTGCTCTCTCTAAAATAAATAAATAAACATTAAGAAAAAAAAAACTTCACTCTGGTTTTTGGAAGCTTTATCCTTTTTTACAATTTTTTTAAATGTTTTATTTATTTTCGAGACAGAGAGGGAGAAAGAGCATGATCAGGGGAGGGGCAGAGAGAGAGGGAGACACAGAATCTGAAGCGGGCTCCAGGCTCTGAGCTGTCAGCACAGAGCCCGACATGGCTCTGAGATCCATGAGATCATGACCTAAGCTGACGTTGGATGCTCAATCTACTGAGCCACCCAGGCTCCCCAGAAGTTTTATCCTTTACACTGTACATGACTACATAGTTCTCAAAAACTCTCTTTTACTCTTGCCTCAAATGAAATATGTTCACTGTTTTATTCCTGAGACCTCTCCCAATAACAGGCTTATTTTTCTCTCTCATCATAAAATATCTCAGGTTCAGGAGGCATTGTGGTATTCTCCTTGCTCCCTCTTGCTTATTCCAGATGTTTTCTCCACCTGTCCTCTGGAAAAAAATATTCTTCTCTTTGATGTTCAAATTATTTGGCTATCTCAGTTGCTCCTCTTGCTATTACCAGTGTACTTTTGGATAAATTATCATTTATTGAAGACTTGACTTCTGGTTTGAAGATTCCCATTCTTACTATTTTATTTTCCTTGTTGACTTCAGCATCTAAAATGGGTGATTCTTCTAACGCTCTAGCCACTAAATTTCTTGACCTTCTTATTTTCAACAAAATATTTTCTCTTCTCTACCTCAGACAGCCAATTTCATTGCCATATATTGGAATTTTTAATGGCCTCTGAGATCATTAATTTGGCCATCCTCCTCAGGGAACATAATTAATCCATCTTTCTGGTTCTACTTCACTTACTAGGAGTATGCTTTAATCTTCTTACGATAGATATCTAGTCAATTAACATCTCCACTTTTCACAATGAACCAACCTCTTATTTTTCACATTTTCCCCTAAAATAAATGGTCCATTAATTAAGAAATTTGTCAATAATATGCAATCTATTGTATTGCTGTTTTTTTGTTGTTGTTTTGTTTTGTTTTTTGGGTTTGTTCCCCCCCCCCCATTCAATATGGAAAAATACCAACCCTGGGTCGACAAAACTGTATATTTGTATATATATTTGTATATATACCAAAGTAGAAGTTTTGAAAACTGCCACCCAAGAGGCCAAAATACTTCCCAATAATTATAAATCTCAAAAGGGTGCAAAATGTATATCACAATATATGACTATCAACTATTGGATACCATTCTCACTCTAAGCAGATGATCTAATCTTTTGTTTCACCCTCTGATTGCATCTTCCTCTTTCTGCTACCAAATTACAAAATTACTCACATCTGTACTCATTCTAATCCCTTCCACTCTCATGAACAGAAAAGCTTCCCATCTTTCATCTAAGACTAATCTTTCTGCCTTTATATTAGATCCTGTTCTCGCCTATATTTTTAGAAATTTTATACAAAGTTCTCTTACATAATCAACCTCTAACACACAAAAGGATCTCTCTCATAACTTTTAAATGTATTCAACTTCCTACCTTCTCAAAAATAGTAACAGACAAAAGTAAACAAACCAATAACAATTTGATACCACATTCTCCTCGCTATGATGTAACTTCTTGACTTTCATAAGAAAGTATCTTAGACGAGTAAATCTACATCTTGTTTCTTTACCTCTCTGGTTCCTAAGCTTACACTCACTCAAAAGCCTACTTCAAAGTGGCTTCAGCCCCTGTCATTCCTCCAATATAGCTCTTGCTGATGTTCCCATGATTTCTACAGAAGTAACTTCAGTGGGATATTTTTATCCTAATCTTTCTTAACTATGAGCAGTATTTGATTCTGTTGACACTTCTGCCCTGAAATACTCCTATAAGGTTTTCCTGGGGATGCAAGTCAGATATCTTCCTCCAACTTTGCTTTATGGCTCATCATTCCTCTCTTCTACAGATTCAGCTGCCTTTGCATCGGTTGTTTTCCTCTGCTTGGAATCTCTTGGCCAAAATATCCCCTGCTCCCCAATTCTTTTTCTGGTTAGCACTCATTCTTTAGAGTCTCATTTTTTTTAGGAAAATTTAAGCTGATATCTGATCAGGTAACTTTAATATTCCCCTCAGCCTAACTAAACTTCACACAGGTTTCCTACTGAATATCAGCCCCTAACCTATCTTTTCTTTTTCTTTTTTTTTTAATTTTTAATATTTATTTATTTTTGAGACAGAGACAGAGCATGAACAGGGGAGGGGCAGAGAAAGAGGGAGACACAGAATCTGAAGCAGCTCCAGGCTCCGAGCTGTCAGCACAGAGCCCGACACGGGGCTCAAACTCACGAACTTTGAGATCATGACCTGAGCTGAAGTTGGACACTTAACCGACCGAGCCACCCAGGTGCCCCTCTTTTTCTTTTTTTTATTAAAAATATATTTTTTTGGTGTTTGTTCATTTCTGAGAGAGAGAGAGAGAGAGAGAGAGAGAGAGAGTGTTAGCAGGGGAGGAGCAGAGAGAGAGGGAGACACAGAATCTAAAGCAGGCTCCAGGCTCTGAGCTATCAGCACAGAGCCTGATGTAGGCTGGAACTCACCAACCATGAGATGAGACACTTAGCAGACTGAGCCACTCAGGCCCCAGACCTATCTTTTCTAAGATCATTTACTTCAGAAAATCTATAACCGTGAATTCTTTCTTTGGCCCTTTTCAATGTAAATCATCTCCCAGACATTTGTCAATTTTAAAACCCAGGAATGTTTGCCTCAAGAACCTTGGAGCCATTCTTTTGAAATGTAATCATCAAGAAGATAGTGCCCCTAGGTCCCAGTCTCTGTGAAAGGGAAGGGGCCTTACTTCTGAAGTGTCAATTAGCAAACAATGATAGCCTAATCACATTAACCAAAACCCCTAACAACTTCCACTATATTTCCAGTAGCTCACTTCAATGCTTAAAACCTCTTTTGCTTTGGTTTCAAAGGAATGGAGTTCTCTCTCTCCCCTATTGGCAACAGTCTTAAATGAGGTCTTCCTTACCTGTTTAATATGTCCCATCCAACTTTTTCTTTGACACTTTCTATGTGGATCAAATTCCCCTGCAATAATGTTTTCGATGTACAACAAAATCCTTCAAAGAGTTTAACTTAGGTGTTTTGTGATTGTGTGTTTGTTGTTTCTCAGACTGCTCTCTGCTTAGACTTTAAGTTCCAAGTCAATCTATTTCTTTCTTTCTCCTCACCCTCTTTTCTGGAAGAGACCTGTAATAAAAATGCAATATTAGTTGAATTATTGAAGGAATTGACCTTGCCTATTTCTCAGTATCTGTCTACTTTATCTTGTCTTCCTTCATATCCATCTTAAATATAATGGTCTGCCGTGATTTCCTTCTTACAAATATCCTTAACTTTTTGGCTCTTATTTCCTTTCATCACACTTACCTAGCCAGACACTAAGCCTAGTTGATCCCAAACATTTCTCTATCTGTATAAAATTTTGAGCACATGAACATTAATAAGATAAATCATGCAACTATAACCTTATTTAAGAAAGTAATCATAAAATTTAATACTGTGTAGTGGTTAATGGTTTATAATTACCTGTAAATACTAGGGTTTTTGAGACAGAGATATATTTGGGGTGTTTTTTAAAATGCCAGATATATATTATTATGCTCTCAAATTTAGATCAAATAATTATTCACCTGGTTTTTCATACTTTCATAATTCTTTGATTTTTAGGTGTTTTTCTTTCACTTTTACCTATTTAATTCCTACAATACAGATTATATTGCAACTTTGGTACATGACTTATTTTATCCCAACAATTCAAAATACTGCCCCACTGAACTCTCTTACATTGTTGGTGGGAATGCAAACTGGTGCAGCCACTCTGGAAAACAGTATGGAGTTTCCTCAAAAAATTAATGATTGAATTACCCTACAACCCAGGAATAGCACTACTGGTAATTTATCCAAAGGATACAGGAGTGTTGATTCATAGGGGCACATGTACTCCCATGTTTGTAGCAGGGCTACACGCATACACACACACACACACACACACACACACACACACACACACACACACACAAAAGAATACTACTCAGTAATGAAAAGAAATGAACTCTTGCCATTTGCAACAACATGGATGGAACTCGGGGGTATTATGCTAAGTGAAATAAATCAGTCAGAGAAAGACAGATATCATATGTTTTCACTTATATGTGGAAGTTGAAAAACTTCATGGAAGACTTGGGGGAAGGGAAAGAAAAAAAAATATGTAGTTACAAAGAGAGAGGGAGGCAAACCATAAGAGACTTTTAAATACACAGAACAAACTGAGGGTGGGAGGGAGTGGGGGAGTGGGAAAAATGGGTGATGGGCATTGAGGAGGGTACTTGTTGGGATGAGCACTGGGTGATTTTTGTAAGT